>NC_091235.1:18143931-18511431 GCF_040958095.1 Procambarus clarkii
CTACATGGACACACGCACACAGGTTCACATGGACACACATACTCATACACACTTGCATGTGATCACACACACACACACACACACACACACACACACACACACACACACACACACACACACACACACACACACACACAGAGTTTGACATACACATACACAGATGACCCTATACAGTTTCATATGTAGATATGATAGATCCCAATAGGCTCAGGAACCTATACACCAATAGATTGACAGTTGAGAGGCGGGGGACCAAAGAGCCAGAGCACAACTTGGTGAGTACACAAAGAGAGAGAGAGAGAGAGAGAGAGAGAGAGAGAGAGAGAGAGAGAGAGAGAGAGAGAGAGAGAGAGAGAGAGAGAGGGGAGGGGGGGATGCATCAGTACCTAATGAAAGGTATATAGAAACTTACCAGGGACAGTGAGAAAGAAAAGAATTTGGGACACCAAGCCATTTCCAGAGGCACACATAAACATGATCACATCAGCAGCATATGTTAAGCTGGCGATCACCAGGACAGCCCTCGGCAGCCTTGACAAGGATGCTTTCTGAATTCCAAACACAGCATATGTCCAGCCAATGCCGCGCCTACGTAGAACCCCACAGCTAAAGTACACAAAAAAAGGTAGTAAAAAAGTTTCTTACAAGACTAGTCCCGGAATTGAAGGGTATGAGCAACGCGGAAAGATTGAGAAAATTGAACCTAATGACACTTGAACAGAACAAATTGTATATACCAAAAGTTCCACTAGTTTTAAAATTACTCTTAATACTATTAATGTAGAAGTTGGAACACCACAGGCATGATTCTGTTCCAGGAACGACAATTGTATAATAGCGTCCTTGTGTGCGTATACATACTTACGCATGTATACAAATGTATACGCGTAAGCATATACATTCGCACGCTCATGTGAGTAAATACAGAGACGCACACAGCAGCTACCCTCGCATCACTTGATGGGTGTGGAGGAGCGGCCGGCCAGTCTGTGATGTAATGTGGTCGTGTGTGTGCTGGTGCTGGTGTGGGTCGTCCAGTAGTGTGGTGGTGGTGTGGGTCGTCCAGTAGTGTGGTGGTGGTGTGGGTCGTCCAGTAGTGTGGTGGTGGTGTGGGTCGTCCAGTAGTGTGGTGGTGGTCGTGTGTGCTGGTGCTGGTGTGGGTCGTCCAGTAGTGTGGTGGTGCTGGTGTGGGTCGTCCAGTAGTGTGGTGGTGGTGTGGGTCGTCCAGTAGTGTGGTGGTGGTCGTGTGTATGCTGGTGGTGTTAGTCGTCCAGCAGTGGACGACTATAACATGTTGACGTATAACTCCGTTGAGACCAATGGCTGATGTTCTACAAATCATAGCGGCACACAAAGTGTGTGACATAATGTCCCGTTTTCTATTCGTAGTTCAGCGGTTAGGTTAGGTTCGGACAATTTAGTGCATGTGGTTAGTGAGGCTGTGAACGCTTGAGAGTACTGTGAATTGTGCTCATGATTGGTGTTTCAACTGAGACAACTCAACTGGGTTGTTCTGTAGGGTTCTGACACGAATCATGCTTCAGTTCGTTGCGCTAATTTGAGATAAATGAATTTATTCCACTTTTGCGTATAACTGCCTCAGTGAATCTTGTTAGAATTTGTTGTTTTAAATTAGAATGAACATGTTGACTAGACCACACACTAGAAGGTGAAGGGACGACGACGTTTCGGTCCGTCCTGGACCATTCTCAAGTCGATTGTGCGTAGAGTACAATCAGCGTAGAGTACGCTGCTGACGTTATCCTATTTATATGAGTAGATTTGGTGTTATGTCCACTCCTAGGTCTTTTTCTCTGGTCATTATAGGAAGGTAGTTTCCCTTCATCGTGTACCGTCATTTTGGTCTCCTGGTTCCCCTCTTCTCATCTCCATCACCTTACACTTGCTGGTGTTGAACTGCAGTAGCCATCTCTCGGCCCATCTACGCAGCTTGCAGAAAATTACAATCCTCATCTGTTACAACTTTTTTTTTTATTAGTTTTGCATCGTCTGCAAAGATTTACATGAATGAGAAATAGTATGGGTCCCAGCACCGGTTCTTGAAGTATTCCACTGAGGTCCCATTGATGAATGCCCCATTGATGTAGGTCCAATTGATGTAGGTCCAATTGATGAAGGTCCAGTTAATGTAGGTTCCGTTATTGTTCCTCCTGGTAGTTACCGAGTGACGCTGCAGTTGTCGTTACTCTGAATAGATATTAGCATCCGAGTGGTCGTGTTGGTGTGGGTTCTTGTGAGACCTGAGACCAGTGTAGACTTCCGGCCCCCTGGGTGCTCGCGTGCTTGCATGGTAGTTGAGCACAGGGTAAGCAACAGGCTAAGTGTGTTGCTTTTTGCTAGTGGGGAGCCCCGTGGTCCTCTTCGTATACAAAAACAGAAACAAGCAACACTTAAATGAACAAATACACAAGGGCCGTGACGAGGATTCGAACCTGCGTCCGGGAGCATCCCAGACACTGCCTTAATCGACTGATCATTTGATGCATCACGTTATTGTGATCTCTGTGTGTGAAGCAACACTTAGTGGGCCAGTCAGAGGCTTAGGGCTCTGGCTGGACCACCATTGTCAACCAAGTCGCTGCTCACCACACTGCCATTTTCTGTTGCTGGGCTCTATCGTCTTCTATTGGTGCACAGCTCTATTCCCCTATTTTTGTACACAGATCTTTCTAGGGGCTCTAATTCGGGATACTAAACCCTGTCTAAAGGTGTTGAGAGGCATGACTTTGGGGTCATAATAGTAATCTGTCTCTCCAAGCTTGGAGCCCAGACGCTTCAGGCTAGTCTCACTCAAGTTTGTAAACTCAACCACTCCTGTGAGCTGGGTCAGCCAATCCTGTGAGCATGATTATCCACTCCGGAAACAGGGACACACATCCACGCCTGGTTAAGTTGGGGCAACATATAGGAACACCTCATAGCAGTTGGGTGTGGATCAGTGTGGGCGTGGGCGGCCGTGTGGGCGTGGGCGGCCGTGTGGGCGTGGGCGGCCGTGTGGGCGTGGGCGGCCGTGTGTGTGGAGATCCGCTGGTGGGTGGTTTCCCGCCTGACAAATGGGCGGGAAATCAGAAAGTCACTTCCGAATGTATTGTGTAATTGGGTGAGACACACATACTCACTCACTCACTCACTCACTCACTCATTCACTCACTCACTCACTCACTCACTTACTCACTCACTCACTCACTCACTCACTCACTCACTCACTCACTCACTCACTCACTCACTCACTCACTCACTCACTCACTCTGTCAATGTTTGCTGATCGCTCAAAACTGATGAAAGGGCTCAGAAGAGGACTGTAGAGGACAGAAGTAGTCCTCTTGGACTTGGACCACGTCCAAGAGAACTTGGTCCAAGACTACAGTCCATAGCCCCAACGTGCAGGACTTACTGGGTACTGAAGATACTAAACCTACAAGGCTAAACTAGAGAAAGTCTGAAGCTTTTATTTACAAAAGACTGGTCCCAGAAGTAAGAGAACTGAACTACGCCTAGAGGCTGCAAGAGAACTGAACTACGCCTCCTCACCACGTTAAAAAAAAAAAAAGAAGGGAAAGAGGAGACATGCGTACGACATTAAGAGTATTAGAGGCACTGACAAAGTGAAGAGAATCGAAAGGTTTATCATAGGTGGAAGGTAGAATTGCGCTATAAAATGAAGTCGACGAACACACTTAGCATTCCGTATTAAAATGAATGTGGTATGTACGCCGAACTGTGAGATGCAAGTACCAACAGTCTGGTTTACCAGTCGGTCAACCAAGAGAACGGATCACAGACGGGGTCAGTGGCTCCCAGGCGCATACAAAAGGTAGCAAAAAAAATTAAAGCCTTATACCATTTCCCTTTCTCCCTATCCCTCCCTCCCTAACCCCCTACCCCACCCCTCCCCTACCTGCCAATGACACCCCCCCCCTCCCCCTCTCTGTCCCTGACGTCCGGGTGATTGTGGTGTGGTTGTGGCACTCGGTGTGTCACTCTGTGTGGCACTCGCGTCACATGATCCGACACACAGACACTCCGCCCCTCTTTGCTGTTGCTGGTGGATGCAACTTTGATGCCAGTCTGCAGCGGGCAGGGTCAGCGGGTAGAGGGGCTGAGGGAGAGGGAGAGGGTTAGTACAGAGGGAAGAGAGGCAGAGGGCTGGCTGAGAGGGAAGATGGATGACAAGGAAGAGGGCTGTGTGAGAGGGTAATTGGCTGGGCGGTGGGAAAGACAATTTCGTAAGGGACGAAAAGGTAGAGAACGGTAAGGAAAATTTTTGGGAAGATTGCTGCCTGAGGGAGCAATGAGAAGGGAGGATGATACACACACACACACACACACACACACACACACACACACACACACACTTGGGGGCCTGACGACTGAGTGGACAGCAGCTCGGGATTCGTAATCCTAGGGTCCCGGGTTCGATCCCCGGTAGAGGCGGAAACAAATGGGCAGAGTTTCTTACACTCTGGTGCCCCTGATCACCGAGCAGTAAATAGGTACCTGGGAGTTAGACAGCTGTTACGGGCTACTTCCCGGTTATGTGTTTGTGTGTGAAAAAAATATATTGATTGACAGTTGAGAGGCGGGCCCAAAGAGCCAGACCTCAACCCCCGCAGGCACAACTAGACGAGTACACGACTGTGACGTAACAGACACACGGAGCATCACCAGAGCGGTGTTACTAACCACTGTCCCGCGTGTTATCCCAGTGTGGAGGAGGGCCCGTCCCGTGCCATACACCTCGCTGTATGGACAAGAGGAACGTGTCTCGAGCACATCACTAAATATAAATAATATTGCCGCGAAAACCACTTTAAGAACCCACTACCGAGCCGTTATCATTCGAGTGTCACGTTAACACCAGAAAAGAAAACCGAGTGATTAAACAAATTGGAAATACATTAAGTATCTCGAGAAGTTAGTGTCTGCCTTATGGCCAAGATGTTGCGGATGTTCAACTCCTTGAGACGCAACAAGGAGAAGAAGAAGAAGTACAAGAGGAGCAACAGTACACCCAGCGTGGAGCTGCCCAATGGCCAGCTCACAGGTAGGACTGTTAAACCAATTAGATCACCAGGTCGCATGTATGTTCAGGTCATGTCACCATCAGAGATTTCTGTTTGGTAAAGGTTTGGAGGCCAGATGTTTGGGGCTAGCCTCGCTCATCTGTGTAGAGGACTGTCATAGGCAGGTCGAGGTTGGCCTCCCATTGTCCCCCTTTAAGGGGGGTCGGCCCCCATGGGAGTTAGGCTTTTGTTTATCGTGAGAGACAGGTGGGAGTGCCTGGGATTGAGAGGCACGTGGAAGTGCCTGGGAGTGCCTGGGGGGTGCCTTACCTCGATAATATTACAGCAACGCGTTCTCAAGAGATACAAAACTACATCAGGGACATTAATACCAATATGTACATTAAGCTGAGTACATAATGCTACATATTGTGTCAAAAACAGAGAAAAAAAGTACTTTAAATACTCCATCGCGTTTTATCCGTTTAATCCAATCCAACACAACCAAACCCAGCTAAACTTAACCCCCCATTGAACCAACCCAACCTAACCTACTCCAACTTTCACTAGACATTACAACCTTAGCAACAGGGGCCAAACCACAAACAAAAATATGTTTCTTTTGTCTATAAACAGAGATTGCGTTAGAAGTCATTCTAAACGAAAGCATCCTTCATGTCATCCAAAGGAATAATTACCTCAAGAGCAGTGTAAAAAGAAAGGTCAATAACTCTTCTATCCTGTGAAAGAAAAGGTTATAAATTTGGTAATAATATTGGCAAACCTGTGAGGGTTTTTATGGCCAAATAAAACCAATAATTGTGCAAAATGAGCAATAGATTCTTTTAATTATATGATTACATGTAATTTTGTATCTTATTTCCCCGAGTAAAAATCCGGCATCATTGTAATTTTCTCCGTATTAAAAATATGATGATTATTGACAGGAGAACAGGTTTGTTTCGCCTCTCTTGTTCCGTTGGCATAACGGATGAACAGAGAGAACAGCCGTTTGTTACGTTAGCATAACGGATAAACGGAAAGACCGACGAATTAAGTTAATGCGCACCACTTACCCTAACTTGGGATTAGCGACAGTGACGCAGAATGATGCAGGATGATACAGAGGGACGCAGAGTAATATAGCATGATAAAGGAATGGCAAATACTAGAGCACAAGACCTAAAATAGCTCCTTATCTCTCTAAAATAGCTCCTTCTTACCTCCCTAAAATAGCTCCTTATCTCCCTAAAATAGCTCCTTAATCTCCCTAAAATAGCTCCTTCTTACCTCCCTAAAATAGCTCCTTCTTACCTCCCTAAAATAGCACCTTACCTCCCTAAAATAGCACCTTACCTCCCTAAAATAGCACCTTACCTCCCTAAAATAGCACCTTACCTCCCTAAAATAGCTCCTTACCTCCCTAAAATAGCACCTTACCTCCCTAAAATAGCACCTTACCTCCCTAAAATAGCACCTTACCTCCCTAAAATAGCACCTTACCTCCCTAAAATAGCACCTTACCTCCCTAAAATAGCACCTTACCTCCCTAAAATAGCACCTTACCTCCCTAAAATAGCTCCTTACCTCCCTAAAATAGCTCCTTATCTCCCTAAAATAGCTCCTCCTTACCTTCCTAACCAAAATTGAATGACCTATATTCTGTTGTCATTAGTATTTTGTTTTTTCTATTAATCATGTTATTATTCTTAATAGTAGCAGTAATAGTAGTAGTACTGCTTCAATAGTAATGGTCCAGGGAGCAGTTGCTCTCTTGCCATGAACTGCATTACCCGCAATGAGGATAATATTCCCTTGGTTACAAGAGTGAAAATAGAAAGGAAATCTGTGTTTTGGCCCCAAGATGTAAGGGGGTGAGTGACTATACCTACGCTCGCTGGCATAAATGTATCGTTGGCCGGCCACAGCAGCAGCAGCAGGAGCTGTCACCTCTCGTGTGATGCATAATTAACGTCGGGGTAAGAATAGATGGGAGACAGGTGTGTGTGTGTGTGTGTGTGTGTGTGTGTGTGTGTGTGTGTGTGTGTGTGTGTGTGTGTGTGTGTGTGTGTTATATGTGCCTCGTTTCATCATTTTCACTTGTCAGTCGCCATTTGCAGCGACTCTCCACCTATTTCAATATCAGCCATTTCTACATTTGAATCTGTGGATTGAATTAGCCTCGACAATCTACTCATTTAGGTCATCGTATACTCTAAAACTAAATCAATGTTTTCCCAGCATCCCCCCCCCCCTTCCCCTGGCTCATCTGATCTTTCACTGTATAGTGGAGATGAATACAAAAAAATGTATAGAGGAAAAAAAAAAGGGTAATATGATAAAAAATATCAATTTCCCGTACAGATTACAATGTGATGCTTATCTTATGAACTTGATACTGAAGGATATGATAGATTATAGAACTTTTCATAATGCAGAAGCCCAGGAGAAGATACTTTGCAACTTTAAGAAACGGAGAAAAGGGGAAAAAATACATAGTTTGCCAGACAGTACTATGCAGGAAATAGGAACTACAAGAAAGTAGTAAGAAAGATGAAAATCTTTAATAAAAGCAGAGACGAGAAATGAATCTACTGCAGGTGAGGAAAAGCAGAGAGGCAGTTTTGTAAATGACAAGAGTCTCCGAAGCCGAAATGAAATGGAACTTTTTGCTGAGCAATTTTGGTTGCCTCTTAGTTTTGGATGCTGCCATTATTATATTGTACAGTGTGACCTCTTCCCTTGATCTGTTTACTACTACCAAGTATTGTCAGGAAGTTTCTTACTGCTGAGTCCAACAGCTTTCCTACCCATGTTTGAGCTTCACCAAGGGGGAGGACTCTCTTGATTATGTCTTAACTTCCTCTATGCTGTCTGCATAACGACGCTTAAGCTTGTATGTGTTCCTAATACACAGGACTTAACTAACATAATACGCACGAACGAGCCTTAGCTCTTTGGGCCCCGCCTTTAAAACTGGTGGTCGTTTAATATATTGGCTTCCAACCCCCTTTGCTTCGTGTTCAATCTTCTTTTAAATCTATGAATGCAATTATCTATCATTGCACTTATTTACTGCCCTTACAGTAGTCAATTACATTGTTTCCTTAATAAGAAATAAGCCTCATTTGCACGTGTATCTTCCACGTTTGTCCTCTCCTTACCTTACTGTTCCATCTATACGTCCTGTTTACATCTGTTTGTTCGGTACCTGAGCATCTTATGTCTGGATAATGTCAGGTGTGATTTACCTCTCTTCCAGCGTCATCAGGCTTGGCTCTCTCTCTCTCTCTCTCTCTCTCTCTCTCTCTCTCTCTCTCTCTCTCTCTCTCTCTCTCTCTCTCTCTCTCTCTCTCTCTCTCTCTCTCTCTCTCTCTCTCTCTTATTGTAAGTCATCATAAGCATAGATGAAACTGCAGAAGGCCTATTGGTTCATTCGAGGCAGCTCCTATTGGTCCACGCAGAGCACCTCCTATTGGTCCACGCAGAGCACCTCCTATTGGTCCACGCAGAGCACCTCCTATTGGTCCACGCGAGGCACCTATTTATATCCAACCAAACGGGCTCGTTTGTACGTCTAAACGTCACTGAAACAACCCAAGGTCCCCAGGTCTATTTTGCTAGCTGGTAATCTATTCATTATGTTAACTATGTCATGTAACCAAGTCGCGTTGTAGCCAATTTCAGCTTTTTGAACTTAATTTGTACTTTTTGTGTATTATCTATTCTAGGTACTGTTTTGTAGCAAACCTCTGTAGTTTCTCGAGCTTTAGTCTGTACTTTTTATGGCGGGGCTCCGTGCCGGTGCTGCAAACTCTCACATTATAGTCGGACTTGGGCTGTAAATTGGTGATTGAAAGCAGTTATGTCTTGATTCCTGAAAGCTGTCCCGGTTTTCACCAACACCGGGACACATGTTGTCGTGCATCAATAATTTTACACTTTCTTCATTCTTGTTTTTCTTCGTTTAATTCCGTTTATTTACAACTTTCCTTGATGAATTGATTTGTGACGATTTTGTGACTAATATATCTCTCCAATTTACAGGTGTGTGTTCCTTTAAATTTACAGGTGTGTTCTCACTTTAAATATTGTTTCTTTGACTACTTGGTAAAATCGCCGTCAAATCTTTAATGTCGTTATCATGTCCTCTCCTGTTCTTTCTTTCGTTCAGTGTGGTGAGGTCTAGTTCCTTCCGTCTCTCTTCGTTGCTCAGTCCTCCCATATGTGTGTTTTATTCTGTATTTATGTTTGGAATCTCGGCCGAGCGCAATTATCTGTCATTTCTCTTTTACGTATATGTGCGTTCACTGTCTGACACTCCTTCTCCCTACCTCCCTCATACCTTCTCTCCCTCCCTCACACTTTCTCTCCCTCCCACCCTTGCTCTCTACCTCTTCTCTTCATTCCCTATCTCCCCTATGCCCCTTTCCCCTACCACCAGCTCCTCCTCCCCCTCATCTTGCCAAGCCTGGAGGAGTATTTTGGTACCCACAATTAGTCATCTAAATATAACACAGAGTAACACGAGTCGAAGCCCATGTTGTGGCTGTTGCTATTGTGGTTGTCGCTATTGTGGTTGTCGCTATTGTGGTTGTCGCTATTGTGGTTGTTGGTGTTGTGGTTGTCGCTATTGTGGTTGTTGGTGTTGTGGTTGTCGCTATTGTGGTTGTTGGTGTTGTGGTTGTCGCTATTGTGGTTGTTGGTGTTGTGGTTGTCGCTATTGTGGTTGTTGGTGTTGTGGTTGTCGCTATTGTGGTTGTTGGTGTTGTGGTTGTCGCTATTGTGGTTGTTGGTGTTGTGGTTGTTGCTATTGTGGTTGTTGGTGTTGTGGCTGTTGCTATTGTGGTTGTTGGTGTTGTGGTTGTTGCTATTGTGGTTGTTGGTGTTGTGGTTGTCGCTATTGTGGTTGTTGGTGTTGTGGTTGTCGCTATTGTGGTTGTTGGTGTTGTGGTTGTTGCTATTGTGGTTGTTGGTGCTGTGGTTGTCGCTATTGTGGTTGTTGTGGTTGTGTCAATGATGATTCCTTTGAGGGAAGTGTTATCAAGGGTGTACAAACCTTCCTGGTTATTACAACTCAAATTGTAAATAATTGTAATTAATTTCTGCACTTATGATTCTCTCTTTCTCTCTCTCTCTCTCTCTCTCTCTCTCTCTCTCTCTCTCTCTCTCTCTCTCTCTCTCTCTCTCTCTCTCTCTCTCTCTCTCTCTCTCTCTCTCTCTCTCCCCCCCCCTCCCCATCCTTCCCCCCCCCCATCTCTTTTTATACATGGTCAGTTGCTCAGACCTTTGTATTGTCTAGTTTGTTTAAATCCACGAACTGATTGTAGTAATTACAACACAATGCCTGGTGATTTGCGACATCCGGAGTAGAACACTGACAATCAGCTGACCATGGGAGTGATTGTTGGTCATTTATCGTCAACACAACTTCGCCAGAATATATATTTTTTATATTTCTATATTCTCTATAGTTTCTGTAATTCTTTACAACCCATCAAATGTCTTTTATGTTTATTAATTTTTGTTGTTTTCGAGCGGTGTTGTGATTGTACCTTCGTGATTGTGATTGTACCTGAGGGATTGTGATTGTACCTTCGTGATTGTGATTGTACCTGAGGGATTGTGATTGTACCTGAGGGATTGTGATTGTACCTTCGTGATTGTGATTGTACCTGAGGGATTGTTGACGTGGTCGTGTTCGCTTCAAGACTTGGTTTCGTGTTGGACTTTTAAGGCTTGTCAACGTCTGGAGGGGTATTATGGCCACCACAATTGCTTACTGACCAACCAGCGTGTATTATACTATAGCTCTGAATATAGTCCAGGATTAAAGTAAACTCAAATTGTGTATCCACCGAGAAACGGGGGTATACTTTTCAGTGTGTATATCTTCTATTTTAGGACTTGGTCTCAGATATTAAATACAAGGTTTTGCATCGAATTTCTGACGTTCGCGTCTTAATTAGGGAGGTATTTCAGGCCTATATATGTGTGCAAGGCCTTATTAACATTACTTTAATAAACTTTGATACACACACAAACACACACACACACACACACACACACACACACACACACACACACACACACACACACACACACACACACACACACACACACACACACACATATTCAGACAATGTGATGTGCAAAAGTGATTTATGGGTATGAAGGCTCCCTTTGTACAGACACTCCCCATAAACAATGGTCAAAATGCTCATTAATCCTTCAGCCAAAATCCCCCCCTTGTTTATGAGCGAGAAACACTTCATAGCCGACTCCAGCAGACCCTCAACACCCTTTTCTAACTTAATATAGGCCTGTACAGAAATATATAGGCCTATACAGAAATTTATATTTATAGATATACAGAAATTGTTTTAAATAGCAATATTAATTTATAGTTAAGAAAGTATCGATTTTGTTATGCACTGTATGGGAAAATTTCAAAGCTTTCGGGTTGGCTGTAGTTTCGGACGAGCATAGTTTGAGGATTGGTTGTTCTGTATCGAAGTCCTTCCCCCCTCCCCCCCCCCCCCTCAAGGAGAAACTACTGACCCTGCCCAAGATACAACCCCATATCTGTTGACTGAGTCCCGAGTATCTGTTTACTGCTAGGTAAACAGAGACTGGGAAATAAGTAGAAATAGGTAGAAATGGGGTAGAAATAGACTATGCTACTCTATCAATTTGAGATGTATTTTTTTTTCTTGTCTCAGTAAACATACTTGAACTTGGATACCTGCTGAGTGCCTCGTCTTTTTACAGCCGTGAATCTTGAAGACCATGTGACTATACACCATATTTCTTACGGCCATTCGCCCTGAGAGCCATATGTCTCCTAGATAAATGTATTTTGGGGCCATATATATATCCGGTGGTGCTATATATATACACACCAGTCATATACATTCGGGCAATATGTTATGGGTGATATATATATCTGGACAGTTCATCTGAGGGTGGTATTTCCTCCAAGACGTATTCCGTGTTGATCATACGTCATGTGGAAGATACACACACACACACACACACACACACACACACACACACACACACACACACACACACACACACACACAGGAGGCCATATATCTCAAGCCCCTCAATCCGAACACTATCTTGTTCGCATCCAGCAGACTCTATGTGTGGCGTCGCCAGTCGTTTGGGTCACTAAAGGGTCTTGTGCTGGAATATAACAATTCGTTCACAGTTGACTTAATGCTGTGATGTGGAGGGCGCACCTCACGTTCCCACGCTCGGTGTTGCACAGGGATGGTTTTGCTAGTGCGTTTCTTCGCGTGTACGCTTGTGTTGCGTGTTGCACAGCATGCGAGTGCGTGTGTTGGTGCGTATCTGTGCGTGAGAGAGGGAGAGAGATGTGGGAGAGGGGAGAGATGTTGATCAGGCCTCGTGTGTAGAGGGCAAAGATCAAGCAGCGTTGCACAGTGCTGGTCTAAGACCTATTGCAGTTGCCACATGTACAGTTGAATCATTTGAAAAAGGTTGAATATTTAATGTTTGCGCTAATCGCTGTTTTTATTTCACGGTAAAGTTTATTGTTTGAGCTAACAAGAGTTGGTCGTCTACTGCAATACCTCCCGACCCCTTGACTTGTTGTCCTGTTTGCTTTGAAAATTATAGATGGAGATAGCATCTGGTTTTCCCTGTTAGTTCGTTGTCCTTGTGTGCTGGCCTTATACTGAAGCGTTTTCTCGTATGCTTGTGACTCATGTGAGTAACCTCTATACGTGTCCTCTCATTACGCTTCTACTCTTCCTAAACATCTTGTTTCTCTCTCTCTCATCAATGATATAGAATATTTTCTATGTCTCGATCATGTACCTTGCATTCTATTTCTTCCAGTGTTACCAGGTTCGGCTCCCTCGGCGCTCTCTTAGCTAGTTTAGTGTTCCATTTCTTTATTTCTATGGGGCGGAAGAGTTTTTTCCAGTTAATTTCTTGGGCGGTTGAAGTCGCCAATGATTATGATCTTTCCTCCAGTTTTAATAGCTATATAAGCCGCACTTTAAATTATGTTTGTAACAGAGCTGTTGTTGTTGACCTTGTATTGCTGTTTTGATCTGCCGTTACTTGCTGGGGGTCGAACACGGCTGCCACCACTCTTTTCAGGCTTCCTGTTGAAATGGGAGGAACGTGAACGAGGGGACGCAGATGGACCCTAAGCACTCGATGGGTCGCTGGGATATTGACAACGTCTTCCATTTGAAGGGAGTAAGGAGGCGGGATTAATTCTGGAGGGAAGTCTCGTGGACCGACTTCGTCCGCGGATGTAAATATATACGTCAGGTCTCCGAGGAGATGAGGAACAAGCACGTCAGTGAATTGAAAGTTAAGAGGGGGATCGGCGGAGCAGGAGGTAACTCGCGCACGCACACACACACACACACACACACACGCACACACACACACAAATCTAGATATGATAGAGCCCAGTAGGCTCAGGAATCTGTACACCAGCTGATTGACGGTTGAGAGGCGGGACCAAAGAGCCAAAGCTCAACCCCCGCAAGCACAATTAGGTGAGTACACACACACACACACACACACACACACACACACACACACACACACACACACACACACACACATTTGTGTGTGTGTGTGTGTATTTGACAAACGAGCCCCTAGCACACCTCATCATGCTGTGAAAGAAAGACGCTTTTCGTCCTATTTCTGCAACAGAGGCCTGCCGCCCTTTGAGTGAGAAAACACTCGACGTCTGCTGCGGATCCGATTGTCCCACAGACGTGCAGCAAGCAAAGCCGCCAGTTTCCACCCCTCCGTGGACTGGATGGCACAGCACAAGGGTATGGCTAGAGGACCGGGTCGGAAGCGACATGCCATGCGTCGCCGTCCAGAGGTAGTAGTGTGCCAGGGAAATTGAACACACACACACACTTGTGCGGGGCCTGGTAGATTGCGCGCAGGACTCGTAATTCTGTGTCGCGAGTTTCGATTCCCGCACCAGGCAGAAACAAATTTGCAAAGTTTCTTTCACCCTGAATGCCCCTGTTACCTAGCAGTAAATAGGTACCTGGGAGTTAGTCAGCTGTCACGGGCTGCTTCCTGGTGTGTGTGTGTGTGTGGTGTGTTAACAAAAAGTAGTTAGTAAACAGTTGATTGGCAGTTGAGAGGCGGGCCGAAAGAGTAGAGCTCAACCCCCGCAAACACAACTAGGTGAATACAACTAGATGAATACACACACACACACACACACACACACACACACACACACACACACACACACACACACACACACACACACACACACACATACTCTTGTTTTGAAAAGAGTTTTGAAAAGAGTTTTCATACTCTTGACTGGGTCTCCTGTCATTTGGTGGAGGGTTGTATATTACTGCTACTACTATTCTTGGTCCTCCCATTGTTATGGTGCCTGCTATGTAGTCTCTGAACTCCTCACAGCCCGGGATGGCCATCTCCTTAAAACTCCATTCCCTTCTCATGAGTAGGAGGCGGAGTGGCCCTACTCATGAGAAGGGAATGGAGTTTTAAGGAGATGGCCATCCCGGGCTGTGAGGAGTTCAGAGACTACATAGCAGGCACCATAACAATGGGAGGACCAAGAATAGTAGTAGCAGTAATATACAACCCTCCACCAAATGACAGGAGACCCAGTCAAGAGTATGAAAACAACAACAAGGCAGTTAACACTATAATTGAGAGGGCAGCCTCTGCTGCCTGTAGAAATAGATCCCACCTGCTCATCATGGGCGACTTCAATCACGGAAAGATTGACTGGGAGAACAAGGAACCGCATGGAGGCGAGGATACGTGGAGAGCCAAACTATTGGAGGTGGTGACAAGCAACTTTTTAACGCAGCATGTCGGAGAACCCACAAGGATGAGAGGCAATGACGAACCAGCGAGACTCGACCTAGTCTTCACTCTGAACGACTCCGACATAAGAGAAATCGGTTTTGAGGACCCAGTAGGAATGAGCGACCACAGTGTACTGGTGTTTGAGTACTTGATTGAAAAAGGGTTATTGAACTCGAGGAGGGATACCGAAACCAAAAGGTTAGCATACCGAAAGGGAAACTATGAGGGGATAAGAAAATTCCTAACAGATATAGCATGGGAAACAGAGCTCAGGGGAAAGACGGCCCAAGATATGATGGATTACATCACGCAGAAGTGCAAGGACGCAGCAAACAAGTTTGTCCCAGTCCAAAAGGAAAACAGAGAAATGAAGATGAGAAACCCATGGTTTAATCAAAGATGTAGGCTAGCTAAGCAGCAAAGTAAAAGGGCATGGAGAAACTATAGGAATAACAGGACACTGGAGAGCAGAGAAAGATACCAGAATGCCAGGAATGAATATGTCAGGATGAGAAGAGAGGCAGAAAGACAATACGAAAATGACATCGCAAGCAAGGCAAAGACTCAGCCTAAATTGTTGCATAGCCACATTAGGAGAAAAACAACAGTAAAGGAACAGGTTATGAGATTAAGGATAGGGGCGGAAGGATTCACTACAAATGACAAGGAAGTGTGTGAGGAATTGAATAAGAAATTCCAGGAGGTCTTCACCTTAGAACAAGGAGAAATTCCAGAGGTAAGTGAGGGAATAGCTAACCAGGAACCACTGGAAGAGTTTGAGATTACCAGTGGGGAAGTAAGGAAGTGTTTACTAGAGTTGGACGTGACGAAGGCTATAGGCCCAGATGGAATCTCCCCTTGGGTTCTAAAGGAAGGAGCAAGAGAACTGAGCCTACCACTCTCCATAGTGTATAACAAATCACTGGCAACAGGGGAACTGCCAGATATTTGGAAAGCAGCTAACGTAGTCCCGATATACAAGAAAGGGGATAGACAGGAGGCACTGAACTACAGGCCAGTGTCCCTAACCTGCATACCATGCAAGCTGATGGAGAAGATTGTGCGAAAAAAACTAGTGGAGCATCTGGAGCGAAGGAACTTTGTAACACAGCATCAACATGGGTTCAGGGATGGCAGGTCCTGCCTCACAGGGTTACTTGAATTCTACGACCAGGCAACAAAAATAAGGCAAGAAAGAGAAGGGTGGGCAGACTGCATATTTTTGGATTGTCAGAAAGCCTTTGATACAGTGCCACACAAGAGGCTAGTGCGAAAGTTGGAGATGCAGGCTGGAGTGAGAGGGAAGGTACTCCGGTGGATAGAGGAATACCTAAGCAACAGGAGACAACGAGTCTGTGTGAGGGGTGAGGTCTCAGATTGGCGAGACGTCACAAGTGGAGTCCCGCAGGGGTCAGTCCTTGGACCTATACTGTTTCTGGTATATGTAAATGATCTCCCAGAGGGTATAGATTCGTTCCTCTCAATGTTTGCCGACGATGCAAAAATTATGAGGAGGATTGAAACAGAGGATGATAATAGGAGGCTACAAGATGACCTGGATAGACTGAGTGAATGGTCCAACAAATGGCTGTTGAAGTTCAACCCGAGTAAATGCAAAGTAATGAAACTAGGCAGTGGAAACAGGAGGCCAGGCACAGGATACAGAATAGGAGATGAAGTACTTAATGAAACAGACAGAGAGAAAGATCTAGGAGTTGATATCACACCAAACCTGTCTCCTGAAGCCCACATAAAGAGAATAACGTCTGCGGCATATGCGAGGCTGGCTAACATCAGAACGGCGTTCAGGAACCTGTGTAAGGAATCATTCAGAATCTTGTACACCACATATGTAAGACCAATCCTGGAGTATGCGGCCCCAGCATGGAGCCCGTACCTTGTCAAGCACAAGACGAAGCTGGAAAAAGTCCAAAGGTATGCTACTAGACTAGTCCCAGAACTAAGAGGCATGAGTTATGAGGAAAGGCTACGGGAAATGCACCTCACGACACTGGAAGACAGAAGAGTAAGGGGGGACATGATCACAACCTACAAAATCCTCAGGGGAATCGACCGGGTAAACAAGGATGAACTTTTCAACACTGGTGGGACGCGAACAAGGGGACACAGGTGGAAGCTGAGTACCCAAATGAGCCACAGAGACGTTAGAAAGAACTTTTTCAGTGTCAGAGTAGTTAGCAAATGGAATGCATTAGGAAGTGATGTGGTGGAGGCTGACTCCATTCACAGTTTCAAATGTAGATATGATAGAGCCCAATAGGCTCAGGAATCTGTACACCAGTTGATTGACGGTTGAGAGGCGGGACCAAAGAGCCAGAGCTCAACCCCCGCAAGCACAATTAGGTGAGTACAATTAGGTGAGTACACATACACCTTCCATGATCTGACAATAAGAAAGGCTTAGGACTGGACACAACTCGAGATCAAGCACCACAGACACACATCAGCAGGAAAAAAAGTAAATATAGAAGCAATGTTGCAGTTAAGAACCAGAACAACGAGAGGACGTAACTGGAAACACAGAGGTGTCACAAACCACTTTTTTCAGCCTCAAAGTCATAAAAAAGTGGAACGGACCAGAGCAAGTTGTCGAAGCCAATTCGCTGCACAGTTTTAAATGTAAATATAAGAAAAACAGAGGGAAATGAGCACTGAAATGAACTGTGTTAATGGTCTGTTATCAGCACTGTTATCATACCTGTATCTTACCTGTATCATAGCTGGAAGGTTATGTGTTGTCACGCCAGAGTGATGGAGCAGACACGCTTCTAGACACGTGCTTCCTGATAAACCTCTGCCACAACAGTCCATTTGATCAACTTGCCACTCCGTAAAATAGGCAACTGTTTGGCATAGCCAGGAGCGTACGACCCCAAGTAACCCACCTAAACTATTGAGGCTCGTGAGTAGAAACATCAATATTATGGTGCGAATGTTTTTGGCTAACACGTCGCAATCTTAACGGAATGGTCGAATCCGTATAAAGGGCGACGTACTACGCGATAGGAGGCACGGGAGACATCTCCCGTCACGCAGGGTGCAGTTGCACCTCCACAGATCTACAGTATCATCTACTGATACTGGTTATGGCTCAAAAGGGCCATCACTTACGGGCTATTCATGCCCGTGCCACCTTTTGGATGGCTTAATCTTCATCAATCGATAGGAGGACCTAGCCTTCTTGCCTTATCCCTGCCCCTGGGGTAGGTTTGAGAGCCAGGGCGCCCCTGGGGGAGGTTTGAGAGCCAGGGCGCCCCTGGGAGCACGTGAGGCTTGTGGTCGATTGCTTCTTCATGTTGTGGATGAGTGGGGGCTTTTGTGTCAGGTCTGACCCCTCTGGTGGATGAGTGTGCGCGTGCTGGTGGATGTCTCTGGCGGGGAGTGATAACCTTCACAGGTATTTCCCGCATTGCTCCTTTGTAATTGGTCAAATTGTGTTGATCATTAGTTTAATCTCACTTAGGTTAGGCTGTTGGGTTAGGGAGGTTAGGCTTAATTTAGGTTAGGTTAGGTAAGGTTGGTTTTAAATCGTCAAAAAATGCATTTGCAAACTGTTTGCTTTCCGACCTGGACACAATTCTTGAAGTGTTTAGCTGCCGACCTGGACATAATGAGGGTCACCGGTGTCCAGGCCGGTGACCTGAACACAACGCTGGAAGGTTCTGAGCGGCCGCCTCCGTGAATACAAGGCGCCTAGGAACGAATTCCGATCCTTCGGCAATTTGGGTTCCAATCTTTGTGTGACGGTAGCACTCCATCCTTGGCACTGTTGCTTGTTTGTGTCATCGTGTAACTATGAACGACGTGTGTACAGATGCATCTGTTAATGACCAATACTGGGCAACATGAAGCAGATTCTATTTATTATCCCGTCACTATCACTCACGTAGGTCATCAAACCACTCAGAAAACAATTAGCTTTGCGGGGATTTGGGATCTTTATCCACAGAGCACGACAAGCAACTTCAGAGACAACTTCCTCCACTGTGTGGGAGGAAGTGGCAGCCACCAGTGGCTAGAGCCCACCCAACAGCCCACCTCCTGCTGGATACCTGCTTGATGGGGTTCTGGGAGTTCTTCTACTCCCCAAGCCCGGCCTGAGGCCAGGCTTGACTTGTGAGAGTTTGGTCCACCAGGCTGTTGCTTGGGCAATTTAAATATACAAGAACGTTAATTTAAATGTAATGGAACGCCGACCCACCAGTCGGCGTTCCAGAGTACTGCTGTATACTTACACCATCTTCAATGGATACATGATCGACCAGGCTGTGGTGCACACATCAGGCTGCCAGCAGCCGCATTAAACAGCCTGGTTAACCAGACTACCAACCAGGAAGCCTGGTCAAGTGACCGGGCCGCAGGGACATTGATCCTTGGAATCATCACCAGGTATACGTAAGCCTCCAATACTCCTCACGGGCTTCGCATTTGACCTGCAACAGTAAATGAACTCTCGAAATCGGTCACAGGTACCCCACAGGTAAGCATGTAATAAACATGACCCATCAGTGAAGTATTTTACAACAGATAATACACAATATATGCATAGGTCATACACGGGCCACACGGAGGTCATACATAGAGGTCATACACAGCCCCTCACAAAGGTCATAGATGATGCACAGGCTTCGCAAAGGTCACGCAAAGGTGATAGGCATATACAGGCGCACAAAGGTGACAAAGACGCCATTAGTGAGGCAGAGGCGTCACACACAGGCCATATATATATATAAAGGTAAACACGTGACTACTCTTTTATTACCAGGATCCCCTATTATTTATCACCTGGGGAACCCCTTAGGCTTACTACCCCTTGTCTCCCCTTATTTTATTGCTCCCTCCCCTTCTTTTATTATCATTCCTTCTAATTTATTTGGTGCCATCTGTACCTTCATAATACCATCAATCTCTCTCTCTCTGTCTCTCTCTCTCTCTCTCTCTCTCTCTCTCTCTCTCTCTCTCTCTCTCTCTCTCTCTCTCTCTCTCTCTCTCTCTCTCTCTCTCTCTCTCAGTGGTAGGACCCCCATAACCCTGAAGGTGGACATTGCCTCATACAGGTTCCGCTGGGTGGTGCAACATACCTAAAGGTCTGAGCGTGGGAGCAATCCTAGAAAGGCATTGATACAGAGATGCAATCAAATAAAGTCCTAATGTATGTACATAGATATATGGATACATTTTTACAAACGTCCTAATACAAGTTGACCAGACCGCACACTAGAAGGTGAAGGGACGACGACGATTAGGTCCGTCCTGGACCATTCTCAGTCGATTCTGGACGAACCGAAACGTCGTCGTCCCTTCACCTTCTAGTGTGTGGTCTGGTCAACTTACATTAGCCACGTTATTGTGACTCATCGCCGTCCTAATACAGTATGTATAAGAGATAAGTCATACATTTTCTCCTAAGTATAGGAAGGGGGTATTTAATAGATCCATATCCCGAGACAGGGTATTAGTATTAGGACCTAATGCAGGTCCTAATACTTTTTATATTCATGGTAGGACCTCCTCAGCCCTGACACAGGTACCTAGGTGTTCAGATTGTTCTGTTGCATGAGAAACTCCCAGCTGACATTCCCCAAGTTCAAGTTCACGTATGTTTATTGAGATCAGAAATAAATACATCTCAAAGGGATAGAGTAGCTTAGGCTATTTCTCCCCCCCCCCCCCCTGACATTCCCCTTCCTCCTCCTCAACGGGTCCAAGTGTCGCTGGAAGGTCCGCTGTTGTTAACGGAAAAGTAGAGTTACATACTCTGAAACTGGTAAAATAAAAACACAATTTCTGGAAACTAGAAGGTGAAGGTGTTATAGAATGGATATAAATTCACTTGAACGTGTCCAACGTAGGATGACTAAGTTAATTCCCCAAATTAGAAATCTTTCATATGAAGAAAGATTAACAAAGCTTAAGCTGCATTCACTGGAAAGGCGAAGAGTTAGGGGTGACATGATAGAGGTTTACAAGTGGATGAATGGACATAACAGGGGGGATATTAATAGGGTATTAAAAATATCAACACAAGACAGAACACGAAACAATGGGTATAAATTGGATAAGTTTAGATTTAAGAACATAAGAACAAAGGTAACTGCAGAAGGCCTATTGGCCCATACGAGGCAGCTCCTATTCTATAACCACCCAATCCCACTCATATACTTGTCCAACCCGTGCTTGAAACAATCGAGGGACCCCACCTCCACAATGTTACGCGGCAATTGGTTCCACAAATCAACAACCCTGTTACTGAACCAGTATTTACCCAAGTCTTTCCTAAATCTAAACTTATCCAATTTATACCCATTGTTTCGTGTTCTGTCCTGTGTTGATACTTTTAATACCCTACCAATATCCCCCCGGTTATGTCCATTCATCCACTTGTAAACCTCTATCATGTCACCCCTAACTCTTCGCCTTTCCAGTGAATGCAACTTAAGCTTTGTTAATCTTTCTTCATATGAAAGATTTCTAATTTGGGGAATTAACTTAGTCATCCTACGCTGGACACGTTCAAGTGAATTTATATCCATTCTATAATATGGCGACCAAAACTGAACTGCATAATCTAAATGGGGCCTAACTAGAGCAAGATATAGCTTGAGAACCACACCAGGTGTCTTGTTACTAACGCTGCGATTAATAAATCCAAGTGTCCGATTTGCCTTATTACGAACATTTATGCATTGATCCTTTTGTTTTAAATTCTTACTAATCATAACTCCCAGATCCCTTTCGCAATCCGACTTCGCAATCACAACACCATCTAGCTCGTATCTTGTAACTCTATCATCATTACCTAACCTCAGAACTTTACATTTATCAGCATTAAACTGCATCTGCCAATCCTTTGACCATTTCAAAACCCTATCTAGATCAACTTGAAGTGATAGTGAGTCCTCCTCCGAATTAATTTCCCTACCGATTTTCGTATCATCGGCAAATTTGCAAATGTTGCTACTCAAACCTGAATCTAAATCATTTATATATATTATAAACAACAGAGGTCCCAGGACAGAGCCTTGAGGCACTCCACTTACAACATTTTCCCACTCTGACTTGATTCCATTTATACTAACTCTCTGTTTCCTTTGGTATAGCCATGCCCTAATCCAGCTTAATATAGCACCCCCAATACCATGAGACTCTATCTTTTTAATCAGTCTTTCATGTGGCACTGTATCAAAAGCTTTGCTAAAGTCAAGGTATACAACATCGCAATCCTTACCACTATCAACTGCCTCAACAATGCTAGAATAAAAGGATAACAAATTTGTTAAACATGAACGGCCATTTATAAAACCATGTTGCGACTCAATTATTAATTTATGTTTTTCAAGATGAAGACGAATTTTATTTGCTATTATAGATTCGAGTAACTTTCCCACAATAGACGTTAGGATAATTGGTCGATAGTTAGACGCAAGTGATCTATCTCCTTTCTTAAAAACTGGTATCACATTAGCAACTTTCCAAAACTCTGGCACTCTGCCTGACTCTATTGATTTATTAAATATGGTTGACAGTGGGTCACAAAGCTCCTCTTTGCATTCTTTAAGCACCCTGGCAAACACTTCATCCGGCCCTGGGGATTTGTTTGGTTTGAGTTTTACTATTTGTTTAAGAACATCCTCCCTGGTAACTGCTAAACTCGTCAACCTGTCCTCGTCCCCACCCACATAGACTTGTTCGGCTGAAGGCATATTGTTAAGTTCCTCTTTAGTAAATACAGATACAAAATATTTATTAAAAATACTACTCATCTCTTCATCACTATCTGTTATTTGACCTGTCTCAGTTTTTAATGGACCTATCCTTTCCCTAGTCTTAGTACGATATAACTGAAAAAACCCTTTAGGATTTGTCTTTGCTTGCCCTGCTATGCGAACTTCATAGTTTCTTTTTGCTTTCCTTATCTCTTTTTTAACATTTCTAACCAGTTGTACGAATTCCTGTTCTAAAGTGACCTCCCCATTTTTAATTCTTTTGTACCAAGCTCTCTTTTTACCTATAAGGTTCTTCAAATTCTTTGTTATCCACTTTGGGTCATTAGTATTCGATCTATTCAATTTGTATGGTATACTACGTTCCTGTGCTTTGTTTAGAATATTCTTAAATAAGTTATATATTGAATCCACATCGAAATCCCCATTTAAGTCACCTATCGCTGGGTTCATGTCTCGCTCCAAGACCGGCCCACACCCCATACCCAAGACTTTCCAATCAATTTGACCCAAAAAATTTCTTAGGCTATTAAAATCAGCTTTTCGAAAATCTGGCACTTTAACAGAATTTTCTCCTACTGGTCTATTCCATTCTATGCTAAATCTGATTTCTTTGTGATCACTGCTCCCTAGCTCACTCCCTATTTCGATGTCATTAATTTGCGTTTCCCTGTTAGTTAACACTAAATCTAAAATATTATTTTCCCGTGTTGGTTCCTTAATGTGTTGCGTAAGAAAGCAATCGTCAATTAATTCTAGAAAATCTTCTGCTTCACTATTCCCTGTTTTGTTCAACCAGTTTATTCCGCTAAAATTAAAGTCACCCATGACATAAATACTGTTAGATCTAGATGCTCTAGATATTTCATCCCATAGATGCTTTGCTTCCATTCTGTCTAAATTTGGTGGCCTATATATTACTCCTATTATAATATTATTAGCTTTTTCGTTTAATTCAATCCAAATAGTTTCTGTGTGTGGCTCTGTTTTGATTCCCTCTTTGAGACTACATTTCAAATTGTCCCTAACATATATGGCTACTCCACCTCCTCGTCTAATATATCTATCTGTGTGAAATAGTTTAAATCCATATATTTGATATTCAGCTAATAGTTCTCTATTTTCTACATTCATCCACGTTTCGGTAAGTGCAATAATATCTATTTTTTCTGTGCAGACAAGAGCATTTAATTCGTTAATTTTATTTCTTAGACTTCTACTGTTAGTGTAATATACCCTAAGTGAATTGTTATTTTGCGGACCTTCTCTTTCCCTGATCGTTTTGCCAATTCCTTTCTCCCACAAACACATACTTTTATTACCTCCTTCCTCCAAATCAATTCCCATACCTCTATCTACTAACAGTTTAAACCCAAACAAACACCTCTAACCACTTCTTCTAACGAGTTCGCAACAGCAACAACCCCAGCTCTCGATAGATGCACCCCATCACGAGCATACATTTCATTTCTTCCATAGAAGTGTTCCCAGTTGTCTATGAAAGATATTGCATTTGATTTGCAATATCTTTCCAGCCGGCAATTGACACCAAGTGCCCTCGATATCCATTCATTTCCCACTCCCTTTCTTGGAAGAATGCCACATATGATCGGGATTCCTCCCTTGCTCCTAACTAACTCTATGGCTGTTTTATACCTCTGAATCAGTTCCTCACTCCTAACTCGACCAACATCATTTCCTCCCACGCTAATGCAAATAATGGGATTGTTCCCATTACCAGCCATAATATCATTCATGTTGTTTATAATATCACCAATGCCAGCTCCGGGATAGCAAACCCTTAACCTGTTCCCCCTATCTCTAGCACAAAACGTTCTATCCAAATACCTTATCTGGGAATCTCCCACAACTAATGTTTGCTTAGGTACTTCCTTTACTTTCTGAGGGGCCTGCGCTTCCTTTCTCTTCGTTGCTTTCCCTTTTGCGCGATCCACAGTCTCTCCACAGCACTCGTCCTCCAAAACGTCAAATGAATTATTTAGAAAGACTTGGGTAAATACTGGTTCAGTAACAGGGTTGTTGATTTGTGGAACCAATTGCCGCGTAACGTGGTGGAGGTGGGGTCCCTCGATTGTTTCAAGCGCGGGTTGGACAAGTATATGAGTGGGATTGGGTGGTTATAGAATAGGAGCTGCCTCGTATGGGCCAATAGGCCTTCTGCAGTTACCTTTGTTCTTATGTTCTTATGTTCTTAACTTTCCTTTTAAGACTGCTCATAGCCCAGGCGATAGAGGTACGGCCTCGCACACTTAGGGTCCACGGTTCGAGACCCATACAGTTCAGGTGAATGGAATCTGAAACTGGTCTCACGTAGGTGGTTATGCAATGTTGTGAATGCTTAAATGAACAAATCCACAAGGGTCGTGACGAGGGTTCGAACCCTCGGCCGTGGAACAAATCCACTGCCCTTGTGGATTTGTTCATTTTAAGCATCACGCTATTGTGATTTCTGTGTGTTGTGAATGCTTCCATAGTTAGGTTCCTGAAGGCTGTTCTAATGTTCACTAAAACATCGCCACTTGTCCCCCATTGCATGCCAACCTTCCGTTCTATCCGCTTCCCTAGTTCTTAAAGCCTTACAATGGCTGCCATTGAAATCTAAAAGCCATTTATCGCATGTGTATAATAGGTACTTGATCGCGTTTGTGTTCACCTGAAATGCTCAGACTGAATGCAAGAATAGAAAGTAGAAGAGAGGCTCGGGGAGAGCTTGAGGAGAGAGTGAGAGGGCGATGGTAAGAGGAACAGGATTGAGGGAGAGGGAGTGGTAAGAGGGAGTGTGGGATTGGGTAAGATGGGGGGGTGGGTGGAGGGTGGAGAATGGTAGAGAGAGAGTTCAGGAGAGTGAAGGTGAGTAGGTATTGAACAAATATCAGGGGACACTTGCAACAGTTGGGTTTACCGAGGTAAACTGTTCTGTCCCGTTGTCAACTGGACGTCGGCGGGATGTGGAGTTTGGTCCACACAACAACGGCAACGTGATAATGGTAATAATGGGAGCAGCTAAGGTGATAATGGAAGCAGCAGCAGTGGTGATAATGGTGGTAGCTAAGGAGATAATAGCAATAATAATAATATTATTATTATTCTACTATTATTATTTTTTTCGACCATTTAGTCTTCGTTTTGTTGAGTTTAAGTTTTATTCGGAAAATTTAATAACTATGGCAACCATTGTCATGTTGCACCTTGACTGTGGTCGTCACAAGAATGCTGGACCACCTGGGGTCGTCACAGGGAGGCTGGACCACCTGGGGTCGTCACAGGCAGGCTGGACCACCTGGGGTCGTCACAGGGAGGCTGGACCACCTGGGGTCGTCACAGGGACGCTGGACATTAAAGTGTTGACTCTCAAACAATCTTGTCTCGGCCAAGTTATTAATTACACAAAAATTTCAAACTGAAAGTCAAGGAAGCATATTATCTTTTGTGGTCAGATCCCCGGCGGAGGTGAACCGTAGACGGATGTGTACCGTTGGTGGCGGTGTACCATAGGCAGCGGTGTATTGTAAGTGGCGGCGGTGTACCGTACGCTGGGGCGGTGATGGCGGCGACGGCAGTGTTGAGCGGTCGGGGGCGTCCTTCACTCAGTCTTGTGCTGGAAAGGTGCGCGCCACACACACACACCACATCTCGCGCCCCGCTGGATTAGCGCCCCGGGCTGCCTGCCTGCCTGCCTTGCCGCCCCTCCGGTACTCCTCCAGCACCTTCCCTCCGACGCTTCAGGTGCCTGTCACACTTTATCGGGACTATTCATCCCAGTGCCACAAAAGTTCCCTGGATTCTTGCCCAGTTCCAGTCGCGTCTCTCACTTTGCCGGGGCTACGCGACGGTCCGCGTGCCTCAGAGCTTTCACTGCTTCAATCTTACTCGTTTGAGGTCCCTTACGAACTGCATTAGCGTCTCTTGCCCTCAAAAGTACTTCAGGTGTCGCAGAGGGGCCCTCATGCTCTTTCCTAACTCTCCTAACACGTGAGTCTATCGGAATGAACTCAAACATACATCGGGTCATCTTAAGTGAGTCATATCTTGCTGGTGTCGTCTTGGGTGACCACGTAAGCAGTGTGGGTGTGGGAGATGCTTAACCGGTTCATTTATTCTGCAACTGATGTTCCCAGTGAACTTGTTGGGTCAACGTTGTTTTTGTAACGTAATGTGAACGTTTTATATGGACACTGATGTTTCTTGGTTGTATATTATTCGAACGTTCGAACATATTATTCGAAGGTTGAATGTTTTAAGTGGATTTGTTGTTATAGTCAGTGTTTTATGGAAATAATTCTTCCTGGCATGTTTACACACAACATGTAAACTTTGCAATGTTTAGTGTGAAAATGAGATTTTGTTCGTGTTACCGGGGAAACTGTAATTGTGAAGGCAAACCCCAATATTTGCGAGTTTGCAAATATAAATAAGGACATGTAAATAATTTCATGTGATGAAAACTTTTCTCTGAAAAGAGAGAGAGAGAGAGAGAGAGAGAGAGAGAGAGAGAGAGAGTGTCGGGGACTGGTTGAACAAGATATTAGTTGGTGCAATATTAGGCGTTTTTTTGTGCTTTAACTTATAAACATAAGAGTATAACTCGACAAGAAAAATAAAGCGAAATAAACTGCATTCACTTCAAGCTGCTTTATTGGTAGTGTTGGGCCAGGTAGTGTTATATATGAGGGCCACTGTACAGTGCCGACGTGAACCTCGTTACAGAAGAATACGTACAATTACTGTAATAATAATAATAATTACAATAATATAATTATTGTCATTATTTGAAGCAGACATAATACTTATCAACGTTGCATATGCAGCTGATGGTATTATGGTGATGTGGGGTCCAACTCTGTGGTCTTGGTGAGTGTGCTTGCCTCTGAGTCCCGGAGCTTGCGTAAATGGTATATCCAGAATAATATAAAAAAAAGTTAATGAGAACCAATTTACTTTCAGCTAAAAGTAAAATATATTTTGTATTGAATGAAAAATTAAATGTTCTTGCAGGCCAAGTAGTAAAAAAAGAAAAAGAAAAAATCGAATGTCATTACCAGTTGCAGTGTGAAGACCCAAGGTCAGAAACTCGTAGAGGAAAAGGTTTTTGTTCTAATATCCGTCAGTCTCATACACGCGTGAATGATAAAAAAATTCTTTTAAGAGTATTTACACCGTGAAAGTTTGCCGGTAATTTTCACGATGACTTGTCGGAAATAATATATATTTTGTCTATTTTGTCACTAGGGTGAAGTTGATGTTGGGAAGCTTGGTTTAATGCAAGCAGGCAGGCAGGGGAGGAGGCAGGTAGCACACGCAGGCAGCATGGTTGATTAAACAGGTATGCAAGCAGCACAACATGGCTGGTTAGGCAGCCAGGAAGGCACGCAGGCAAGCGGGAAGGAAGGCATTTAAGCAGGTTGACAGGCAGAAGTCATGGAGGTAGACAGGCAAGCAGGAAGCCAAGGGGGCAGACAGGAGAGCAGACAGATAGACAGAGAGATAGGCAATAGGGCAGGAGGGCAACCGTCCGACAGGAAGACCAATGGACTGGACACCTGCTCGGTCCTGCGAACTCACTGCTGTTTCCCCTACATGATTCTCCATACTTTTCTCCGTTCTTCCCCCTCCCATTCCCTCTTGCTCTAACCCACACTCACTTCCTCACATTCCTTCTCTCTCCCTCCCTTATCTCTTCACTCCATGCCACACTATTCCACAGCCCTTCAGTCACTCTGTAGCCAGGCTCCCTCCGCACCTTGGGAGAGATCAAGGGGTGAAACTCCTTTCCATTTCTGGTGCCCTGAAACCTTTCCCTCCTAGAGTCGCAGTCTTTCGAATATTCACTGAATGGCGACAAGTGTCCTCCCATATCTAAACACGTTTTCACCGACGCCAAGTTTTGTATGTAGAGAGATGACTCTTGTAGAATATTTAGATAATAGGTAATAAGTCTGACCCACCTGTCCCTCGGGGGTCAAAATATTACACACACACAAATCATTGTGCTTGTCTTAGGGGGCTATTCATGCCCGTGCCACCTCTTGGGTGGCTTAATCTTCATCAATCAGTGCTATTCAGTTACAGCACCGCTCCTGTGCCAGGTAAGTCCACTACGGGCTCACCATAGCCCGTGCTACTTGCAACTTTTTGTTCTAACTGAATCTAAAGCAACAACTGTGCTTGTGTTTGGAAAGTGGCGAGAATGTTGTCCTTAATTAATGGTCTGTGGGAGGGGACCCGTCTATCTCACCTTCCAATCACCGTCTATCGCATGTTGGTTACATGTGTAGGTTATTAATCACACAGTATATTAACCATGAGCAATTTATCCAAAAAGCAAGCAATAATATTTTTAATATATTGAAATATCAGTGTGTTTCTTTAAGTGAAAAATCTCTACCATATATATAATACTGTGACTTAAGATCTCCCCCCACCAAACAAAAAAAAAATCCCTATAAAAAGCTAGTAAAAAAATCCTAATGGAGATCCATAAGTCCAAACCGTCACCAGAAAATGGTGGTGGGAGCTTCTCCTTAATTAACAACTGGCGGGTTATGACGTCATCACAACACAGAGGCAATCTAAATATTACGAGGTTCAGGGCCCCGACGGTTTTCAGGAGAATGTTGTCAGTCATCTCTCT
Source organism: Procambarus clarkii (assembly GCF_040958095.1). NCBI lineage: Eukaryota > Metazoa > Arthropoda > Malacostraca > Decapoda > Cambaridae > Procambarus > Procambarus clarkii. The sequence goes on from NC_091235.1 coordinate 18,173,223, forward strand.
CTCTCTCTCTCTCTCTCTCTCTCTCTCTCTCTCTCTCTCTCTCTCTCTCTCTCTCTCTCTCTCTCTCTCTCTCTCTCTCTCTCTCTCTCTCTCTCTCATATACCACTGTATAACAAGTAAATAATTACGTAAGGTCTATAGGCTAGAGTTTTCCTATACAAATAATGTTACGTGAATCAATTACATCATTTTGCCATAAATATGGAAGTCAGGAGGAAGAGGAGGCTAAGTTGATGACGAAGGAAATGGAAGAAAAGAGAGAGGAAGAGTGTGTTTAACGTGGCTTAGTGGGAAGGAAGGAGTTAGGAGGACAGGTGTCGTGGAATAGATTACGAGCTGCTGTAAATAGGGATAAGAGAAAGAGGAATAGGGAGAAAGAAAAGGTGTACCCGGACGTGTGTGTGTGTGTGTGTGTGTGTATATATATATATATATATATATATATATATATATATAATATGCTAAATAGCGGCCTGCGGGGAGGTGGATGGGCATGGCTGGTGGGCAGAGAATGATGGGGAGGTGATGTGGGTATCGAACCCCTGGTGAGGAGGGATGTAGAAAGAATTGTGAGAGGGAAGGAGGGTGTGTACGTGTGAGGAAGAAAAATGGGTGACGTAGGAGGGGTGTTGACGAGGGAGTCTAGTGTCGATAATTATGTGGAATGTTAAATATTTACATTTGCCTCATATATATATATGCTACATACAGCTGCCACATATATCACATGTGTCTCAACAGCGACTTGACTATCATCATCATCGATATGTATCTTAATTCCATTGTATAATGTTAATTTATTTCTCATTAAGCTTGCTTACAAATAATTACATGGTCATTAAGTAGTAAAGATAGCCCCTGATGAGTACATGATGACTGTAATATAACCGTCTCACTTCTTTTGTTAATGGCGAACGTTTTTTTGTCACGTGACGATACCAATCATACGTTCACCAATCATACAGTCCTGTATAATTGGTGAACATCCCTGACGGCTCTGTATGACTGGTGAACATCCCTCTATGACCTCCATGTGAAACTGTTCAATATCACCAGTTTGACCTATTTTGCAAACCGCTGTATATGATATTTTACATCCTGGCCTCTCGCTAAAAACCAAACTGATTCACACATATTCTGAAATATCCGGAGAGATGAGGTATACAAATCCTCTTGACTCATTCGGTCAGTGTTCATGGGTGTACAGAGTCGTTGTATACGCTGACTCATACGCACTCATTGGCCTCATACGCCCCGCTATGAATAGGCAAGTTTGCCCTTACGCTTGTATGAGTATTTACACACGCCCTCACACACTGTTGCACTATTCATTATCTTTTTTTAGTAAGAAAAAGAGAAACTAGCCATTTTTCTTTATATGTCTTTGTATCTCTTCACCATTCAGAGAAGTTACACTATGTAAAAATGTATTTATTTCTTTGTCCCCCTGGGAGTGTTATTTTATATTTGCTTATACATCCAAAGTATAGGAAATTGTTATTATTTTCAAACTTTGCTTTGACCTTTGTCGTAGCTTAGTGAAGCCGTCTTGAAGGTATGTTAAGGCCCTCGACTTCTCATATCTAGATCAGGAGTCGACAGCCTTCAAGTACCTTCAAGACATCTTCAACTAAGCTATCTAAGGCAAAGGTCAAAAGCAAAGGTTGACGAGAAGGGAAGGGTAGGTTTACTTGCTGGATAGAAGTATGTATGTGTGTTTTCCAGTTTACAATATCATACAGAATTATACAACTCATCCTCAGCCTATTCTTGGGGGAGGCTGCCGTCTATCCCAACCCATATTCACGCCTCAAACACACATTTGTAATTTGTAACAAACTCTAGACTCAAAATCGGTATTTTTTCAAATATAAATTAATTTTATCATGCGAATTGTGTGTACGACAGTCCGATCATTCAATATTTTGATATAATTAATATGAAATTGGATTTTAAACTGATTATAATTTAATTTAAAATCACGACACGGCCTTGTGGATTGATCCTCAGCTGATAGATTCAGGAACAATACAATTTTATGGTGATATTATTGTGGACTGAGTGCTTAGTTCTGCCAGTGTGGTGCTAAGGTCACTCTGTTGCCTAGTGTGGTGAAGGGTTTACCACCATAGTATGATGAATGGGGTTAGTACCATAATATAATCTGGCATTTGTACGGTATAATCTTTAATCCACTCAGTGTCACCTGGGAGTATATGAATTTTTACTGTACTATTGCTAGAAAATCCTACCTATGTTGCTTTTTAACTTTTATGATGTATGTTAATTTGGAATTAACGTTGCATAGTTTGTATTTACTTGTTGAGGATTTCTAAGAGCTCTTAGACACCCACAGCCCATGGCCTCTAACCAGCCTTCCCTGGTGATTGAAATTGAAATTGAAATCAGTTAATTGAGGTATAAATACACACAAAGGGATGAAGCAGCTCAAGATATTCTCACCACGTTTTACCTGGTGATTGATTGGTCTGTGAAGCTGTTTGTCTCTGTAACTTACGGCCCCAAATGTCATCATAAGTAGACTGATTCGGTAGCTCCAGCAAACACTTGTGGAGTTCTCTCATGAAAGCTTCCATTGTTGTTTCAGTGGCATTTCTTATATGTGTTGATCTCGGTCAGGTTGAAGGGGTTGTGTTGACTCGAGAGAGTAGTGTTTCCAGATGATAATCTATTTCAAACAAGGCGCCAAGTGTTGAGTGTTTGTTTTGTTCAGTGCCTAATCGCACGTAATGGGCTATCTTGCATGGTTGCAATATGCGCTCGACCTGGAGAGCCACTGTGTCAGAGCAAAGGGAAAGAGTGAAAAGGTTGGGTAGGATATGCAACACACACACACACACACACACACACACACACACACACACACACACACACACACACACACACACACACACACACACATACACACATGCAAGCATGTACTAGTATGTATACAAAAGCACATAAGCAGCAAAGAAACAGAAGACACAAACATAAATAATACACAGAAAATGTTTTCCAAAAATATACAGATCAAAATACATATTTATTTCCAAAACTAAATACATACATAACTTCATTTAAGTACATTCCAGTAATAATAACAACACATTCACCACCGCAGGTATTTAAACAAAACTTCCAATCATATACAATTTCATATAATTCCGTAACTATCTTTCAAGGGGGTCTGAAAATACACAAACAACAAGGCTCCAACACAGAACATATCATTCCTAGACACGTCCAGACCCTCACCAGAGATATCATGACCAATGACACCGAAATCATCGCCAGAGACAACAATAGAGGATTAGATCACAGTCAAGCACTACATTATCTCACCATCTCAATCATCTTAACAGCCCACTCACACTCAAGTACATTCTACCTTTCTCAAGACCAAGACAGAATATTCATTACACGTTGTCCCTAACTATCATAAGAATTAACAAACTACTGAAGGCTCACGCAACACCTTACTCTTCTTGGTTATATATATATATATATATATATATATATATATATATATATATATATATATATATATATATATATATATATATATATATATATATATATATATATATATACTTTTGTTCCAGTAGCTGACTCTAAAACAACCACTTGGGTTAAATATTATGTTGCTCAATCAAACTTGTATTCACGTTTCTCCTGCATTCAAAAATGTTAACATGTTCGACGAAACTCTTCTAAGACCATCACAACAAAGGAAAATCAATCTAAAAATGTGAGCTAGAAGAAATAGAGCAGGTGCTGAAGCATGTTGTTAAAGATTCGCTGTCTGGAACAAAAAGTTCCAAGCAGCACGGGCTATGGTGAGCCCGTAGTAGAGTGCTGAAGCACTCGTACTAGTCTTAGGAAGTGAAATTGGAACAGGCTATACAAGAGATGAAGAAAAATCCAAAATATTTATATCCATTTGCGAAGTAAAAATAAAAAAAACACCACCAGTATTGGGCCTATACTTATAATTGACAGTTCATACACAAAGGATGACAAACAAATTAGTGAAATCCTAAATGACCAGTGTGTTTAGCACCCAATAAACAAGAAAGTTGAAGATCCAGACAACATCTTTATGAACGAATATTCAAACCCCTGACATTATAACTTATATTAACATGAGCGTAATATGGAAAAACAGCTTGGAGATTCCAGAAGCACTTAAATCGGCAGATATAGCTCCACTATACAAAGGAGGTAGTAAAGCTTTGACCAAAATCTGTAGCCCAAGGCTCTTTTTCTAGACCCTAGAGTCGCTAGATATTTAACACACTTGCTAATACAATTAACCAGAGTTGTTTCAGGGCATTGTGCCATTGTGAGACCAGCCCCTAACGGCGTTTGCTTTATAAGGAGACTTGTGTACCTTTGATTCTTTGTGCCGTCGTTATCTGCTGGCTGACAGTGTTTAGCTGGCGTGCCTTAACAAGGTAGTTGCCCGGGCCTTGCAGTGGTAATTATATTATGGCATGTCTGAGGTCGTTATCAGCGTAATTCCGCCAGAGTGATGGGAGACATTACATGGAAGCGCATGGGAGAGGAGAGTAAATGGAAGGGGGTGAGATAACAAGGAGAGGGATGGGAGGGAGAGGTAGAGAGCAAGTGGATGGGGTTAGGCAAAGAGAGGAGTAAAAAAAGAGAGCTGTACTGCGCACCATGATTACTTTTCTTAATTAAGATTAAATTGGGGGAATACACATCGTATCATATTAACAGAATTACCTCGTGACTGGACTGAAGCAGACTTTTAGCCCCGTCACCACACTGCGGCCCTGCTCCATACTCCAGCGTGGCAGGATGTTACAGGCAGGCCTGCCACCTGACCTGCAGGCCAAGGGAATGGATGACCTGTAGGGGCTTCTTGTCTCTAACCCGCTCCATACGTCGAAGGGTGCAAGACGATTCTCTGAAATCTTTCTCTTTACCTAGTTATGGCAGTCTCTCTGACCTGTCCATTCCTCCTCCTGCTGCCTGTCTGCACATCCCTCCGTCTCGACGTCTGTCTGTTTGCCCAACTTTCCGTCTGCCTATCCGCACGTCAGGCCTCCCGCCCCTGCGCCGTCCCACCCACCTGTCTATTTATTCTAACTGACCTCTCCGCACTGCGGTGTGTCAGGTCACCGGCCGTTACCTCCTTCTTCCTCCCGACCTCCTTGTAAGGGCTGACGATTCTCAACCATCTGGACAAAAAGGATTTTTTTTTTTTGCAGATTCCATGATTTTTGTAAACAAAATGTATTTGTTTGAAGCGATCTATGGCCCTTGGGTTCACTCTGTTTAATTAATAAATAGCAGGGAAGCCTGGTAAATTGGAGTCGTCTGTGGTTTAGTGGTTCCTGCCCTTCGTTTTGTATATCTATACCCCATTACCCATTTTCTAACAGTCTGGTAAATTATGAAAGAGGGGAGGGGGGACCTGGTGCATGGGTAACAGCTTCTCCATAGTGACCTACCCCTGGCTTTACGCCCTGTTACATGTTGGAAGGACATTAACAATTCTGTTCTAGTCCTTAGAATGAAGCAGAATTTTAAGTGCCATCTTAAAAAGGCACCCTGCCATGTGGAGTGCCATCTTATCATGTGAAGATGACACTCAGGGTTAAGTGCTATCTTCACATGGCACTTAACTCTGAGATTGCCAGGCTCAATCATCCCTCAATAGCCAGACAAATACGATCAGATCACAGCTATCGACCCCTACCTTACGCTTACGGTGATCGGTCGGTTTAGCCTGACTCCCTGCTTCCTGGCCAGGCCTGTACATCCCCATCAGTGGTAGAGTACGCGATTGGTACAGCTGGGGTCGCAGGTTCGAGCCCTCCTCGCAGCCCTGGTGGATTTTCTCCAACGTTACTTGACCTCATAATCACAATCAGTTGCCTAATTTCTGTATTTCTTGTCATCTTGATTACTATTTTCTGTTCAACATCGTCATTCACTGGTCTCCAATCTGCTTTGTTTTGGTCACCGTTTCAAAAGTTTTTTCCTACAAAAAACACGGTCAAAATACTTGTGGTTGTATTTCATGATTAACTAGGATAAGATTGGGATCAATATAAAATTGTTTGAAATGAGGCAAATTTTAAATTAAGATTCACGTCTAGAAGTTTAAGCAATTTAAAATCATTTAATGATAGTCTTCTGCATTATCCTGACTTTGTGAGGTCTGGTTTACATCATACAGTTCAGTTTTGGCCAGCAGACTATATATTCACCTGAACGTGTGCAGAGAACGACTACAAAGCTACGTCCAGAAATTAGAAATCAGGGATTGTGAAGGGAGATTGAGGAAAGGCCTGGGTAAATACGGGCTTGCTAATAGGGGTGGCTGATTTATGCTAGAAATTGCCAGGTAATATACGTAGGATCGCTGGATTGTTTCATTCGTAGGTTAGACATGAACCGGCTGTCTCGTATGGGTTAATAGGTCTTCTGTTTTATTTCGTCTTGTGTGTGTGTGTAATTACCCAAGTGTAGATACAGGATGAGAGCTACGCTTGTGGTGTCCCGTCTTCCCAGTACTCTTTGTCGTATAACGACAAAGAGTGGTGTGTGTGTGTGTGTGTATGTGAAGTGACAACCTAGGTTTACAAAGAGGGCGGGTGATTGATTGATTGATAAAGGTTAAGCCACCCCAGAGGTGGCACGGGCATGAATATCCCGTAAGAGGGCGGATATGCAGGAAGGACGGGTAACTATACACAAGGAGACACAGACAATATAAATTAATAGCAAGACGAAGAGACTAAACACCCCAGACACACACGACACTCACCTCAATAAAGAGAAAAAGTGTAAATAGCAAAGTGCAGTGCAAAAGTGCAGAGGTACATTGAACAGTCTACATTCCCGGGTATCAAAAGGTGGCCGGGGTGACTGGTGCTTGGAAGGGGGGAGGGAGAGAGAGAGGGGGGAGGTGGTGAAAGGAAGTGGAAAATGAAAATAAGGAAATAGGAGGGAAAAGTGGATAGAAAGTGTGGCTGAATGAGGTATTGTTAATAATTCAAAGCATCTTGATGGGATGGGGAAGTTTGAGGTAATGGGAAGAGGGAGTGAGGAAGGAAGGAAGGGGGAAGTGAGGGGTGAATGGAGGTAACGAGAAGAGGGAAGTGAAGGGAAGGTCAAGCTAACGGGGAGGATGGAGATTGAGTGACGGGAGAGGGAGGGGGGGGGAGGTTTAAGGCAGTGGTGACAGAGAATAAGGAATGAGTTCAGATAAGGATGAGAAAGTGAGGGGTTGTGAGGTCATGAGGTGTGAGGGTAACTTGTGTCGTGACTCGATGGGTATAGTTAGAGCTCCATGGTGATAAGGTGTTACGGGCTCACCATAGCCCGTGCTACATGGACACTTCTTCCTGAGTAGCTAAATCTTTAACAACAACATGATAAGGTGGTCATTACGATGTTAGTGTTGATAATGACATGATGAAACTACTGCTGCGAAGGGATGGTGATGATTGTGATAATGATGGTGATGAAAATGATGGTGTTGATGATGACAGGGACAGACGGGTGAGACAGAGGAAACCAGCGGGTAAAGAGAAGGTCTCTAAGGAGAACAGACTCCTTAGAAACCTTTAGAACTCTCTTAAAATCTGGAATACGAATGGAGAAAGATCGGAGAAATTCAAGTAATGCTGAGAGCATCTGAAGCGTGACAAGAACAAAGGAGAAAGTAAGAAAAGTGAAAGAGCAGGAAGAATGAGTGAGTAGGAAGACAAAGATGAAATGAGAAAACATGGAGCTGGAAACAAAAGAGATGAAGCTAAGGAGAGAGAGAGAGAGAGAGAGAGAGAGAGAGAGAGAGAGAGAGAGAGAGAGAGAGAGTATATCTCGAACAACCCTCATATGAGTAAGTGAATGAGTAGAAAGACTAGGTGACTCATTCATTCATATTCATTGAATGAGAGAATCCCAGTGGAAGAGGAGATACAGGAGAGGGGAGTGAAGGTGGCCGTTATCCCCAGGTGGTCCAAGCTGAGGGGGCCAACATCTTGTACGGTACTTTCTTTGTCATTCAAAACGCCAAGTCAAATATCGCGCTATGGCTAAAGCAACATTGAGCGAACCATTACAATATCAAGAGGTTCCCCACAACACAGGTCCCGAGACAGTGTGTGAATACAAGGAAACTGTGTCGGACTTTGACCTCACGACACTGAAAAAAAGCCCTGAGAGGACATGGTCATACATACATACATACATACATACATACATACATACATACATACATACATACATACATACATACATACATACATACATACATACATATATTGCCTTGAATACACAGGCAAACAAGCAGTCAGTCTTTCAGTCCAAAAAACATGTTAGTATTATGATGTTACTTCTGCCCATTTTCCTCATACGAGTATGTGTACAAGAGGCAGCTTAGTCCTATTGTTTGTCCCCCACATAATTCTTCACATGTATTTTGCACAGACCTGCTTGTCCTGCGAGTGAGGTGTTACAGGCTACTTGCTCTTAGGTTACTTAGAGCAAGTAACCTAAGTTAGGACACTTAAGTTACTTGGTCATAGTGTCTGCAGGAAAACTATAGTGTCCTGGGGGGGACGGCTATTTGTCACTTTGCATTGCATCTAAGCCAGAAAAGCTATTCTAGTATGACACTGACAAGCAAAGAGGCATGTAGGCAGACAGACAGACAGACAGACAGACAGACAGACAGACAGACAGACAGACAGACAGACAGACGAGGGTAGCAGGGAGACGGGAGCCTGGCATACTTACAAGCACACAGACATAACGGTGTTATCTGGCAGCAGATCAAAACTTAACACGCGGAAACGTTAATAATAAGGTGGAGACTAATAATATACCTCGCCCCACACACAACAGGTTTGTTGCTCACTCCAGCCTCGCTGCTTATCAAAGTGATACGAGTTTGTCTAGTTCATATATTATGAAAACTGACTCGTACTGTGAGTGGGGTGTAGACCCCCATACCCATCATGTGGGTGGGTGTGGATCCTCATACCCATTTTGTGGGTGGGTGTGGATCCTATACCCATCATGTGGGTGGGTGTGGATCCTCATACCCATCATGTGGGTGGGTGTGGATCCTATACCTATCATGTGGGTGGGTGTGGATCCTATACCCATCATGTGGGTGGGTGTGGACCCCCATACCCATCATGTGAGCGATAGTGGAATAGAATACACACAGTAGACTCAGCACCTAATTATAGGAAATTACGAATAAGTTTAAGATTTCTATAACTCGATATATTTCGCTCGGAACAATCACAATGATTTCACTTTCTTCCTTTCTTTCTTTCTTCTTTAGTTGAGATATTTTATATATATTTTATTTTTACGAATATCCGTTGCTGTTTGTTTTCTTCGTATCTGTAAATTAAATGTGTATTTTTATGAGTTGTATTTACAAAAAAATTGTGATCTTTTATAGGATTTAATCCCGGAAGCATTGGTAGGCAGAGCAATAAATGTTTGATTAACATTACAAGCAACAGGCTTAGTAACGTTGTAGCACAAGTTGTGACGACATTGACAGGTTATAACTTGTGTGTGTGTGTTACAGAGAGTGGCAGTAGCGGAGAGCGCGGCAGAGAGCCTCGGCCCGACGACCACTCCGACAAGGACAAATCAGGTAGGTGGATAGTTCCTCTCTCCCCAGGGTGGACGCCGCGGCCCCAGGGTGTGGCTCGAGTGGATAGGAAGGATGTGGTGTGGGTGTGGCTAACACCATGGGCGTTAGGGCGCCCATGGTGGAGGTTACATATTTGTTTATGGATAGAGTGAATGGAGTTTTTGTGTGTGATTCATATTGGAATTTTCTGCTTTGCATTTTAAAGGCCTTGCTGGGAGATGTAACGTAGTGACTTAGTTTAATTTTTGTCCATTTTCAATGGTTTTTCATTTGCCATTGTGCATACATTTATTCACAAGGTATTTAATGCATAATATTACCTTTTATATTATTGTTCATGAACTCCCAGTAAGGTCAGGAATGTGAATCAATAATTTTATATTTGGAAATTAATATTGTCAAAATAAATGGTATGGATATCAGCAAGAATGACGGAAAGATATCTAATATATGTTTAGGATGTAAACTGCGTTATATTTTAGCAGAGCTTCGGTCACTGTGTGTTAGTGCATGAAGGTGTTTTATGTCTTAAGACATAACCATGTCTTAAGACAAACCTTGTCAATAACAAGTTCTATAATGACGGTTTTCTCTCAAGCAGATATCTAATTGTCTGCATTTAGCTTAAACATTATGTAGATGATTGTCAAATGTTATATATTTGGTAAATATTCTTATAAAATTGTAATCTTCATTGTCATACAATCATTAGAGGGTATGATGATAGTATATGTCTGTCTCTAAGGCAGAGTGTGTGAGGAACTGGACGGAACCTTCTTCAGCACTGATTAACATGTATTCAGAATAAATTATATCATTATAAATTATTATACAACGGTCATATAATTCTGAAGACATTAGAGGATCTTGTTAAGAACATGTTCCGGCCAAAACCTCACTGTAACGATGCTCTTCTTTATCTGTGATCACTTATACAATTAGATTATTCTCTGTGACGTAACTTTTATGTCTTGTGTAATATTTTTTGAAGAAAACCTGTTGAAGAATTGGTCTCAAAATTATATACGTGATATGTTTGTCTCTCTCCAGACAGAGCACTGTTGTGGAATGTTATAATAAGTAGTGAATTATTGTATGGAATGCTGGGAATGTTGACTGTTTTGGAATGTTGACAGTTTTGGAATGTAGAATGTTTTGGAATGTATTATATAGTGAATGCTGCTCGAACAAGCATGTAATTTTGCCCCTTTAATGAGAGCCTGACTTGGCTGTCAAAAGCATGACCACTAAGGATTATTTGTTAATAATTGGTTATATTCAGGTATGTAATTGAGAAATGTTCGTTTCATTTTCTTCACGTTTATACACTTGTATTACAAACCGTTCCTTTAGTATTCTTCGTTTCAGCTGAACTGTTTTATCCAGCAGTTTAAGGAAGAGATTTTGAAATATATTTTGTTTATAATAAGAGTGCCAACTTCCCATAATCTTATCGAAAACTTCCCCCATAATTTTCACTAGAACTTACTCTTAACTTTCACCAGAATAGCCCCATAACTTTCACCAAAACGTCTCCATAACTTTAACCACAAGTTATCCACAACTTACACCACACCTTTTCCAAAGCATTCACTACAGGGTTCTCATATATCTTTTACCACAACTTCCCCCTAACTTTGGCAACTTCCCCCGCCCCCACAGCTTTAACTAAAACTTTCACTACAACTTCTCCATAACTTTCGTCACAATGTAATCTCAATTTCCACGAAAACTTCCCCATCTTCCTCATAATTTTCAGAATTTCTCCACAGTTTCCCCATAATTTTTGCCACACCTATGTATATATATATATATATATATATATATATATATATATATATATATATATAATATATATATATATATATATATATATATATATATATATATAATATATATATATATATATATATATATATATATATAATATATATATATATATATATATATATATATATATATATATATATATATATATATATATATATATATATATATATATATATATATATATATAGAGGAGAAGTATCGATGCAGACATAAGCGATTCATCCTTGGGGTGAGATTGGTGTCAGGATTTTTTTTTCCCCTCTGGTTTATTCTTTTCCTGGCAATCACGTGACCTTGACGTCAGATGTAAACAAAGCTGTCTACCATTCACGAACGCATTTGAGACTGACGTCATCATGGGCGCCAGACGAACGTACTTCCTTTACATTCAATTGATTGATAAAGATTCAGCCACCCAAGAGGTGGCACGGGCATGAATAGCCCGTAAGTGGTACATTCAATGTGTTCTCGTCTCTGTATTTAAGTGCTTAGAATATTGAAGGGTGTAATTAGTGGAGAGTTGTATATAGGCCTCAAGAAATATTATTGGTGATAATGAGTCTTTAAGATGGTGATTATGACCAATGGTTACGTCAGTTCAATCTGGTCTGACCCTTAATACACTGTAATTTGTACGCTGTAACCCACAGCGTCAAAATACCCGGGGCCAGATTCACGAAGCGGTTACGCAAGTAATTACGAACGTGTACATCTTTCCTCAATCTTTGACGGCTTTGGTTACATTTATTAAACAGTTTACAAGCATGAAAACTTGCCAATCAACTGTTGTTATTGGTATAAACAGCCTCCTGGTGCTTCGGAGCTCATTAACTGTTTTATAACTGTAAACAAAGCCGCCAAAGATTGAGAAAAGATGTACAGGTTCCTAAGTGCCTGCGTAACCGCTTCGTGTATCTGGCCCTCAGTGCTTAAGTGAACTATAAAGCACCGCAGTAACGACGATTCAACTGGCTCCAAAGAGCTTCCACTTACGGGCTCACCATAGCCCGTGCTACTGGAACTTATTGTTCTGAGTAGCGAATCTTAAACAACAACAATAACGACGATTCAAAGGGAGTCGACCAATGTTCAGTGTCTTGACGCGATGTTTTCGCTTCGGGCTAGACCTAGTCGAGGACCGGGCCGCGGGGACGCTAAGCCCCGAAGTCATCTCACGGTAAGGTAGGCAAAAACAACATTAAATTTGACGCTTAACGAATATCGTGACAGCCAGACAAGACAACATCTGAACTATATATCCCTCGGAGGTGATTAAGAGGGAGGATGATAGCGGCTATCAGGCTATCACCAGCCCACATCTTCTAAGGAATAACAATGATATCATTAATGAAGATGCTATAACGACATATGATATCGTCGCCTGTATAAAAGCTGCAATGATATATAGGTGACAGTAAGGTTGACAAGGGAGAGGAGTGAGGGATAGGTCAGAGAGTGAGGAATAGATCAGGGAGAGTGAGGAATAGATCAGGGAAGATGAGGGATATGAGAGTGAGTAGGATATCTGGGAGGGGTGTCTGGGATAGATAGGGTAAAGGGGACGGGATGGAAGAGGGTCGACAGGGATAGGTATGCTCGCGAGGGTGGGAGGGGCGAGCAAGGAAGGGCGTCGAGGATAGTTGTTCTGGGACAATTATAGAGGTTAATTGTCCATGGAGGAACCTTAGCCAAGGGGGGATGGGGGGGGGGGAAGGCGACCCCCCCCTGTTCTCTGTAGTTACGACCACATCCCTTCAGGAAGTTACGACCACATCCCTTCAGGTAGAGTTACGACCACATTCCTTCAGGTAGAGTTACGACCACATCCCTTCAGGTAGAGTTACGACCACATCCCTTCAGGTAGAGTTACGACCACATTCCTTCAGGTAGAGTTACGACCACATCCCTTCAGGTAGAGTTACGACCACATTCCTTCAGGTAGAGTTACGACTACATCCCTTCAGGTAGAGTTACGACTACATCCCTTCAGGTAGAGTTACGACCACATCCCTTCAGGTAGAGTTACGACTACATCCCTTCAGGTAGAGTTACGACCACATCCCTTCAGGTAGAGTTACGACCACATCCCTTCAGGTAGAGTTACGACCACAGATGGACGAAATGTTACTCCTTTGCTTCTGTAGGAATTCAGGAATAAAACTTAGCTTTATCTGATTTTTTTGCCTCAGAGTGCTTCTGATTCTGAGTGAAGTGGCAATCTCCTCTAGGTTGCAGCACTGCCTCAACTAGCGCCTCAACTAGCGCCTTAACCATCGCGTCAACTAGCCCTCATCGTGATGGGTAAGCAAGAGCAACTTGGCAGAAATTCTCTTAAGGGGGAATGGAAATTTATGTAGACTTGCTGGTGATTATAGGTAACTGGCCTCATTAGTGTCGTTAGCGCGGGTGATGTGCCAGTAGGGTGCCCGCAACCTGTGTGTTGGCACCTAGGCACTCTACCGCCATGTGGGTGGCACCCGGGCCACTTGTGTGTATAGTGGTCTTCCTCGGTTTACCTGTAGTCATGTGGTTTACCTGCAGCCGGTTTCTAGAATTCTACTCCCCCGAAACCCAGCCTGGGGTCAGGTTTGTTTGGCGAGAACTTGATTTAAGGAGCTGTTGCTTGCAGCAATCTGCAGGCCTACAGCTCCATTACAATCCGACACTCTCTGTAGAACCGCATTTCTGTTTCCTCCTGGGAACCTCTACTTGTGTCTTGGCATTGATTGATTGATGAAGATTAAGCCGCCCAAGAGGTGGCACGGGCATGAATAGCCCGTAAGTGGTAGATTTTTTGGAGTGAATGTGATCTATTGGTCGTGTAAGGATATACTGCGTGCTGTGCTGGCATTTAAATCGTCAGTCCTTACTATGTGGCTGCTATCACGGGATAGGATAGTGCTTAACAGTATTTATGAGTGTTCCGGCTTGTTGTTGTTTTAGATTTATCTACTCAGAACGAAATGTCCATGTAGCACGGGCTATGGTGAGCCCGCAAAGTGTCCTGGCAGTGTGCTCTAAGTTTATATGTTTGTGTGTCTCCCTCTCCTACCCCTCTCCCCCCTCCCTCCACCACCCTGCTGCCCGTACTCATTATTCCTCAAGACTGTCCTACTAAAACTTGCCTGAATATAGAGCAACTGAGCGAGTTTGAAGCGAGAAGCCCGGGTATGGTGGTGGGCTTGGCACCACCTGCAAGTGTTGGGTATTTTGGGGCAGTTCTGCTCTCTTATTTACACCTGAGGGGTAACAACCTGAGGGGTCACAACTTGAGGGGTAACAACCTGAGGGGTAACAACCTGAGGGGTCACAACCTGAGGGGTCACAACCTGAGGGGTAACAACGTAAGGGGTCACAACTTGAGGGGTAACAACCTGAGGGGTAACAACCTGAGGGGTAACGACCTGATGGGTAACAACCTGAGGGGTAACAACCTGTTGTTTTCCATCTCCTCACCTACCCCCATCCCCCCTAACTCCCCCTCACTTCTCTGTATTCTCTTCAACATCATTCCTCTCCAGTTTTGCCCGGCCCTCCCAGTTATTCTCTCCCCTTGTCTGTCCCCTCTTTTCGTTTCCTAGTTGTCCGTCTTTCTTATACTATCTCTCCTGTAATACTCGATTTTTCGTTCTAGAAGGAAAGCGAAGACTACAAATTCTTAGCATGCCAGAAACTCCTTGACATTGTCCTGCAAAGGGGCAACATTTTAAACTGGGAAAACAGTCATAAGGGAGAAGTTGTATGGCCGAAAATGGACGTAATTTGAAAATTAAAGATATAGATTTTTGTTTTCCAAATCAGTAAGTTAAGGGTCCTCTGGTAGGTTAGCAGGGCAGGACGTTTTCCTAAGGTTTCAAAACGTTATGAAAACCGTTAATTGAAAGTTTCCTCTTCTGACCTTACCGAGTAAGCCGGAGGACTCATAACAGAAAACGGGACAATACGTCATTTTCGTTAGCCGATTTCATTTCCAATTACGTCCATTTTTGACTATACGTGCAAACGAGCGAAAAGCGACGTAATTTTAAGAGGACTGGTTGCAAAACTAGGGCACCATTGATTTAGATGTTTCGGTTTGAAATTAGACTTTGATGAGGCTTAAGCATGTTAAAAAAGAACTTTTTCAGCGTCTTGTTGGAGATATTTAGGAGGGACTAAACAGTTTCTAAAGATAAATATTGCAAGCAAGACAAGGGAAAGGAGGAGGCGGTAGCCTTCTTAACCAGTGGCTGCAAGGGCCGTGCTCAGGAGATATAACCACCACATGTAGGGCGAATACGTGCAGGACAATAGACACAACAGCTCCCACGGTCATTACTAATGTCAGGTGATTGAGGTGCGTCACCTGTCATCACTCGAAGTGTCAAACTGTCAGTCGACCAGGGATATTTTTTTGAGGGGGGGAGGGGGAAGGAGGCTTCCTGGCCTCCTCCTCTTATGCCTGTCCGTTATCAAATCTTATTATTTTCTTTTTCTATCTATCTTCCCCTCCCCCCTCTTTTTTCTCTCTCTCTCTCTCTCTCTCTCTCTCTCTCTCTCTCTCTCTCTCTCTCTCTCTCTCTCTCTCTCTCTCTCTCTCTCTCTCTCTCTCTCTCTCTCTCTCTCTCTCCCTTCCCATCTTCCCTTCCCCACCATTGGCGCCGCTTCTCACTCTTTCAGATTACCATATCGGAAGTGAGAGTATCCGGGGCGGCCCATTTACCCCTCGTCTCTCCTTCTCTCTTCCGGCTTTTACGGTTTATCTTCTTCCCCTTTTGTCTCCGTTCTTCGCTTTGGTTCCTTTAGTCATTTTACTGTCTTCTTTTCTGTGTCTTGTCTCCTATTTTACATAGTTTATTCCATCTTCTTTCTTCTTCTTCTTTCTCTCTCTCTCTTCTACTGTTTCATCTCTCCCTTTTTACTGGTTCCTCTTTCCGTTCTTCTGCTTTTTCTCCGTTCTCTCTCCTACTGCTTCCTGTCGTTTCTTTTGCTATCTCCTACTGCTCCTACTTTATCTACTGCTGCTTTCTCTCCTTTCTACTGCTTTTTTTATCGTTTCGAATGCTTTCTCTCCCTTCTATTGCTTTCCCCTTTCCATTCTTCCCCATCATTTTTGTCGTTTCTCATTTTTCAACAGCTTTCTTTTCTTTCTATTGCTCTCTCTTTCTGCTACTTTCACTCGTTTCTGTCGCTTCTTCTTTCTCCTTTCTATTGCGTCCCGTCTCCTCCTCTATTCTAACGTTCCAGAATTTACATTTTCTGCATCTTCTTTCTCGCTCTTCTACATCAAACTTTGTGGCCTCTCCTTCGTCCTTGCTGCTCCTGGCTCCTCTTTTCAGCGTCCCTCACTTCCTTGTCTTCTTCTTTCCTTCTCTCTCATCCATACATTTCCCTTCCTATTCTTATCTTCATCTCCCACCCCTCTATTTCTCTCCCCTCCCTCCCTTTATCTCCATTTCCTGTTCCGTCCCATCACCGCAATGAATCTTGAATCCAGTAGATTCAGCTACAGGGAAGAAAAAGTTGCAAGTAGCACGGGCTATGGCGAGCCCGTAATGGACTTACCTGGCACAGGAGCGGGGTTGTAACTGGTTCCCATCAGCACCTCACCTCCCCTCGTCTCCCTTGCTCTCTCAAGGGACGCAGGTCCCCTAAGTGCTCCGCCATTTTCACCAGATGACAATTAGTTTTCCTCCCAAAAGTTTTGTTAAATTTTTTTGTGTAACTCTCTTATATCCTCGTGCTTGGGGGCTCGAGTGTGGCAGGCGCATGCTCTCCTGTTTATGCCAGGGCTGTATGCCCATTTGATATGCCTATTAATGCACTGTTAAGTCGCATTTACAGGTATTTTTCCGTGATAAATGCTGCAAAAGCAATACAATAGTAGATTTTTAATTCTTCATCTATATAGTATTGTTTTTAATAACAGTACAAGAAAAATGCGAAAAAGTAAATAGTTCCTGCGTTGGTAATATATATTTTCTTTGACTGCTGTTAGTATGGCATTGTTTTATATGACGTCATGACGCTGCTGATCATGTTTGCTGGACATTGTGTTATATATATATATATATATATATATATATATATATATATATATATATATATATATATATATATATATATATATATATATATATATATATATAAATATATATAAATATATATATATATATATATATGTTTCATTGAATATGACCGCATATTCTGTATTTATTATTTTCTGGTTTAGGGCTTCTATCCCTCTAACTATTTTCTTAGCATCAGGGCTTAATTGGAATAGGAGTTCTCCAAAACTCATTTTCGTACTTTTAAGGTGAAGAAAAGAAGTGATTTACTATAGAGTGTATTACACTTATTTGTATAATTTGCACGACGTTTCGAACCTCCATGGTTCATTCTCAAGTGAACAGATCTTACAATACTAGTTGATTTTATACCCGCATTAGGTCAGGTGATAATACAATGAAGGTGAAAAACATGGGGAGATACATAAGGGATAAACATAGGGGCTGCAGAAGGCTTATTGGCCCATACGAGGCATCTCCTATCTAAACACAAAGATTAATCCAGTGTAATTGGCCTGTTATGTTGGACATTGTCTTCTGTGTTGGCATCGATATGTTCTTGTCTTGTCCTTACTCTCATGGTGGGTAGAGTAAATAGTTCCGTGATTTGGGTGTTCATGGTAGGTCGCTCTATTCTTATGTGAATTGCCTCAAGAATTTGTAATCTTCTTGAATCTTGGGTTTTGTCTATTATGCAAGTATTCTTGTTCAACATTTCTCTTGTTAGAGTAATGTCATGGGCTTGTCTCATGTGATTCCTAGGGGCACCAGATTGAAGATGGCATGTCAAACGCCTCGTCAGCTTGGTCGACGTCATACCTATGTACTTACATTGAAGGTTACATCCTTCGTGGGGGCAAGTGTACATGTATACAACGCTTGACTGCTGTAGAGGGTTCTCCGTCGGCTTCGGGCTGTTTTTGATAAGGAGTTCGGAAGTCTTCTTGGTTTTGTAGAATATTATCAGGTTTATGTTTTGGTTAGGAGTAGTGCTTTTTACTCCTTTACGGATTATTTCTTTCATTATTCTTTCCTCTTTTATATGTTCACTGTGCATGGTTGATTTGTAATATAATTTTATTGGGGGTGTTGTGGTTTCTGTTCTAGGTTCTGAATTATACCAACGGTCCAAGTGTCTTCTTATAGCAGCGTTTATTTCCGCGTTGCTATATCCGTTGTTCACCAATACCTGAGTTACTCTTTCAAACTCTCTACTCACGTTGCTCCATTCAGAGCAGTGGGTAAGCGCTCGACGAATATAAGCATTGAGAACACTGGCTTTGTATCTTTGGGGGCACTCACTTCTACCGTTCAGGCATAATCCTATGTTGGTGGGCTTGGTATATACGTTGGTGCTTAAAGAGGTTCCTGTTTTTGTTATTAGTACATCCAAGAATGGCAGACTGTTATTTTCACTATTTTCATGTGTAAATCGGAGTACTGACTCTCTCTCTAGGTGTCTTTTTAGGTCAATTAGTTCATCTGAGTCTTTTACTATTACGAATATGTCATCTACATAACGGCAGTATACAGTTGGTTTTTGTCTGCTACTGAAGACCCTATCTTCGATGGTTCCCATATAAAAATTAGCAAATAAAACTCCTAAGGGGGAGCCCATTGCTACTCCGTCTATTTGTAAATACATGTCTCCTTGTGGACTGATGAAAGGGGCTTCCTTTGTACATGCTTCGAGAAGACTTTTCAAGTGTGGCTCAGGTATGTCTAATTTGGGGGTGCTCTCGTCTCTGTATACTCTGTCCAGTATCATTCCTATGGTTGTGTCGACTGGGACGTTGGTAAAAAGGGATTCAACGTCCAGGGAAGCGATGATTCCGTCGGGCTGGGTAGATTTGATCAATTCTAGGAAATCTGCTGATGATTGTAGACTAAACTTACTTGGAGTGTATGGAGTTAGGAGTTCATTGAGTTTCTTTGCCAGGTGATAAGTTGGGGTTGGTATTTGGCTGATTATAGGGCGTAGTGGGTTACCTGGTTTATGCGTCTTAACATTGCCGTAGGCATATCCTAAGCCATAGTCGCCTTGAAGTTTATTGAAATGCACACTACCTTTCTTTGCTTTGATTGCTGTAATTGTTTTGTTTACTTTCCGCTTAAGGTCTTCTACGGGGTTCCTCGTGATTCGTTGAAATTTGGAGTCGTCACTTAGGATGTCGCTAATTTTGTTCATGTATTCATGGGTAGGAATCAATACATATGCTGCTGTTTTGTCGGCTTTTCTTATTGTTACGTCTTTCAGATTTTTTAGTTGTAGACAAAAACCAACTGTATACTGCCGTTATGTAGATGACATATTCGTAATAGTAAAAGACTCAGATGAACTAATTGACCTAAAAAGACACCTAGAGAGAGAGTCAGTACTCCGATTTACACATGAAAATAGTGAAAATAACAGTCTGCCATTCTTGGATGTACTAATAACAAAAACAGGAACCTCTTTAAGCACCAACGTATATACCAAGCCCACCAACATAGGATTATGCCTGAACGGTAGAAGTGAGTGCCCCCAAAGATACAAAGCCAGTGTTCTCAATGCTTATATTCGTCGAGCGCTTACCCACTGCTCTGAATGGAGCAACGTGAGTAGAGAGTTTGAAAGAGTAACTCAGGTATTGGTGAACAACGGATATAGCAACGCGGAAATAAACGCTGCTATAAGAAGACACTTGGACCGTTGGTATAATTCAGAACCTAGAACAGAAACCACAACACCCCCAATAAAATTATATTACAAATCAACCATGCACAGTGAACATATAAAAGAGGAAAGAATAATGAAAGAAATAATCCGTAAAGGAGTAAAAAGCACTACTCCTAACCAAAACATAAACCTGATAATATTCTACAAAACCAAGAAGACTTCCGAACTCCTTATCAAAAACAGCCCGAAGCCGACGGAGAACCCTCTACAGCAGTCAAGCGTTGTATACATGTACACTTGCCCCCACGAAGGATGTAACCTTCAATGTAAGTACATAGGTATGACGTCGACCAAGCTGACGAGGCGTTTGACATGCCATCTTCAATCTGGTGCCCCTAGGAATCACATGAGACAAGCCCATGACATTACTCTAACAAGAGAAATGTTGAACAAGAATACTTGCATAATAGACAAAACCCAAGATTCAAGAAGATTACAAATTCTTGAGGCAATTCACATAAGAATAGAGCGACCTACCATGAACACCCAAATCACGGAACTATTTACTCTACCCACCATGAGAGTAAGGACAAGACAAGAACATATCGATGCCAACACAGAAGACAATGTCCAACATAACAGGCCAATTACACTGGATTAATCTTTGTGTTTAGATAGGAGATGCCTCGTATGGGCCAATAAGCCTTCTGCAGCCCCTATGTTTATCCCTTATGTATCTCCCCATGTTTTTCACCTTCATTGTATTATCACCTGACCTAATGCGGGTATAAAATCAACTAGTATTGTAAGATCTGTTCACTTGAGAATGAACCATGGAGGTTCGAAACGTCGTGCAAATTATACAAATAAGTGTAATACACTCTATAGTAAATCACTTCTTTTCTTCACCTTAAAAGTACGAAAATGAGTTTTGGAGAACTCCTATTCCAATTAAGCCCTGATGCTAAGAAAATAGTTAGAGGGATAGAAGCCCTAAACCAGAAAATAATAAATACAGAATATGCGGTCATATTCAATGAAACATGTTTGAAAGAAAACCTGCTGCCAGTATACACCAATATATATATATATATATATATATATATATATATATATATATATATATATATATATATATATATATATATTGGCCCTCCCCTCCTTCCACACACACATATTATATATATATATATATATATATATATATATATATATATATATATATATATATATATATATATATATATATATATATAATATGTGTGTGTGGAAGGAGGGGAGGGCCAACGCCACATTTACTCCCATTCAAGACACGTGGGCAAGCAGCCAGGGGTGTGGGACACCCACACACACCAGGAGAGGGCAATATGGGGCACGACTGCTCTGTCCCCAACGATTCCAGTATCGGTGTTCCGGGTCATTACAGTAACACGTGGGTGGTAATATTGTGGGGTGTGGGGGGGAGGGGGGTCATGGGGGGAAGGGTATAGTGCTGGGAGAGACTGGGCATAGTGACGATAGTGAACGGGGGGGGGGATCATGGTTGGGATGTACTGTGTTATTCACTATAGTGAGGCGTTGGTTGGTAAGAAAATGGTAGACTCTATATTCACCTAGTTGTGCTTGCGGGGGTTGAGCTCTGGCTCTTTGGTCCCGCCTCTCAACTGTCAATCAACTGGTGTACAGATACTTGAGCCTAGTGGGCTCTATCATATCTACATTTTCAACTGTGTATGGAGTCTACCTCCACCACATCACTCCCTTCCATCTGTGGTGGAAAGGAGAAGGGGAGAACTGAAATGGGGACCGAATACACGTTAAATTGGATCTAAAATTGTTAAAATTGGAGCTAAACGAGATCTGAATACAGTAAAGGGGATATGGAGTACAGCAGGAGAAGTGAGGCCGGGACGGAGTTTACACAAGGGAGAAGCTTAGAAATAGATCGCCAGCTAAATTGGGAGACTTAGTCAGATGAATTTAGGTTGGTGGAGCTTATACGGAATACCGCGGGGACCGCTGACTTTCCCTAAAGCCACTTAGAATTACGCAAGTTAGAAAAACTTTGAGGTTGTATGATTAATGTGAAAAAATGTTGAGGCTGAATGTGTAACGTGGATAAACATAATTTTACTCCGATATCAGCTAATTGTATAAGGGAAATCAGACCCAATTTGGAGGTGGATGACAACCAGTAAAGTCGACGATGTGAGTGGCTCGTCGACTGAGTTTGACGTCACCCAACACCTTCTTTGATCTTCCTGCGGTATAAAATTAGCTGATTTCCGAGTATAAGTATGTTTATCCACGTTATACATCCACCCACTACATTTTTTTCACGTTATTCATTCAGCCTCAACGTTTTTTACGTTATACATTCAGCCTAAACGTTTTTTTTACGTTATACATCCAGCCTCAATGTTTTTTTTACGTTATTCATTCACCCTCAACGTTTTTTACGTTATATATTCAGCCTAAACGTTTTTTTTTACGTTATACATTCAGCCTAAACGTTTTTTTTACGATATACATTCAGCCTCAACGTTTTTTTACGTTATTCATTCAGCCTCAACGTTTTTTTCTCGTTATTCATCCAGACTAAACGTTTTTTCACGGAGACGGCAAGGGGAGATAGAACGTTTTTTTTTGCGTGGAGATCTTTCCAGGGTAAAAAGAAATGTCATTTAAAAGACTTTAGAGTGGCTTGCCTCCCTGCGGAGTTTTTTATATTTTTTATTTTCTTTTGAGAGGCGCACACTTCACAGACGGAATGTGACGCAAATGCGTAAGTGACGCAATCTTATGACGTCACGTACACCACCCCCCCACCACCGTCTTTGAAAAGAATGACGTCACACATTCCTCTGCCGGATGATGACGTCACTCATTCACCTTCAGGGAGATGATGTCTCTCATTCTCCTTCAGGGAGATGACGTCACTCATTCCCCTTGAGGAAGATGACGTCACTCATTCCGCTTCAGGGAGATGACGTCACATCTTCTGTTGACATCACTCAAACAACGTTTTCCTTTTGTCCCATGACGTCAGAGGACGATATTACGCATATGAAGCAGGTGTGTGGCCAGGTTAAGGGTGAAGGTGGTCGAGTGACAGGTGTGGCCACATGAGCAGGTGTAGGTGTGGACAAATATAGGAAGATGTGGTCACATGAGCAGGGGTAGGTGTGGCCACGTGAACAGGGGGCAGGTTTGGTCACATGAGCAGGGGGCAGGTTTGGCCACGTGAACAGGGGCAGGTTTGGCCACATGAGCAGAGGGCAGGTTTGGCCACATGAGCAGAGGGCAGGTTTGGTCATATGAGTAGGGGGCAGGTTTGGTCATATGAGTAGGGGGCAGGTTTGGCCACATGAGCAGGGGGCAGGTTTGGCCACATGAGCAGAAGGCAGGTTTGGTCATATGAGTAGGGGGCAGGTTTGGTCATATGAGTAGGGGGCAGATTTGGCCACATGAGCAGGTGTAGGTGAGGCTGCATAGGGGAGAGAGTGTGACTAGATAGACAGGTGGTAGTGGACAGGTGTGGCCACAGGCGATGGTAAGGGACAGAGATAATACTTGTGAGAGGGGGGGGGGAGAGCGGAGTGTACTCGAGTGTCTTTAGCAAACTCGTCAATTCTCCTGAGAATTTTGTATGTGGTGATCAGTATTGTGAGGTGCAATTCGCGCAGCCTTTCCTCGTTGCTCATTCCTTTTGGTTCTGGACAAGTCTAGTGACATATCATTGAACCTACTCCAACTTCGTCTTATGTATATACAAGGGGTATACAAGGTTCTAAGTTATTTCTTACACAAGTTCCTGAATGCAGTTCTGATGTTAGCCAGCCTCGCAGCGCCACTGATGATATATTTTTAATGTGGGTTTCAAGAGACAGGTTCGGTGTGATATTAACTCCTAGATCCTTCTCTCTGCCTGTTTCATGGAGGACTTCGTCTCCCATTTGGTATCCTGTGTCTGGCCTGCTCCCTCCACCTAGCTTCATTATTTTACATTTTCTTGAGTTAATACTAGTAATCATTTGTTGGACCATTTCTTCAGTTTGTCAAGGTCATCTTATAACCTCTTGCTGTCTTCCTCTGTCTTAATCCTCATAATTTTACCGTCATCAGCAAATATTGTGAGGAACGAGCCTATTGCCTCTGGGAGATTGTTTACATATATCAGGAACAGTATAGGCCCAAGGACTGAGCCCTGCGGGACTCCCCTAGTGACATCTCGCCACTCAGACCTCACCCCTCACTGAGGGGTGTTTAAAACTCCCCTCAATATTTCTGTGTCTATCTGGGTGTAGCTACAGTGTTTCTGTATCTGGGTGTATTTAGGTTAATCTCGACACTCAGCGATAGATATGTTAGTTAAACTTGAAGGGAAGTGAAATCATGCTACTCTGTGTGTGTGTGTGTGTGTGTGTGTGTGTGTGTGTGTGTGTGTGTGTGTGTGTGTGTGTGTGTGTAGACGGAAGAGGGGTACAAAGTGTGTGTGAGTGTAACTAGACAATTCGAGTGTGTGTAGACGTGAGTGCGCAGCCCGTCTTCTGGCCATCACAACGTCACATAAATAATGTACTAAATTGACCGAAGCTAACCTAACCGAGGACCCACGAGTAGAAAACGGGAAATCACATTAATTTTGCGAGTCGCTTTGATATTTTAGTACGTCAGTTTTGGATCGTTGGGGATTTGTACGTTGATATACGGTAAGAGAACGGGTTGAAAGTGAGTAATGGGTGAGTGTGTGTAAACCAGAGTGTAGGAGAGTGTATATAGAATAAATAAACCAAGGGAGAGTGAGTTTGTGTAGTGAAAGGAGGAAATGGGGAGATGGGGAGATGCGGGGAGGGGGGAGGATGAAGGGAGAGGCAACAGGTGTGACCAACCCACCTGTTGGTTCACGCACGCCTCCCCCACCTCCCTCCCTCTCCCCTCTCCCCCATATATAAATATCTGAGAGGGAAGTGTGTTACGGTGTCAGGTGGAGAGGGAGGGAATGGAGGGAGGTTGTACGGGTGTTGTGGAGGGACATTTGGTGAAGGGAGGGAGAGTGGGAGGCGCTCTCTCTCTCTCTCTCTCTCTCTCTCTCTCTCTCTCTCTCTCTCTCTCTCTCTCTCTCTCTCTCTCTCTCTCTCTCTCTCTCTCTCTCTCTCTTCGTTTCTTTAGTTTTGCTCCCCCCCCCCCTCACACAAACGACGACCCTTCAACACTCCCACATTTGCTCCCATACCCACCCCACACCTGCTCCCACACCCGCCCCACACCTGCTCCCACGCCCAACAGCTACGGAAATGAAAGTGCCAGGTAACGCCCAAGGGAAGCGAGCGCGTTTTCCTGTCATAATGTAAAATAATTAATATACTGTACTCTAATGGCAAGCTTCATCCACGGTGGTGCTAGGTCATCTCTCTCACACACACACACACACACATACACACACACACACACACACACACACACACACACACACACACACACACACACACACACACACACACACGTTGATTGACAGTTGAGAGGCGGGACCAAAGAGACAAAGCTCAACCCCTGCAAGCACAATTAGGTGAGTGCACACACACACCATCATTGATACACTCACCTCACAATCCATCAGTGGTGGAAATTGAGTACCCAGATGAGCCACAGGGACGTTAGAAAGAACTTTTTCAGTGTCAGAGTAGTTAACAGATGGAGTACATTAGGCAGTGATGTGATGGAGGCTGACTCCATACACAGGCTCAAATGTAGATATGATAGAGCCCAATAGGCTCAGGAATCTGTACACCAGTTGATTGACAGTTGAGAGGTGGGATCAAAGAGCCAGAGCTCAACTAAGTGAGTACACACACGCACACAAACAGAAACGGAGTACATCTCGTAGCTTTATATAAATAACATGACTAACATACAAACTTAACCTGTGCAAACCACAGTGTAATATTACAAGAAAAAACTAACCAAAAATCGAGGAATGTAATGCTTTAAGTTATTCTTTGGCTATAGCGAGCTAACAACACAGCATGGCTTGAGACTAACAGTGATATGCGAGTCTTCAGCGGAATAATTTGTCAAAGACTTGTCGGAGGAATGTGAGTGCATGGGTAACTTGACGCTCGAGGAGTGCAAAGAGTGCTTTTAATCTCCGAGAATTGATAGTAGCAAGACCTGCCTGGACTACCACCCTTATCCCTGCTGGCTGCCCTCGTTGACACCACCGAAATGCACGGTTAATAACCACCATAACACGCCTTGGAATCCCAAATTAAATTCGAGACCAAATTCTGAAGAAATCCGTGGTCGCTTCGGCGTGTATCTCCTTCCTCATGAACGATAGAGAGACCTCCTGCTACCCACAGTGTTTGAGGCTGCATTCAGAATTTGGTTATCCGAGACTAATCATTTAAATCAATAATTCTGCAGTAGATCATATTGATGCTGATCGTTCGTGCTCTCTAACTTCAGAGGACTCC
Source organism: Procambarus clarkii (assembly GCF_040958095.1). Lineage (NCBI taxonomy): Eukaryota > Metazoa > Arthropoda > Malacostraca > Decapoda > Cambaridae > Procambarus > Procambarus clarkii. Next base: position 18,199,893 of record NC_091235.1, read on the forward strand.
TCAAATGCAACAGTCATCATCCTTGAGACTTATGGAGCCGACCCTGATCTCCTGAGAAGCGACCAAGAAGAGGACTCCACCGACAGCGGGACCGATGCCACTCAAGACTTCTCGCTAGATCCCAGTGATTCCTCCCTCAACTTATCCAACATATCAGGAACCTCAGATCTCGACTTCGGTACAACTTCGCGGGGCTCAAACGAAAGTGACGAGGGCAGCTCCACAGACCAGGGTTCCCACACAGACACCTCAACCGACACCCTGGTCGCCGACGACTCCCATTTCCAGACAAGTCGTACCGACCAATCAGAGGAGGCATTCGTGGAATACGACCGGGCAACGGGTGCGTTTATCGAGTATCCGGAAACACGTGTAACATACAACGAACAGGGCCGTACTTCCGGTGGTCTTGAAGACCACACAGGGACCTACGGGACGTACAGAGAACTTGACCAAACATTCGGCGTCTTCGTAGAATACTCAGCCCTAAAGGAGACTTACCGCGAGAAAGACCTGATCACAGGTGCACTCATAGAGTACCCGAACGATAATAGTGACGACGAGAGACTCACACGGACCCCGACGTTGGAGGATTCGAGTTTCTTCGACGAGAACGGCGACTCATTCTTCCTAAATTTTGAAGAAGAGTTAAAACAAGTGGAAGTACAATATCCCGATTTACGAGCCGAGCACTTGTTGAGTAATCAAGAGGAGGAAGAGGAGGAAATAGAAGAGGTTCCCTTGTGGTTGTATGAGACAGCCAAGGAGGGAGCACGGTACTCCACAATCCCCGAGGAAGGCGAGGAAGAGGAGACAGTTGTGTTGGTGCCACCAGGGAAGCTGGAGGCGACGGCAATGGGACAGTACTACTCCAGTGCCTCTGGAGGTGGGCCCTCAGGGGGCGAAGTGTCGGGTTCTTTAGCGTCGTCGCCTCGGTCTTCAGAAGAGTGGAGGATGTCGATGGCCTCCACAGCTACGGTGGCATCCACTGGCACTGCAGACTCAGATGACACTCTTGCCAAGGACATGTCGGAGCTCTCGTCTGTCAACTCGCGGCTCTCCAGCCTCGACGAAGCACACGACGAGAAGAAAAGTCCTCACATAAGTCAGTCTGTAATTGACCCAAAAGCCACATCTAAGGGAACGGCACAACCTGATCACAAACGACAGACGAGCATCAAGGATGCAATTGATGAACTTGAAAGCATTGAACAAGCAGCGCAAACATTGCTTCAGAAGCGCCAGTTCTCCACTGAGGATGATCGACCAACGCTCGTCACCGCCACCGACACGCCAACTATCCACCCTTACTGTGCTAGTCTTATCAAAGTTAATCCTAATGAAAAGTTGAGTCCCCAATCAAAGCGGAAAGTATTACCTAACCTTCCTGAGATATCCGAAGGGATAACTAAGGAAATTTCAGCGATGAAGCCTGACAAGGAGGTACACCTTCAAACAACAGAAGCCTCAACTTCTCCAATAAGTTTGGTTATTAATGGGGATTCAACTGCAAAAGGGGCAAAAATGGAGTCTGAGACCAGATCAGAAATCAAACCCCCACTGCCCCCTGCAGCAGGGAGTCATTCACCTAAGCAAGAGGTGAAGCGACGGTTCTGGTCCAGACCTAAGGAATTACAACCTTATATATCGCGGGAGTCATACAATGAAGAGCGTATACTGAAGGAGCTCGAGAGACTTCGGCGGAGCTATCAAGAAGGGGATTTAAACGACTTCTTAGACGCCCTAGAAAACACCCCTTTTTCTGATGACATTGAAGAGGCTTTCTTGCGTCAGTTATTGGTGGATATCGGTGAAGATGTTGAGGGTTTGCCACAGGAAGTCGAGGATTCAGCTCAACCACAGGAAGAGACACAAGTGGAGCAGATGGAACCTTCAGCGAAGCCCATACACGAGGTCCCAACAGAATCTCCTCGCTCTTCCTTAACTGCAGGAAAATTTGAAAAAGTGAAAGAGAGAATTGTGAATATTATAACAGTACGCAGAGCAGGAAGAGTAATAGATACCGGAAACTGTGAAAAGACCATTACTCCAAAAGATGATACCAAAACCTTAACTGATTCACCTGAGGATTCAGGTCGTTCAGAAACATTACAGTCCATCAGCCCAGTAACTCCTCAATCATTAATACCAGACACAACAGATTCCAAATCCAGCAGACCGCAGACTCCAGATGTCACTAAAGATGATGGTAAGAAAAGTTTCAACATCGCCGACCTCCTGAAGAAAGGCTCACCAAAGTACCTCCGTAAAAAGTACAAGGAGCGAAAGAATCGTAAGTCGGATCTGATGACCACGTCAGAAAGCGAGAGTGAAGACCCAGACGGAAGCAAAAAGGAAACTGGCTACAGCAACTCTACCTCTCAAAAGAAAAGTTCATTTACAGAAAGTCAATCGAGCCTAAAAGGAAGTAACAGATCCTTAAATTCTTCACAAGAACTCAAAAAGGAAGTTCGGTTTGATCTTGATCCGGATGGGCAAAGGAAAGGGTTGGAAGAATCTTCAGGTAAAGACACAAAAACTGAATTCGTGACACCAATGGTAGTGGACAAAGTGGCAAATCACAAGTTTTCTGGTCCTCAGATGATAACATGTGAAGCACAGCTACAAGAAACTATTATTCTGAAAGAGTTTGAAGAGACAACTGAGGAGATTGAGAGTGATGTGTCTTTCACGCTGCCGGCCATGGTGGAGGACATCAACAGCCGAGCTGAGACTTTACTTCCCAGGCTTCCTGAGCGGGTTAGACCTCCAAGGAAGAAGAAGAGGTTTATCCCTGCCCCTGTTGAGGAGCTGAGCGCTGGAGACCTTTCTGTTGGCGTGACGTCGCCCGTCGCTTCGTGTGGATCACAAAAAGGCGGAGAATCTAACACTGAATTTTTAGTAATAAATACAGCAGCCAAAGAGGAATCTCCACCGCCCCTTCCTCACTATGAAGAACTTATGGATTTGCCAAAAACTACACCCAAGTGTGTAGAAGTTGTTGAAAAAGCCAGCTACGAGGACATAACCTCGGTGGCAAAACAAGAATTTGTTGACAGTACGGTTACCAAAGGAATTATTTCATATACCAAATCATCTCAACAATTACCATATGTTGCCTGCACCACTATTATGACACAAGGCCCCAGTGCCGCTGCAACATTGTCTACTCCTGTCACCAGTGCTGCACCGCCACAAACTAATGATTCCACTTTTGATACTTTTGAAGAGTCCCTGATTGTGGACACACCGCTGTCTGCAGTAGAGTCCGTACCTCCAACTTCAACACCTGCAGACTTTCCAACAACCAGCGTTTCTACCTCTGTTGTTGACGTGGAGGTTCTGGTGTCGCCATTAGTTGTGACTACCGTAGCTTCTATATCTGTGGCCCCTGCGCCAGAGGATGCCACGTTGCTGATATATCCGGCAAGGACTTTGCCCCTTCCTGTGATCCCCGAATGCCTCCAGGAAGACCAGATGTCCATCCCCACGCCCAGCGAACCTACAGTCTCCTTCAGTAGTTATGGAGGCTCTGCACCAACCACTCCGTACGATGAGGAGGAAAAATTACCTTCTCTTTACGACAATGTCAATCCATTCGAGGAGATGTTGGAGCTGGAAAACAAACTGCTTCAGGACGATGCTTCAGAGCCTTCTACTGTGACTAGCACTGCTTCGGAACCTCCTATTTTGACTAGCGCTGCTTCGGAACCTCCTATTTTGACTAGCGCTGCTTCGGAACCTCCTATTTTGATTAGCACTGCTTCAGAACTTCCTACCGTGACTAGTACTGCTTCGGCACCTCCTGTCGTGACTAGCATTGCAGTAGAAATTGAAGAGGAGACAACGAAAATAGAAACAGTTATAGTTTCTCAGCTCTCGAAGGATGAGAATAAGAGTAACCATTTTGGTCTTCCGCAGGAAGCTTACAAGAGCCCTGACATTGAGAAGAGTGAAGTGGTGGATATTGATGCACTAGCAGCACTGACTGTTGAGATGTTCAGGTTTACACAAGACATGGATAAAAGCCTCCCACGGGAGGAAAGCAAGCCAGTCGACAGTTATACAACATCAGCTCCCAAAATCAGTACTGCGCAAAATACTTGCAAATCATACATTAAATCGACGTTGCCTACAGAGACAGCCAGTGGGGACTCGGCCACAGGGTGTGAGGTGTTACAGTCCTCGACCACAATGCCTGGAGGCGAGGTATCAAAAACTAAGCTTTCCAAAACACTCTCGCCCAAACAAGGTGAATTAAATAGTAAACAAACTAAAGAAACAGTGACCCAGACTGAGCCTGCCACCGCCCCTCGGCCCGTGGCTGTGAAGGAGAGAGCCACAAGCAGCACTATAGCCATACAGACTGATGACACCAGGTATGTCCTCATGTCCGAGGCCTCCTCCCAGACTGACACCGAATATGAAACAGACTTGGAAACCGAATCCGAAATGGAAGAAAACGCGACAAACACATACGACGCTAGCAAGTGGTTGTTCGGGCCGAGCAGAGACAGCAACCTTCCGCTGTCCACACCGAGAGATCCCCAGATGCAGGAGCTGCATAGGCAACAGCAAGCGATGATACTAGAACTGCAGCAGCAGAATTTGATGCAAGAGCGAAGACAGAAGGAGAAACCTGAAGTGCCGCCAAGGCAGTTTCAAGAGAAGATGCCCCTGAAGGTCGTGAACGAGTTGAAGACTGTGTTATCTGAGGTGGAAGAATCCGGCCCCAGGTTGAAGAAGGTCGCCGACCCGCCCCCACGCCGGGACACTGACTTCTCGTGGAATAACGGTAGGTTACCTGCTAGTGCTACTAATAACCCTTTGGAGTCTAACAAGACCCTATTTAATATCACATCAGCTCAGTCAGGCGCTTCGTACTACCCTATTGAGCCTGCAGGCTCTCATGCTCAACCCATCAGCCAGCCTCTCACTTTCCCTAACCCTGTAATGCAATCTCCAATTCATGCTCCTGAGAATAAATGTTCTAAATTTAAGATGAACGGAAGGTTAGATAGGCGGCAGTCATGTTCAGTATCCACAGATGATCTGGCAACTATCCCCGAGGAGGTGGTGGCGCCCAGTGCCAGGGCGGTGGGTGGGATAGACGCGAGGCAGCAACCACGACACCTAGCCGACCCATCCATCTCCTCTCCACTCGACAAGCTCCAGGCACCGACCACCCATCTGGAGATCCCTGCTAAGCATGTTAAAGGTATTGCATCCGTTGATCTAAACTCAGCAGAGAACATAACTACAGCTAAGGTCAGAGCCAACGTGTATCCGTTCTTTGCTCCAGTTGCTAAAATTCCCAGAGGAAAGCCTCCTGTCCCACGCCCAGCACTTCGTCGCTTGTCAGGCGAAGGTCAGGCACTGGAAGAGGGGTACCAGAGCGACCCAGGGGCACGACGCTTCAACGGACGACATAAAGTGCCAGCGAAAGTGAAACCCTCGACTCCGACGCCAGAAGATCGAGGCTACGCTACTGACACCGAACTCGTGATGAAGATGGAGCAAGAGAGGCAGCAAACACTCGGTGGAAGGACACCCTTGAGCCAGCAGGAGGCAACGAAGGCAGGGTTGCACCAGGGCACGCCAGGACAGGGTAAGGGCAGTGTGCAACTAACCCCACAGGCGACTCCAGTTCCTGTAGCGCTCCCCTCTCCTCCTTCCCCTCCTCTTCCTCCCCCTCTTTCCCCTCAGTCAGCTGTTGATGAGCAACTGTCGCTTGGCGCTAACATTCCCAGCATTGCAGACGTTGATAGAGATGTAGCTGGTGTTCTAAGTAGCGGCTGTAGACTTAGTAAAGAATTCTCCTCTACAGTACATGTGTGTGACGTTTATCGTCAATGTAAATTGAATTATACTGAAAAGATACTAGCAAGTCCCCCAATCGATGTGTTCCCCGATCGTCAGCTGTGCGATGCAGTAACCCATAGCGCACCGGTGCAAGATAACTGTGACGTCCCAATGAGCCAAGAACAGTCGCCACCTCCCCTACCTCCCCCTCCCTCACCAACGACCTCCAGATGCCAGCTGGCGCCGGCAACTGCCAGTGTTGATCGTGGCGTAGCCGCGGCAGAGTCGCCGTGCCCGTGCCAGCCGTCTTATGCCCAGTCTGGCTCCAAGACAGACGTAGAACTGTCGTACCGCACTGAGCGCCCCCGGCGGCCGCTCACCTGGTGCACTCAGTACACGCCGGCCGCCTTCCCTCACCACCTGATCACAGCTCCTTTCGACCACCTTAATCAGCTGAGGTTACCAGGTGGTCGGATCAGAAGCCCCAGCAGGAGGGAAGAGACGGCATCTGCCAGCCATCTGCCACCCAGGTCCCGCCCAATCAGCCTCGTCGAGGCTTATGGGTCACAGCGACTTCAAGCTCAAGGTCTAGCTGAGTGGTTATTTTTCGCCCGTCTTGACCGCACAAATAAGCTCTTAAGTCAACTGCCATCCAGCATGGAACTCAAGCCCTCTCCACACGTGAACGGCTCCGGTGAAGTGAACGGCAGCCCTACCAGTGCTGAACTCCCTCCACAGGATTCAGATGAAAACATAAGCAGGGAAGATATCGTTAAATCTGCAAAATACCCTTCAGCGGAGCTCAAGAAAAAGCTGAAATCTCCTCCACCGCCCCCACGCCCACGCACACCCACTGACGAACGTGACCCCGAATTAGTGTATGCTGAGCGCCGCTACCTTTCCTACTTCGAGGGTCCGCCCTACAAGCGCCGCCAGGGGCGCAGCTGCTCCAGTGAGCCTTCAGAGCCTACCTTACAGCAACTGGAGGCACAACGTCGATATAACAATTACTTCCTGGGACCTCCCCGAGCCTCGACACCTACTACAGAGGACCCTAGTAGGTCCCCCCAGCCAGACGAAGCCCAGCTGGCAGCTCTGAGACGCTACGAGTCTTACTTTCATCCAGGACCCCCAAGACCTCGACCCACCCAGTCTCCGGCTCCTACTGAACCTGACGCCCAGCAGCTGGAAGCAGAGCGCCGCTATTTATCGTACTTCAACGCCGGACCTCCACGCGCTCGCCCTCCCTCACAGACCGAAAAGAAACCGGAGCCCGACGCCGAGCAACTGGAAGCAGAACGACGTTATTTAAAATATTTTAACCCCGCCCCGCCCCGTCCGACACACGCAAGAGATGACCGCCCTCCAGAGCCCGACGCTGAGCAGCTGGAAGCAGAACGCAGGTACCTGGCGTACTTCAGACCTGGTCCGCCACGCCCACGTCCCAGGCCCTCCTCCATGACCGAACCCTCTCCTGAACCCGACGCTGAGCAACTGGAGGCTGAGCGACGATATCTGAGCTATTTCAACCCAGGGCCCCCTCGTCCCAGACCCCGCAGTGATATAGACGTCGATAAGAAACCCGACCAACATCAGATAGAAGCGGAGAAACGTTACATGATGTACTTTCAAGGCACGCCCAAGGCCAAACATAAGACTGACGAAGAAAGGGAAAAGGAGCAGGAGGGTAAACTCCGCACCCCTCCTACCAGAGAAATGCTGGAGGCTGAGGAGAGGTTTCTCAGTTATTTCAGACCAATTCCCTGTGGGGAGCCCAGACGCATTGTGAGTGAGCCGCCTCTCAGGCAGGAGGATAAGGTTCGACAGCAGCTCATGAAGGAGTACTGGGAGGCAATAGAAACGCGAGTGGACCGAAAAGGGAAGAAAATTATTAGATTAAGTCGCCCGAAACGAGAAATTCAGAGGGAGGCAACGCCGCCCACACAGCGGGAGCTTGTGGTTGAGGAGTTCCTGCAGCGCGTCAAGGATCGTAAGAAAGAAAAGGATCTTCATTACGGTGACACAGACGACGAGGAAGAAGAAAAAGATGGGGAGAAGACGTTGAAAACTACGCTGGGCGTCCCACCTGCCTCCGGCGACGACCCACCCACACCCATCATCGAGGGAGGAGGCGAGGTCAAGGGGAGAATTGTGGAGGACCTGGGATTGTTTGTGAGCCCGGAGGGTGAGTGACGGTAGAGTGCCAAGACGCTAGCCCCCAGAGGCACACCACCACCCTGCTTGTCTTGTGAACTTTTAACCTCCGAGCCCCCGCCACTTGACCTCACTGGGGTCAGGTTAAGTGCCAGTAGTGAGCCTGTTGAAGAGGTGTAGTGACCCGCCTGTCTAACCTTCCAAAGTGTTATAATATCCTCCTGGAGCTTCCGTCTGTGGGTAGTCATCTAGTTTGGTCACTTAACCTGCGCGCGCACGCGCGTGTGTGTGTGTGTGTGGGCGAGGTAGTGTTGACATAACCACTAGGTAGTCATCACCCACAGTGATCGACAAGTGCCACTTGTATAGCTAACACTGTTGTTTTTACATGTATGTGTTTGTGTGTAGAGTGTGTGGTAGTGTTCAATGACCTCACACATCATGGTATCCCGTTCCTCTCACCGCCCTCTGCCCCAGCGCCCAGGGCATGACCCAGATACATGACTCTCCAGGGCATGAGCCAGAGTAGATATATATATCTTCCGTGTGCATTGAGGCATCACTAGTGAATGTAATATGTGGGCTGAGTATCAGTATCTTTTTGAATGTTTATATATTGTGGGTGTGTGAGAGAGTAGGGCAGGTGGGTGTGAGAGTAGGGCAGGTGGGTGTGAGAGTAGGGCAGGTGGGTGTGAGAGTAGGGGCAGGTGGGTGTGAGAGTAGGGCAGGTGGGTGAGAGAGTAGGGGCAGGTGGGCGTGAGAGTAGGGCAGGTGGGTGTGAGAGTAGGGCAGGTGGGTGAGAGAGTAGGGCAGGTGGGTGAGAGAGTAGGGCAGGTGTGTGTGAGAGTAGGGCAGGTGTGTGTGAGAGTAGGGCAGGTGGGCGTGAGAGTAGGGCAGGTGGGTGTGAGAGTAGGGCAGGTGGGTGTGAGAGTAGGGCAGGTGGGTGTGAGAGTAGGGCAGGTGGGTGTGAGAGTAGGGCAGGTGGGTGTGAGAGTAGGGCAGGTGGGTGAGAGAGTAGGGGCAGGTGGGTGAGAGAGTAGGGCAGGTGGGTGTGAGAGTAGGGCAGGGGGGTGAGAGAGTAGGGGCAGGTGGGTGAGAGAGTAGGGGCAGGTGGGTGTGAGAGTAGGGGCAGGTGGGTGAGAGAGTAGGGGCAGGTGGGTGTGAGAGTAGGGCAGGTGGGTGTGAGAGTAGGGCAAGTGGGTGTAAGCCTTCCCTCATGTCCCTCTCCCTCCTCTATTCCTTCCCTTCCCCTATTCCTTCCCTTCCTCTATGTTCTTATCTTCTCCCTCTATCCTCCACAATTCGTCAAAGCGATCAGGGTTGTTAAACTCGTTCCATTCGAGTTTAATATATCCCATAATAAGTTTGGTGTGTTGAATATCAGTGACAAGTAAGGGAGATCCGAGGTATGGGCTGCCTGAGACGCGCCCCGCTCCCACACGTCTGACGATGCAATGACGTCCCGCTCCCACACGTCTGACGATGCAATGACGTTTTCAGATGCCCGCCAAACAATTTTAAGACCGTCTTGACTTGTCAGGCGGAAATATTTGCTATTGTACTGTGTGTGCGTGTGTTTACTTCGGAAGTACTGCATGGCGCCCTCTTGACGAAGGCCTTGAATAGTTCTGCGGTCCTCTCTCTCTCCCCTACCTGCAGTAGGGAATAGGTGGTATGCTGTGTGTAATTTATTGAATGGGAAACAGGACTTTGTGAAGAGGGGACCGTGGAGACGCGAGGTGTAGAGAGGGAACCGTGGAAAGTTAAAGAATTGAGAGCCGGGGATCAAGGCGGAGGCCAATTCTAGTATCGTGTTACCTCAACGCTCAGGAATACTACGACCTGACTTCACGTTTATTTATGAGTACACACACACACAGACACATATAACACTCACATTCTCTCTCTCTTTCTCTCTCTCTCTCTCTCTCTCTCTCTCTCTCTCTCTCTCTCTCTCTCTCTCTCTCTCTCTCTCTCTCTCTCTCTCTCTCTCTCTCTCTCTCTTCATAGAATGCAAATATATTCATGCCTAAGAAACTTCAAAAAAGAGTCGAGAGAAAGAAAAGAAGTTAATGATGACAGAGACAGACAGCGAGCAAGCATGACAGCTCAAGAAAGTTCAAATAGGTCAATAGGTATCCACGTGGAGCGAGACACGAGGCTGTATAATTACGAGTGGATCTGGCCGCTCTAATGTCGCTGCCTGAGGCCAGACGGTGTTATCTTGTGAATTATATCGTCTAGCGCTTAGAAAGTTTCCTTTAATAAACTTAGGTATACACATCAATGTGTTGCTGCTCTGTATGAAGGATTACAGAGTATACATCAGAAACCAGCTTTTAAGTTCATCTAATAACCTCATCTCACAGGCTGATTAGTCATACATGGAATCAGGAGAGGATATGCAATGCTAGTCTGATCTATTGAACAGGAGAGACAGGGGTCAACAGGAGAGACAGGGGTCAACAGGAGAGACAGGGGTCAACAGGAGAGACAGGGGTCAACAGGAGAGACAGGGGTCGACATGAGAGACAGGGGTCGACATGAGAGACAGGGGTCAACATGAGAGACAGGGGTAAACAGGAGAGACAGGGGTCAACATGAGAGACAGGGGTCGACATGAGAGACAGGGGTCAACATGAGAGACAGGGGTCAACAGGAGAGACAGGGGTCAACAGGAGAGACAGGGGTCAACAGGAGAGACAGGGGTCAACAGGAGAGACAGGGGTCGACATGAGAGACAGGGGTCAACAGGAGAGACAGGGGTCGACATGAGAGACAGGGGTCAACATGAGAGACAGGGGTCAACAGGAGAGACAGGGGTCAACAGGAGAGACAGGGGTCAACAGGAGAGACAGGGGTCGACATGAGAGACAGGGGTCGACATGAGAGACAGGGGTCAACAGGAGAGACAGGGGTCAACAGGAGAGACAGGGGTCAACATGAGAGACAGGGGTCGACATGAGAGACAGGGGTCAACAGGAGAGACAGGGGTCAACAGGAGAGACAGGGGTCGACATGAGAGACAGGGGTCGACATGAGAGACAGGGGTCGACATGAGAGAGGGGGGAGCCAACATGTTTGAAAGCCTTAGCCTTAATGGGGTCGTCTATTTCTTTTAAAAGAGGCGTTGAATAACTAATTATATTTTCGAGTTAATAAAACATACTATGAATGTCTCATGCCAAAAGTTATTAAATTCTAGAGTACCTTAGTGATAACCTGGCAGAAATAACATCAAATAATAACAAAAGATAGTTTTTATTGTATATTAATATTATGAAGATAACCTGGCCGTTCTTAAGATAATGTGGCCGTATTTCTTTTCAAGCTCAAAGAGAAGAAATACTGCCATGTATGTTATCTTGTCATATATTGGAATGTTTTGCCCCTCTAAGAGCGAATTTATTGAGCTGAATCTACACGAATAAGACGGCCCTTCCCATGGGGGAAGCTGCGCCCTTGACCTGTGAAGATTCATTCATAAACTCATAAAAAGAAACTCGGGGAAAATATCGATCCCTAACGTGCGATATCTTCCGTAACACCTTATAGTTTTGTCCGCTTCGCCAGTGTGTGTGTGTCTCACTCTTTCTCTCTAGTGTGTATATATAGATGGGTTTAGTGCAAGGATTTGGTTTAGTTGGTGGTGACGTTATTTTGCCGGCGGCAGCCGTAAGACCGAGGGCCCCTAAACCGTAAGACCGAGGGCCCCCAATCGTAAGACGGAGGGGGTCCCAACCGTAAGACCGGGGGCCCCCTAACCGTAAGACTGATTGGGAATAAACCTTATATACTCTTCAAGAGATGATACACGGAAATAACACGAGAGGTGGCAGAGGTGCCATATGTCCCCCCTCGCCGGCTTCTGGCACGGGTTAATATTTAAGGGGCTTGGCACACCGGGCTTTAGCGTACGTAGGCTTGATGACGACGTGTAGGGGGTAAGGGGGGGGGGCGTGAAGCTAAGCTCATTTCTTCGTCTCCTTCAGGCGACGGCTGCGGGTTGTTGAGGCCATAGCAAGATCCCTGCTGCTGCAGGAGAGAGAGAGAGAGAGAGAGAGAGTGAGTGAGAGAGAGAGAGAGAGAGAGAGAGAGAGAGAGAGAGAGAGAGAGAGAGAGAGAGAGAGAGAGAGAGAGAGAGAGAGAGAGAGAGAGAGAGAGAAAGGGGAGGAGTTGGGGGAGGGAATTTTCAGGGGAAAGCGCCAAGCTATTATGACTGTATAGCACCGGAAAGGGGTCAGGATAAGGATTTGGGATGGAACGGGAGGAAAGGAATGGTGCCCAACCACTTGGACGGTCGGGGATTGAACGCCGACCTGCATGAAGCGAGACCGTCGCTCTACCGTCCAGCCCAAGTGGTTGGACGAGAGAGAGTGAGTGAGTCCTTCAGGACCACCTAACCACCAGTACCGCCATTAGCATGTTATCATAAAAAATCTCTTCTATCCCTTGTTCAACGTCCACTACCACGTCTTCCAAAAATCACAGTTCAAATCAATTCTCTTTCACCTCCTGTGCTTTCAACTTTCACCTTTCACAAAGCATCACCTTGTTGATTCTTTCAGTCCGGGAAGGAAATATATAACCAGATCGACTCACTGATCCTGAAGCGTTTAATAAATTAACCTGTAAATACCTAACTACCCACTCGTTTGGCGTCACAACCAGTGCCTAGGAAGGCAGGTAGGGGGGGGGGGGTACCACGACAAATACGCTGCAACAAAAACAGCAAAAACACGGGGGGTCGTTAACGTAACAAGAAAACGCCATCAGGGCAAGAATTGCTAGCGGATACCCGGTGTGTCTACATCGTTGCTACGAATAACGTCCGATAAATGAAACGAAGCAAAGAAAATGGTGACTGGGCGGCGGGTAGAAGGGGACACTATGGTATTGCCAGAGCATCGAGTCGAAGGCTGCGTAAGCAGATTCAGATTCAGATTCAGATGTTTATTCAGGTAAGGTATATACATACAAGTGATGTTACATTAATGGATTGATATATAGATAGAGCTAGTACATACAATGCCTAAAGCCACTATTACGCAATGCGTTTCGGGCAAAGCCATGTATTTGCAGAGACTGCAAAGGATCCGAGAGTGTAAATAAGAGAGAGAGGTAACGAGCAGAGACAACATTTACGAGCAGTCAAATAGCCTTTCTCCTGCTACCTGGATTTCCGTGTCAAGCTTATAGAAAATTAAATCTTTAAGATGGTGATGTATAGCGTCAGAGCCCGAGCCGTGGAGATGCGAGATGGTACTATGGTGTGCGAGGCTGGCGTCCTTGATGACACTGATCTGGGCTCCCAGGAAGGTCCCAAGGGTCCCAAATATCCGGAACAGATATTTGTTCTTTGTCCCTGTGTTTTGGATATGGGTTGGTGTGCCGGGAAAAAACCAGTGTTCTTCTTCAAGAAGATAATAAGACAAGTTCCTGCAAGAAGTGCCGGACCAACCGGGTTATAGTGGATACGTGGGCCTGTGGGTCGCTCCAAGCATCAGTCTGCTGGATCAAATTATCACAAGTCAATCCTGGCCCCAGCCCGGGCTTTGGGAAGGAGAAGAATTGCCAGAACCCATTTTAGGTATGAACGAGTTTTGTATGTGACGGACACAGCTGAATCTCAAGGTTATATTCCCTATAGGCAGCAATTAACACGGGAACAAGCAGCCTCTCAGAATACAGCAACATTAGTAACAGCAATTACAAAAGGTACAAGAGGAGTTGGGGTAAGAGAGTATGAACCATGGAGAAGTAGCGTCCTGATCCACACCAGCAACCATCTCCCCGATTCAGGTTTGCAACATTAAAATAACAATTGTCAGTTTGTAGTGAGGGGCGCCAGAGAGTGAGAGCAGAGTGTGAGAGTGGCGGGACCAGTGGCCGGAGAACGCAGAAAAATGACCGCCACGGTGATTGAGTTCACAGCGGGTCGTTCCGTCTGTGGTTGTTGTTGTTGCCCCAACCACCGTCCCGTGAAACAACTTGATTGTTGCATGTTATTGTTGTTGTTTAAGCCTGAGTTGTTTTTGAGCTTTTATTATGTAGTATTTATTCAGTTATATCAACCAGTATCTCGTGGGAATTTATTTCCCAATGTCCTTTAATTAAGATGCACTTAAAAATACTTTTAGAACCGACTCATTTGCCAACTTAAAGAATCTACAATTAATGGCTTGTCGCTTTTTGTGTCTGGCGTGACTTACACTCTCGTGTGGAAACTTAAGGCCGTAAAAAAGTGGTCCCATAGTGTTCTGGGACGAGTGGGAACAGGTGTTCCACTCTACTAGAGTAATGGAGCCTCGGTGATACACATTCCTGTTGTGGAGCGCAGCTTGTGGATCACTGCTGGTGGAGTTTTACTGGTGAATCCCTGCGGGTGGGTTCCTCTTGGTATAGAGCTGCTGCTGGAGTCATGTTGGAAGATGGCGTCTGGTGGAACCCTGAATTTAGTTAGATTTTGAGAAAGTCTTTGACATTACTATTGAAGACTTATTTCGAAAGATTGGATATAGGAGACATATAGAGAACGACACACTACATAAATAGACGAGAGACATCTTGTCTAAATTTAAAATGAGGCGAGAGGCAAGAGGGATGTTTGAATATATATATACATATGATATAATACGTACTATCTGTACTTTGCGGCTCTCTCTCCCTACTTCCCTCACTCTCTACTTCCCTCTGTACTCCCTCCCTCCCATCCTTCCTACTTCTCTTCCTCTCCTCCCCCTTCCCAATCCCCTCTCTCACCCCGCCTCTTCGCGGACTGCTGTACTCTACCCGAGCGAGAGTGCGCGAGCGGGCTTACCGCTGTCAAGATAGGCTGTGTAGTGGCCTTGGCTCGCCGGGGAGCCGGGGCGTCACAAGGTGACATCGAGAGGTGACGGAAATACGGTCGCTATGTTCGTCTCATTGTGTCACTGTTGTTATTGCGCGCTCTGCAACACCCTTACGGGGGTGGGGGGAGCTGTGTGTGTGTGTGTGTGTGTGTGTGTGTGTGTGTGTGTGTGTGTGTGTGTGTGTGTGTGTGTGTGTGTGTGTGTGTGTGTGTGTGTGTTGGAAGGAAGGTGCGTGCATGCTGATAGTGTGTGGGGGTGTTAAAAGAGTGTATGTTGAAGGAGAAAAAGAGTATAAGTGTGTGTGTGTGTTTCAAATATCCTCATAGCCAACCGGTGAGACATCCTCCAAGATGCGTCATCCGGAGATGGGATCAACTTTAACATGTACTCAAAACTTGGATGGGGTTGAGGACCAACCCGCTCGTTCAGGTAATAGGTCGCATTTTGTACGTTATAATAACCATGGTTACAAATGCAACCTACTAAGAAAAAGTAACCGCTCGTAAACATCTACGTTTTCTATGCCTCGGAGTGATAGGTGGGTTGATTGGGTTCATGCATTAGGGGTTAGGTTAGGAGGATGGATTTTATGCGTAATGACAAATCAAGATAACGGGCTGCAACAACAACGACAAGAAGAGCAGCCACACGAATGACAGTTCCAACGAAATTGCAATTGTCATTCGAAAATTGCAACAATTACAACGAAATCAACATCTCTAGCAACATCACCATCACAAACGGTAACAGTGACTCTATACAAACGGCAAACATCAGTAGGTATATACACGCCTACAACAGGAAAAATACCCGTGTTTTTTAGTAACAATTTTTTTCAGGGGAAACAAAATACATAACAGATGTCGCAAAATAAGAAATTAGAACAGATTTCTTAGGGAAATAGTTTAGGAAAACCTGAGGATGTGTCTTTAAGATTCAGGCGTACAAGGCAGCCCAGTATTTCACGAGCTACGATACATCTCCTTCAGTGCCAGACGATGTGACTAATCACCTCATCTCTTCAACAGTAATGAGCAATTAGCTAGTTGGTCTGCGCCGGGTGAACAAAGTAGGCATGGAGCGAGGATGTCTTTCTACGTGTGTTTACAGGGAACGAGCTTCAGCTCCTTGGACCCCACCTTTTTCTTAGCTGGCAGTTATCTAAATACAGTAATTCCCTACCCTATCACTTTTGTTATATCTAATTTTGAATTTGGAGTTTGCCTCATCTATCTAACTCATTTTGCTTGATGAATAAGGCTTGTTTCTCATGATTCTTATGATTAGATGATTTCCATTCGTGTCGTCTCATCATGTTGCTTAAGAATCTCATAACTGTCTCCCACTTTTCTCCATCTTTCTAAGATTGCTTTGTTTTTATCTTTCCATAAACATCAAACTCATTAATGACAAATATGAAGGTGAAGGAAAGACCCAATATTTGTGTAAGTGTATTAAAAAACAAATTTTCGAACGAATGGAGCCTACAACTTTTCTCAGTGTACTGTATACAATGATCAAAACATTGTATACAGTACCTTGTATACAATATATGTACACTGTATACATTTGTGTATAATGTTTACAATGTTAAGAACATTGTATGCAGCCCCTTGAGAAAGGCTGTTGGTTACATCCATAAATTTGATTTTTAATACACTTACACATATATTTGGTCTTCGCCGTCATTCAAGCACTACAGCACTGTAGTAAGTTTCTTCAGGGACAACTATCTGAAGTTTACCATGATTCCTTTTATCGTTGACGAGATGACGGCTCTCTGCTGACGCTTCTAACTGGAGTAGTAGTCTGACGTACGTGATATACAATGCTTTGTAAACAATCATTGTTTTAGTTTCTGAGGGCTATTCTGATGCGTGTCAGCTTTTCATAAGACATTGATGTATGATAGTTATTCAAGCATTTGGAGATAATCTAAGCATAATTTAAATCTCTAGGTGTATTTCCTTTTCTTTAGCTAGCAAATGATTCCTGTTTAGTATGTATACTGTTAAGTATGTACACTGTTTAGAATAACAGTGAGCTCTGTCAATAACCAAAGAGCTCTGACTCTTTGGTCCCGCCTCTCAACTGTCAATCAACTAATGTACAGATTCCTGAGCCTACTGGGTTCTATCATAGAATTGAACGTGTGTGTGTGTGTGTGCTCACCTAGTTGTACTCACCTAGTTGTGCTTGCGGGGGTTGAGCTCTGGCTCTTTGGTCCCGCCTCTCAACTGTCAATCAACAGGTGTACAGGTTCCTGAGCCTATTGGGCTCTATCATATCTACACTTGAAACTGTGTATGGAGTCAACCTCCACCACATCACTTCCTAATGCATTCCATTTGTCAACCACTCTGACACTAAAAAAGTTCTTTCTAATATCTCTGTGGCTCATTTGAGCACTCAGTTTCCACCTGTGTCCCCTAGTGCGTGTGCCCCTTGTGTTAAACAGCCTGTCTTTATCAACCCTGTCGATTCCCAACTTGTGTGTGTGTGTGTGTGTTTGTGTGTGTATAAAATATGTAGTAAATATGATAGAGGAAAATATGTCAGGGGGTCAGTACATTAGACAGTCGAGAGTTAGAAAAGCGGGGTCGAAGAGCTTAACAGCTCGATCGTGCAGGCAGACGTAGTACACACACACACACACACACACACACACACACACACACACACACACACACACACACACACACACACACACACGCACACACGCACACACACACGCACACACACACACACACACACACACACACACACACACACACACACACACACACGAGCCAAGGAAGTACCCCATGGGGAGGCCTTCAGAATGTTTGTTGACTTCCTGTCCTTATCTTTCAAGCTAGCTCGAATGCCTGTCATTCGTTGTTTATTTATTCTTTTTATTTTTATAATAAATGTGTATATATATATATATATATATATATATATATATATATATATATATATATATATATATATATATATATATATATATATATGCACACACACATATGTTCAAGGGGTACTCAGTGATTAAGGGGTCTGTCTCCCTCTCATTCCCTCCCTCACAACAATGTGACACATGTGTCAATATCAATCATATCTCAGTGTTAATCGCGTGTCATTATGTATCATTTAGCAGTATATATGTCACTATGCACCCCGTGTGTCAGTGTATATCACGGGTGTCAGGTGGTGTTCAGCAAGAACATGTTTCAAAAAGCTTTGGAATATTCTCTTGTTTAACGCCAACCTATTGAGGAAGTGGGGGCGGGAGAGGGATATACTGGATGTTTACCCAGTGTTGATAAAGGTATTAACACATATTTGCGTATTACAAACGAAGTATGATAGAATTGTTTCGACAATTTTATGGAGATCATTGCATAATGTTTACTATATGGGAAAAAATATAAATTTTTGGATTTTTGTTTTAAGTTTTAAAGGGCGAGCTAGTCCCATAGTCGCCTAGAGGATCACAGGGGTCCTTATGGCACCGTGCCACACGACACTCGTTTGATTTGTGCCAACTCTCTCAGACACATTTTCAGATATATATATGCGCGCGTGCGTGTGCACGTGGGTCACCATGCATCTATATCAAGGAATATGTACACATCTAACTCTAAGTACCAAATTGTGCCTTAGTTCTTGGGCTCCATTCCTTTTCAGCTGTCGGTTGTCTGAAGCAATGATTCCCGACCCCCAGAGGTCGGGAGTGTGGGGGGGGGGAGCCGGGTCGCACCCGACACACAAGGTCAGGAAGAGAAAGCAGGAAAACTGTTCACTTTAAATAGACGCCACGATAAGATGTTCTGGTTGACGTGTCCGTCCTCTGGTGTTGTGTTGTGTATACATCTTGGTACACTTACAAGGGTCGTCAAGTGCGCCTCTTGGTACACTTACAAGGGTCGTCATGTGCAGCTCTTGGTACACTTACAAGGGTCGTCATGTGCAGCTCTTGGTACACTTACAAGGGTCGTCATGTGCAGCTCTTGGTACACTTACAAGGGTCGTCATGTGCAGCTCTTGGTACACTTACAAGGGTCGTCATGTGCAGCTCTTGGTACACTTACAAGGGTCGTCAAGTGCAGCTCTTGGTACACTTACAAGGGTCGTCAAGTGCGATCCACAAGTGACTTACATGCTGTTGTCTGTACAAATTGCGTTTATATTTTCCTCAGACACTTTAGACAATTCAAAATGATTTAGAATTTAGTGTTTTTCTGTTTGTGTGTGTGTGTGTGTGTGTGCTTTTATAAGTAGTATGCTTTATTTCGTATATACTGTATGAACTTACACTGTGGTTACCAGGGTATTACATTCCTTAATTTGTCTCTATTTAGTTTGTGATCTATTAGCTACTGTATTTTTTTAATTTTACAATTTATATAATTCTCAAATGAACCATACACATATTCTGATGTTTGTTATGATAAGCTACAAATTTGCATTTAGCTTACTTTATTGTAGCTGTGTGTGTGTGGTTTATTCTGAGTTGTCATTATTAAGTTAAGCTTGTGGACTTTAGTTCAATTCAGTATTGTGTTTATGCTTCCTAAGGCTTCATGCGCCCACCTTCACCAATAGCACTACTTCCCACCTGCTTCCCACCCACTGGTCACTCACTCACTGCACACCCACTGGCCACCCACTCAAGGCACACTCACTGGCCACCCACTCAAGGCACACTCACTGGCCACCCACTCAAGGCACACTCACTGGCCACCCACTCACCCCACACTCACTGGCCACCCACTCACCCCACACTCACTGGCCACCCACTCAAGGCACACTCACTGGCCACCCACTCACCCCACACCCACTCACTCGTCCTTATGCTTTCAGTCTTTAAGACTCCCTGACTAGAGCTATTCATTCCTTCCCCCAACAGCTTTGCAGGAACTTGGTCTGGACGAGTCGACCCTTCTGAGCGAGATCGAACAGATTCTCGGCTTCGGTTCGCTGTCTCGGAACCGAACGGAGAAACCGACCAACACAACTTCCTCCTCCTCTTCTCGGCCGGATTCGTTCGAAAAACCGGTTAAGTTGGAAAAGCCGAACGAGAGGAAGCCTGGCGGAGAGAAGCCACGTGTTCCGGAACGCGATTCGAGCAAAGGTGAAGCCTCGCTGTTTATATCATGTTCCTCCCTTGAAGGTATCGAGGGCGAACGTGATTTTTCTGTTCACTTTTTCTGTTAATGTGACGCTGTGATTCCTGACCTCAGGCTGGGGCCGGGTGTGTTAGTCTACCTACGTTATGAATACTAACATTATGGTTGATGAATATATTCGTGAATAATGAAGCCGGATATGTGTGTGTGTGTCCTCCGCTTTTAACGGCCTCGGAGTGGATTAACCAATCAGCTTGACTAAGCTTCAGTTATTAAATTAAGCTTCAGCTCAGTGAACTTGAAGAGCAGGTGGATTCAGGTAAATGAGCCTGAGTTTACTGAGCTTGAGCTGAAGCTTCGTGCCCTCGCGTCCTGTCAAGCTTAGGCTGGGCACTAACATTTTGTGTGTGTCAGTCAGTCTCTGTTTCACTCTTATTCTCTCTTTCTCTCTCTTTCTCTCTCTCTCTCTCTCTCTCTCTCTCTCTCTCTCTCTCTCTCTCTCTCTCTCTCTCTCTCTCTCTCTCTCTCTCTCTCTCTCTCTCTCTCTCTCTCTCTCTCTCTCTCTCTCTCTCTCTCTCTCTCTCTCTCTCTCTCTCTCTCTCTCTCTCTCTCTCTCTCTCTCTCTCTCTCTCTCTCTCTCTCTCTCTCTCTCTCTCTCTCTCTCTCTCTCTCTCTCTCTCCTCCCCCTATAATACACCAACGGGCATTATAGTAATAGGTTTATGAAGGTCTAACATATAACATACTCACCTGTGACTAACCTTTCTCCCAACATTCCTAAAGGAAATAATATAATTACAATCTATATTCTCCCATCATATCCATTGTATTATACAGAAACTCATCTTCCGCATACTTCTAACTCATCATACTTAACTCATCTTGCCTTCATGTATATTTTGCGTAACTTTACACCATTATTTGCAAAATATGTTTTAAGTAACCTAACAACTATGCATGATCGACTGGGCTCGTGTCGAGACTTGAGGTTAAAAGCAAACTTAACAACACTGTATGCTGGAACATGACTCCTGTTCGTAGCCTGTATGTTGCCTGCTGCTGCTGCTGTGTGTGTACTCGCATATTTGTGCTTGCGAGGGTTGAGCTTTGGCTCTTTGATCCCGCCTCTCAACCGTCAATCAACTGGTGTACAGATTCCTGAGCCTACTGGGCTCTATCATATCTACATTTGAAACTGTGTATGGAGTCAGCCTCCACCACATCACTCCCTAGTGCATTCCATTCCATGAATGTTGGTGTGTGTTTGTGTTGGTAGGTATGTGGTATGTGGGCCCCCCCGCTTTAAAGCATGGCATTGTCTAATCACATAGCAGGAACCTGTCAATACGATGGTTCAGGTATTGTGTATAATCATACAACAGTAGTAGTCTATCGCTGCAGAGACATTGAAGCAGTTGTCGACGAGGCCTTGCACTGGGGTAGGGTAAGTTCCAGTTTCTTGTAATTTTCAGTGTGAAGACAATTCAGGTTATGTTTTATGTATTTTATGTTAAGTGAAATGAATATGGGGAATGTTAAATTGATTCTTATGGACAGACTGCCGTTGTAGGGATAGAATGGGAGACATAGTCAATGTAGAGAGAGAGAGAGAGAGAGAGAGAGAGAGAGAGAGAGAGAGAGAGAGAGAGAGAGAGAGAGAGAGAGAGAGAGAGAGAGTGGGAGAGAATGTCTGGATTACAATGTAAGGTTTCATATTCTTCTATCGATTACTGTATTATATATTATTCATAATTTAGGTCCTCAGTATTTTGTAAACGTGTTTCATTCTTCACAGCTACACTGATTTTTGTTTACAGTATTGTGTATTGGTTGATGAGGCGTCTTTCAACGAACTTTTAAATTTCTCCTTAAAATATTTACTTAAATATAGTTCATTTATTTATTGACTACGGTTTAATTCCCGTAGTCTCTCCTCGTAGCTCATACCTCTCAGCTCGGGTACTAGTCTAGTGGCAAACCTTTGAACCTTTTCCAGTTTAGTCTTATCCTTGACTATAGATATAGACTTCATGCTGGGGGCTGCATACTCCAGGATTGGCCTGACATATGTGGTATACAAAGTTCTGAATGATTCCTTACACAAGTTTCGGAATGCCGTTCTTATGTTGGCCAGCCTGGCATATGCCGCTGATGTTATCCTCTTGATATAGGCTGCAGGAGACAGGTTTGGTGTGATATCAACTCCTAGATCTTTCTCTCTGTCTGTTTCATTAAGTACTTCATCTCCTATTCTGTATCCTGTGCCTGGCCTCCTGTTTCCACTGCCTAGTTTCATTACTTTGCATTTACTCGGGTTGAACTTCAACAGCCATTTGTTGGACCATTCACTCAGTCTATCCAGGTCATCTTGTAGCCTCCTACTATCATCCTCTGTTTCAATCCTCCTCATAATTTTTGCATCGTCGGCAAACATTGAGAGGAACGAATCTATACCCTCTGGGAGATCATTTACATATACCAGAAACAGTATAGGTCCAAGGACTGACCCCTGCGGGACTCCACTTGTGACGTCTCGCCAATCTGAGACCTCACCCCTCACACAGACTCGTTGTCTCCTGTTGCTTAGGTATTCCTCTATCCACCGGAGTACCTTCCCTCTCACTCCAGCCTGCATCTCCAACTTTCGCACTAGCCTCTTGTGTGGCACTGTATCAAAGGCTTTCTGACAATCCAAAAATATGCAGTCTGCCCACCCTTCTCTTTCTTGCCTTATTTTTGTTGCCTGGTCGTAGAATTCAAGTAACCCTGTGAGGCAGGACCTGCCATCCCTGAACCCATGTTGATGCTGTGTTACAAAGTTCCTTCGCTCCAGATGCTCCACTAGTTTTTTTCGCACAATCTTCTCCATCAGCTTGCATGGTATGCAGGTTAGGGACACTGGCCTGTAGTTCAGTGCCTCCTGTCTATCCCCTTTCTTGTATATCGTGTGTGTGTGTGTGTGTGTGTGTGTGTGTGTGTGTGTGTGTGTGTGTGTGTGTGTGTGTGTGTGTGTGTGTGTGTGTGTGTATGTGACGAGTTCCCTGTGTGCTCTGTTTATTATCTTGCCAGCACCGCCTAGCAACCAATACTTTAAACTAATAGGTCACGATTTTTTTTTTACCTTCTGCGCTAAAAAGTAACGGCTCACGAACATTCACGTTTTCTATTCACTGGACTCGAGAGATTAGGCGGGGTTCGAACGCTTCTGGTTAGGCTAAAAGGTTGGATTTTTGAACGAAATGGCAAGTCTAGAGAAGACGGCTGGCCAGAGATGGCTATCTTGTGGGCGCCATCTCTTATCTTCGTATGGGATTTGTCGGGTATTTAACTGTCGTGTTTATCTCTTCCCCCTTTGATGCCTTTTCCTATTTATTTTCCCCTTGTTTTCCTTTTCTTCTTTTTATTTTATTTTATTATTTTTTTAGTTTTTTATCCGTGATGTTTTTATTATTTATTTTGTATTATTTGTATTTGTTATTTATTTTGCATTTTTAATTATTATGTTTATGAGAATTGTTATTTACGCAAACACCAGAAACATCGTCATCAAATTCGTCATCATGTCAAAAATATTCATATTCTTTTTTCCACTTCGGTCTGTTTTTTTAACAGAAGATTTAATATTTCACATAGAGAAATTACATTGGTTTATTTGGCCTCACTGAGTGCAATTTTCACTTGTTTGTACCTGGCAGCAGTTGGCACACCTGGGATGGTGATTCCACTGGTTAGCTTAATTACCACGAGAGTGAAGAAGCAGCTCGTGTTCTCTGTCCTATATTGTTGAGCTTGAAGCTGTTGCCTCCTGTGCCAGTTCTTTCTTTCAACATAAGTGGTTTGGATTACAGTCTTCTAATCGGTTGAGTGTGTTATGAGGTTTGGATGAGAACAGCCTTGTTGTGTCTGGTTTTCTTGTCCTGAACCCCTGAATTTTGTCCTGATTTGAGGGTTGACTTAGTTATGGAATCTGTTTTGTCGTTCTGTATTTACACTTTTTCCAGATCAGTTATATCTTTTTTAAATTGAGGTGTCCTTGTAGTTATGTAGTAGTCCAGACGGAGGCGCACCACAGATTTTGTACAGTTAAATAAATAGCTTATTTTCCGTGAAGTCAAAAATTTGTTTATTCAACAACGTTTGATTGGCTCACATTTACTGTCAGCTGCTGCTTGGTGAGCAGCTTTCAGTGAGTGGTGAAGCATGACTCTCAGGTCCTTTCATCAGTCTGCTAGTTATGGAGGTCCTGCCCGGAAACGCTGTGTGCGTTAGTGGTTTTACAAGAAAATAAAAACATCATTGATATGTACTCTCATAAACCCAATGTATCTTCTTATGTGTATATGTATATATAAATAAATCAATAATTACATGTATTGGTATGCCCTACATTTAAGGGCTTATATTTTTAAATTATTACAAGTATTTGCCAGTCTTCTGCCCATTTGTGGAGTTCATGTTGATGATCGCATTGCAAGACCTCAATACCGTTTACCTCTCTCACTTCACCATAGATTTTGTTTATTTTACACATTAAATGATTTCCCTGGTGATATTCTCATGTAGTTCCTGTACACTACAACAACTGTTGACCAGGAGGTGAGACCTTGAGGTACTCTGCTCACAACATTATTCCCATCGCTTTAATTTCCATTTAGGACGACACTCTGATCGTTGTTGTAACCATTTGTTATTTCCGTTTTGCTTTCGTCTTTCGTGTGGAATCTCATCAAAAGCTTATAGTAGTCCATGTTGGCTATATCAACTGGAAGTCCATTTTCTCTGTTACCGTTTTAAACACTTGGGCAAGTTAGTTAGGAAGAATTTTTCTTTTCGAAACCATGTTGTGTTGCTATTACAAGAGTGTCCCCTCTGATATCTTGAGGTTATCTTGAGATGATTTCGGGGCTTTTAGTGTCCCCGCGGTCCGGTCCTCGACCAGGCCTCCACCCCCAGGAAGCAGCCCGTGACAGCTGACTAACACCCAGTTACCTATTTTACTGCTAGGTAACAGAGACATAGGGTGAAAGAAACTCTGCCCATTGTTTCTCGCCGGCGCCTGGGATCGAACCCAGGACCACAGGATCACAAGTCCAGCGTGCTGTCAGCTCGGCCGACCGGC
The DNA here is from genome assembly GCF_040958095.1 of Procambarus clarkii. NCBI lineage: Eukaryota > Metazoa > Arthropoda > Malacostraca > Decapoda > Cambaridae > Procambarus > Procambarus clarkii. Next base: position 18,224,927 of record NC_091235.1, read on the forward strand.
TCCCTATTGGTGGTGATATGGTGATTGATTTCCTCAGGAATCTCGCCTTGAGCTTGCAGAGATGTGCAGTTAACCTGATTAGTATGTAGATTTTGGGTGAACTTTTTTCTGCCTTAAAGATTGGGGCGATATTTATAGATCTTCAATGTAGGAGCAATTTTTTCTTGGTTTAGGAATTTACTGAATAGAAGTTCCAGTTATACACAATATTAAACATCGTCCGGTTCCGTTACGGGTTTGGATTCCATCCATATCTGAAGCTTTTCATTCCTTTAGTTTGTCGATGCTGTTCCTGATTATTTAACACATAGTGGAGCTGTTGCTTAACTGTCTTCTGCTTCAAATATCTGTGTAGGCGTTGGTATGTTGTCTAATCTTTATTGTGTGGACACTGATGTAAAATGTTCATTCTCAGCTGCCTTGTTATCTTCAGTTCTGACTTGGTTGATCTTACAAGATTCCTACTGGGCCCTTTTGATCTTGGTATTACTCATCTGCTTTTTAAATTTCCTCTCCTTTTAGCACGTATTTTTTGTATAAATTTAGTGATGACCTATGGGAAATTATACCCATGATCCTCACATGTCTTGATCTATTAACTTCCTGTGGGAGGTATTTTGCAATTTCTCTCATTCCTTGATATTCTCCTCAGAGGTAGTCAACAATGTTATCGTCCTGGAGCTTTACATCGGTTTATAGAATTGCAATCCATCTCAGGATATAGTAGTCTCGTGGATTTGATCGATTATGACTACTGTTATAATGTATGTATGAATAACGTGTCCTGTACGAGGTCAAGAAATTGTTCTTTCATTTGTTACATTAAAGTCACCTAATGTATTACATTGTGGTTAAAAGTCTTTAATAAGAGCTTGTGATTCACCTGCTGCCTTTATCATATAATACAGACGAACAAATCCACAAGGGCCGTGACGAGGATTCGAACCTGTGTCCGAGAGCATCCCAGACGCTGCCTTAATCGACAGTTTCGGTTTCTTTCACCTCCTTTTGACCATGTCGTAGCTCAATCGATTAAGGCAGCGTCTTGGATGCTCTCAGACGCAGGTTCGAATCCTCGTCACGGCCCTTGTGAATTTGTTCATTTGATGCATCACGCAATTGTGATTTCTGTGAGTAATGTCATATAATACAGGTCGGTAGCTTTCTGCCATTGCTGTTTCTGCTCTGTGACATACTAAGCCACACACACAGACTTTCATGCCATTTTAAAGTATTACATTTCATCTTGCAGACTCACATCACCCGGTGATGTTTAATTCCTTATTGCTGTAGACTCAAGTCAAATCAGTAATGGCGTGGGCACTATATATACGCGTGATTCACTGCCCAACATAGCTCTATGATCTGCCGAGATGACCATCGGGCCGCCACTGGCTCCCTAGACAGCTTCCCTTAAACTATTTACATTTTTCTTGGGCGGTGCCGTCAGCTTCATAGAAAATGGAATTTAAGAGGGGGAGACTTCCGGGAGTTGGACATAGTTGGGACGTCTAGGGGACGGCGCCCCTGGCAGCCTGCAGATACCACTCACCACCCGAGATACCACACACACAAACCACGGCTCAGTGCTGGTACCACGACTCCGGTACGACCTCCCACGATGTGGGGAAACCTACCGGCGGGAATGTATTTATTTTATTATGTAGTGTTATTTAAATTAATTATATTTTATTTTTTCAAAAGCGGACTCTATATTTTAGGATTTAGCTAACTGTCCAGACACTTTGACTGGACGGTAGAGTGACGGTCTCGATTCACGCAGGTCGGCGTTCAATCCCCGACCGTCCAAGTGGTTGGGCACCATTCTTCCCCCCCCCCCCGTCCCATCCCAAATCTTTATCCTGACCCCTTCCAAGTGCTATAAAGTCGTAATGGCTTGGCGCTTTCTCCTGACAATTAAAAAACAAATTAAAGATTAACTTCCACTTCACAAACTTGATGGGGTTTATTCTAATATATTCTACCTTATCAAATTTAATCGATAGTAGATTTATTACTAGAGGTTTTTCTACCTCTAATTATTGGTAGTTAGGCATATGAGATGAGCTCATCTGTCTGTTGAATGTGGCTGTCATAACCTTCCTCAGTCACGTGTACTCAAGTCTCAGACCGGGTGATAATGACGTCCTCGGGGTTGTGTGATATTCCAGTCCAAATATATGCAGAGGAGGAGTCACAATAACGTGGCTGAAGTATGTTGACCAGAGCACACACTAGAAAGTGAAGGGACGACGACGTTTCGGTCCGTCCTGGACCATTCTGAAGTCGATTGTGATCACAATCGACTTGAGAATGGTCCAGGACGGACCGTAACGTCGTCGTCCCTTCACCTTCTAGTGTGCGGTCTGGTCAATATATTACTTCTTGTAGTCACAATTTACCTGCAGAAATGTTACATCGTAAAACATGACAACAATATCCATATTTCAGGTGTGACATGAAAGAAAGTAATTATCAGTAATCATATATTCTGACCCGATAGGGTATGTTCCCATGCGGTATAACCGACTAACTACTTATATATATATATATATATATATATATATATATATATATATATATATATATATATATATATATATATATATAATAGCCATGAAAATAAGACAAGTATGCGTTATAACCGGGTCACATGCACTTAGGTGTTGAGAAGTTGTGGCAACAAATATTAACTCTTTCTTGTATTGTAAGGGTCACTTAGCGGTCTGGACTCCCGATATGTCTTGATATTCTCGTCTCGGTATCCTCTCTCCTCCTTAGTTTATAGTCCTACGACTGTAGGGTTAATATCAAACTAATTAAATACGTTTTGGTGCGAAATGTTGGCGACGCGGTAAATGTTTATCTCGTTGTCTGGAACGAATTTTATCATGCACTCCATCATCTCTTTTTAATGAGTAACTTAACTATTTTTATTTATATTGAATTGACAGTGATATGGGAGATTTTTCCCGCAGGAGCATTGTGTAACTGGGAACCTAAATTTAGGCAGGTTTTTAGATCGGTTGCTATGATCCTTAATCGTGGTACAACTAGGTAGTATTATCTAGGGTCATTATACTGTTAGATATGGTTATCTGTGTTCATTAAAAACACACATGTAATACCCCTCAGGATCATTATAAACTCTCCCAGGGACCACCACCCAGGATCATTATAAACTGTACCAGGGACCACCACCCAGGATCATTATAAACTGTACCAGGGACCACCACCCAGGATCATTATAAACTGTACCAGGGACCACCACCCAGGATCATTGTAAACTCTACCAGGGACCACCACCCAGGATCACTGTAAACTCTACCAGGGACCACCACCCAGGATCATTATCAACTCTACGAGGGACCACCACCCAGGATCATTGTAAACTCTACCAGGGACCACCACCCAGGATCATTATAAACTGTACCAGGGACCACCACCCAGGATCATTATAAACTGTACCAGGGACCACCACCCAGGATCATTATAAACTGTACCAGGGACCACCACCCAGGATCATTATAAACTGTACCAGGGACCACCACCCAGGATCATTGTAAACTCTACCAGGGACCACCACCCAGGATCACTGTAAACTCTACCAGGGACCACCACCCAGGATCATTATCAACTCTACGAGGGACCACCACCCAGGATCATTATCAACTCTACGAGGGACCACCACCCAGGATCATTATCAACTCTACGAGGGACCACCACCCAGGATCATTATAAACTAGATACCACCACCCAAGGCCTCTTTGGCCCAGGTGACACTACCCTAGGTGCCACTGTCTTAGAAGGCACTTCCCCGGGCAACATGGCACCAAGTAGCACCTAGCCTCCCCCCCCCCCTCCTCCCTTCCTTGCCTGGTTTTCTCCCTGTGTTTCTTACTCTCTCTCTCACTCGTCCGTCAAAGTCTCCACCAACGAGGCTATTAACAGCGGGATATTTGCTCCGCTCGGTAGCAACAGCCAACGATACTTCTGGGGCTCATTTTTCACCGGTCGCGTTGTCGGCTGGTAATGGTTTTTTGTTTAAATAATTGTTGATGTATTTGTTGTAGCTGATTTAGAGTGCTTTTTGGTCTTGATATACCTCGTGTGTGCTTACCTGCCAGTGTTTACGTATCAACGTACAGTGACGCAATATCAGCGGTTTTTGTACACGGCTGCATATTGCAGCTCAATACCGTACGGTGCATTCATCACTGTGCATTCATCACGTTGATGAATGCACGAGTTTTATCTGGATTGATCTTGGCGGGCCGGGGGGGGGGCGCTGGACGCTTCCCATGTTGTTGTTGTTTAAGATTCGCTACCCGAAACAAAAAAATTCCAAGTAGCACGGACTATGGTGAGCCCGTAGGGGACTTTTTATTCTTAGACGCTTCCCAGGACGACGTAGGTCACCAGGTAACGGCCCCAGGGTGTCCTGGGGTTAATAAAAGACACAAAACCCACGAATTATTGTTTGTGTCGAGAGGAAAGGGTCAAAGGTTAATTGCCTTGTGATGGGGTGTGGGGGTTGTTATCGTGTTGGTGTTTAAGGCTTTATATAGAGTGATGTTTTATGTCATTTGTGTTAGAATATATTAACATACCTTTATTCAGTGTTAAATTTTGCTGGTTAATGGGTGGAGTTTTGACAGTAATATTGGTTTATTTGAATTATAAATCAAATTTGTCCCTTAAATATTTCAGTAAGAATGAAAATGGAATTCAGAGAAAATAAAAATATAATAAGAGGAACTTAAGGGGGTTTCTTTTAATATATAGATAAACTTCAAACAATTGTGTTTAGTTTCTAATGAACGTGAACACAATTATTAGTAGGCTGAAAATATTCAATATACGAGTTTAAATTCGAATGTTTAGATTGCAACTTAGAGCTCGAAGCCTGATTAGACAAATTAATTGCAAACTAAAAATAGTTTGTACTTGTTATAAATTCCTTGTTTTTTTGTTTGTTTTTATTGGTTACCAAATGATGTGTACAAATGTTGATTTTATTGCTCAAGTGAGGAGCACTTTAATTCATTATCGCCAAGGTGTACACTAATGTTGTTGTGTTGGTGTACACGTGTAGGTGGTCTGGTACTGTAAACCTTTGGCAGATACGTACACAGAGTAACTCTACACGTGTGGAGGGGTGTCGGCCCTGGTGACTGTTCGCAGGTGTGGCGCTGGGTGGTGTGGGCCGCCACATCTGCCACACTACCTGTGTCTTCCCCCACCCCCCCTCATTACCACATCACTATCACCACCACCACCACCACCACTCCATTCACCACCACCACCACCGCATTTCCCACCACCCACCCACCGCCATTCCATCCACCACCACCACCACCACCACCATCACCCCATTTCCCACCACCCACCCACCGCCAATAACACCACCTGAGTTCTGTGAAAAAGTTGTCTAATGTGATGTAATATTCACCCTTATGACTCACGGGAGGCGACCTTGAGACATGAACAAACAATCCACCCCTCACACACAGCGTGAAGATCTGCGGATCAACATGAGTGCAATAATCATGCAATGTGCTCAGGTATCCCACAGTTATCATACAATAGTTTTAATAATAAATATATACGGTAAGGAAAGCTGTGGCATTAATATAATGTACAGACGTGCACGGCGGGGGGGTGGGGAAGGGGCTGTGTCAGGGGGGCCAGATTACCTGCGACTTTGCTGGTGCTTCTCAATATATGTTTAGAATTATTCAACTTATTTATAGCTTGTCGTGTGCGTCACCCTGCCCCCCACACACGTGCGTAAGAGTGGCAAGACTGTTTTGATTATACATGTGATTGATCTCAGTGTGCTCGTGGGTGGCTGGCTGTGGTGTACAATTTAATATTTGTCTCAGATATTTTGGTAAACAAGTTTAATTAATAAAGAGCCATGTCTAGTTTTAACATGGGTATTTAAGCAGCTGTATATATATATACAGCTACTCCAGGCTCTATGAAGAGCTACGTAGTGTATGTTAAGAGGTAACTATGGCATACTAAGGTACTTGGGCATCTATACAGCTGCCCTAGACAGCCCTAGACGCCGGCGAGAAACAATGGGCAGAGTTTCTTTCACTCTGATGCCCCTGTTACCTAGCAGTAAATAGGTACCTGGGAGTTAGTCAGCTGTCACGGGCTGCTTCCTGGGGGTGGAGGCGTGGTCGAGGACCGCGCCGCGGGGACACTAAGCCCCGAAATCATCTTAAGATCTCAAGATAGTTATCAGGGGCCTAACGGCTGAGTGGACAGCGCTCAGGGTTCGTAGTCCTAAGGATCCGGGTTCGAACCCCCGCGGAGGCGAAAACAAATGGGCAGAGTTTCTTTCATCCTGATATTAATGTTCACCTAGTAGAAAATAGGTACCTGGGAGTAAGACAGCTGCTATGGGCTGCTTCCAGCGGATGTGTGTGTGTGAAAATTAGGATTAAGGACTTGCCTGAAACGCTATGCGTACTACTGGCTGTACAAGAATGAAAGAACTCTTGTATATATATAAATAAATAAAAAAAAATATATATATATATATATATATATATATATATATATATTTATATATATATATATATATATATATATATATATATATATATATATATATATATATATATATATGACGGGTTACATAGCGTGTATATAGCAAGAGTTGGCATATATAATATATAATAGAGTTGGCAGGTCTCATTGTTTGCACGTGAAGTCTACGCAAATCTCCCGCCGCTGTTCAACTAACTTTGTACACTAAGAGAAGTTAGTGGGACAAGCGCGGGACGTAATTAGTTGTTTATTTATGTAGCGAAATGTGAAAGGATAGAGTTAGGGGAGTGTGTATGAATATAGAGGATAAGACGATGGGTGGAGGGTAGAGTATTATGGGTGGAGGGTAGAGTATTATGGGTGGAGGGTAGAGTATTATGGGTGGAGGGTAGACTATTATGGGTGGAGGGTAGAGTATTATGGGTGCAGGGTAGACTATTATGGGTGGAGGGTAGAGTATTATGGGTGCAGGGTAGAGTATTATGGGTGAAGGGTAGAGTATTATGGGTGGAGTGTGTTATTTTTAATCTTAGCAGTGTTGCTGATCATGTTATTATTTCTGCTTTTGTTATTGTTGCTCTTGTTAGTGGTCCTGCTCTTGTTAATGCTGTTGCTGTTGTTAGTATCGTTGCTCTTTGTTATCATAAACAAGTCTGGGGAGTACGAAAAGGAGAGAACGAGGGAGGGATGGAGGAGAGGGAGGCAGGGAGGAAGGGAGGGAAGGAGGGAGACAATGAGGGAGGCAGGGACGGAGGAGAGGGGGGGGAAGAATGTAGGTAACAAAGTGGTGAGAGTGAGCCGTGTGTATGAGGGAGTAGGTGTATATACCTGCCTCAGCGTTTACATGTGTGTATATTTACCTTGGCTTGTACCTGGTGTTCCACAAGGATTCCGTCATCGCTATAGCCATGTGTGTGTGTGTGTGTGTGTGTGTGTGTGTGTGTGTGTGTGTGTGTGTGTGTGTGTGTGTGTGTGTGTGTGTGTGTGTGTGTATTCATCAGCTCTGTGATGAACGGTTCTTCAAGTATATTAAGTCGTGGCCAGCTGGTTGAACGAGCATCACATCTGGCAATTACCCACCACATCTGACACTACCATACTTGACAGCCACCACACCTGGCACTTGTCATACCTGCCACTTATCCACCTCACATGACATCCATCGCTTTTGGCATATATCCACTGTATACCAGGTTCCTGTCCCCTTGTACCTGCTCTGATGCATCACTTGTTATGTGAAGGAGGTCTGCCCTCTATGAGAGGTAGGGACTGCTCACTGTGGGAGGCAGGGGCTGCCCATTGTGGGAGGCAGGGGCTGCCCACTGTGGGAGGCAGGAAGTGCCCACTGTGGGAGGCAGGGACTGCCCACTGTGGGAGGCAGAGACTGCCCACTGTGGGAGGCAGGTCATTCAACACATGTAGAATAGAAGCCCCAGTCAATACCACCAATCAGGATTACAAGTCAGTAGCCTAAGTCATCACCACCAATCATTACCACCAGTCAATAGCATCAATCAATACCACCAATCAGTACCACCAATCAATACCTCCAATCATTACCACCAATCAGTACCACCAGACCCTGAAGCGTTACACTGATGACTCCCAGATGGTCAGGTGCTGGTTCAGATGCTCATTACTTCACACGATGAGAAAATTAATCAGTCCCGAGGGTACAGTGGAGCTCAATACCCTCGTGTGTGTGTGTGTGTGTGTGTGTGTGTGTGTGTGTGTGTGTGTGTGTGTGTGTGTGTGTGTGTGTGTGTGTGTGTGTGTGTGTGTGTGTGTGTGCGAGCTGGTATATTTGGTTGACTGTGTGGACAAAAGCTCAGATATTACAGGTTAAGAATTTTATATATATTTTTTTATTTACATATTTTAGTCAAATGTGTACACTGATGCAGCACATTAGCACTTGATTCATTTCTTAATTATTCCGTGTTACAATTCGCTGGGTTGTGGTTCATGGCGCCTGAGATGTGTTAGTATATCTCTCTAGGACTGCCACTAAGGTAGACCTCCGTACCTAGAAGCACTCGGCTCAACACACTCAGCCCAAAGCAGGAGTTTCTGGACTCAACAAGGCTCGAGAGATACTGTTAGCATGCGAAATAATCAGTAAAGTGTACGTGTGTGTTGGTTAATATTGTAACTTAATTGAAATTGTAAAAGAACTTGATTCACCTCTGTAGTTGAGTGGTCAATATTCCACTAGACTGTGTGTAATGGGACAGTTGAGTGGTCAATATCCCCTACCCTGTGTGTAATGGGGACGTGTCTAACCCTGTCCATGGAAGACAGAAGAATGTTTATATATAGTGGTTAGCATTCTAAGTCAATTTTCACACGTTTGTGTTTGAATCTGTGCCAATAGACAACAATCTCCTCAATTACCATCACCACCACTACAATCCCCACCATCACCTCCACTATAACCCCCCCCCCCCCCACCCATTCCCCCACACCAGCCCATAACTCCCGCTGCCTGACGGATACACAGCCTCGGGCGAAGAAAAAATAGGAAAAAAGAAAAGTTAAAACACACTGGAAATTCCAGTAGGGGTTAGTCACTACTTGAAGTAACTGCTGTGCCCAGAATTGTTTGTCTGAAGTAGACAACGTGTGGTTGTTATATTTGGGGGCGCTACTCACACACCGCATGAAGCGCAACCTCAGTGGAGAGACATATTCAGACGAGGAGTCACAATAACGGGGCTGAAATATGTTGACCAGACCACACACTAGAAGGTAAAGGGACGACGACGTTTCGGTCCGTCCTGGACCATTCTCAAGTCGATTGTTAGAATCGACTTGAGAATGGTCCAGGACGGAGCGAAACGTCGTCGTCCCTTCACTTTCTAGTGTGTGGTTTAGTCAACGAGAGACACATTGTTTCTTGTTCCTGCTCCTCGGCTCTCTGGTGACGGGTAGTTAGGAAGCCGATCTTGAAAGGTGAGGAAACAGCTGTTGAGAGCGAATTGGGGAATGTCTCCTTCAGTGAGCTGTCGCCTCGGAGGATGCAAGTGAATAGCTTGAGTCATTTCGCCGTGCCTCGGGCGAGTTACAACTTGGTCGAGGGCTCTCAGGAATCCCAACGACCCCTCCTCCTCGTAAAGTAAGACGGGATTAGGCCGCCTTAGTCAGGAGGACGCGCGCCTTGACGAATTGAGCCGGAAATATTGGGTCGAGTAATGGGTTCCTGCCGTGGCCTCAGGTGTGCTCGAGTGAGGTTGAGATCAGTTGTTCTCCTAGTTGATCTCTTCCTATAGCGGCCTCACGCCCGGAGGCTCTAAAGTAGCGGGCAGACGCGGGCGTGGCGTGGAAGTGAAGGAGAAGCAGGTAGCGTGGACGGTAAGCTTGGTGTATGTGTGTGTGTGCGTGGCGCTATCTTGGTATTGGCGCTAAATATACTGGGAAGGCTGGTGCCAAGTGGCGGGTCGGGTAGAGAGCCCCCACACCCGCTGCCCTGTTGTGTCAGGGCACTACTCAGTTCTCACTGTCCGCTCGTGGCACCATCAACTCCCTCCCACCACCACCACCATCAAACCATCACAGCTTCTTGCCTGCATCACCACCACCACCACCATCAAGCGCCCCGCAAGGTCACGGGTCACCACAGGCCGTGTACATGGCTGACCTGTGTCCCATTGGCGGTGTTAGCATCAGCGTTGCTTGACAGTAGTGGCGGTTGGGCACTTGAGAAGTGACATAGTGAGTCTAAGCGTGAATTTCGGATAACAGGTATCGCTGCGGTGGCAACGCCCCTGAGTTGATTTTTTGGGTGTGTGTGGTGAGGCGTGCCAAGCAAGATGGCTAACGTTGGGCTGGTGGGTCAGACCTCCGCCATGAGTCAGAGCTTCCACCACCAGGAGGTCAAGACGGAGCGCTCCGAGCGCTTTGATCTTAAAACCCCGGAAGGAGACCTTGGCGACGTAGAGGCTGACTTTCAGAGTTTAGTGAATGAAATGGCAAAAGACAGCAGTATACGCTCTAGCTACAAGGGCTCTACGCAGTCTTTCAGCTCCTCGAAAGTAGTGCAGGAGTCTTCCATTAGTTCCTCCAAGGTAACAAAGCAGTCCTTCAGCAGCAGCAACAACGTGATCAGCAGTAACAACGTGATCAGCAGCAACAACGTGATCAGCACCAGCATTAACGGCAGTGTGGGGACTCCCAGATTGACCTCCAAAGGAGCTCCAAAGGACCCACCTCCACCTCCACCTCCAACAGCTCCATCCGATAATGGCATCGTTACCGCATTTCTTGCTCAAGTTATACCTGACGACGGGCCGACGGTGGTTCCCAGTGGTGGTGAGGAGACGGAAATTGTGGTGGAACAACCTATGCGTGTCAGGGACCGTGTCAAGAAGCTGGAGAAGCAGCTGTCCACCGAGGACATCTCTACAGGACCCCCCGAGGTCATATTGCCTCGCCATCGGTCTGGCTCTGTCAGAAACATTGCGGAACAGTTCCGTCACTTGGACGAGTCCTCCAACCAGCCACCGCCGCCCTCCATTAACGCCTCAGCATTCAAGAACATCAAGAACTGTGCTTCCACCGAGTCCATTGACACAGACGCCTCCAAGACTATCCTGACGGGGGAATTCCGGAGCGTCAAGGATATTGTCAACACTTTCTCTCAGCACGAGGAGACTACCTCTGTCAAGAAGGTAGATGGGGAGTTTAAAAGTGTGAGAGAAACTGCTTCCATTTTCCAGGACCCCATCCAGCCCATGACGCCACCCATACGTCCACCTCCAGCTTTCCTTACTGATGGCCAGACACCTGAAGCTGCGTACGTGGTGGAGGCAGTGGATCCCGTGGCAGTGCTGCCTCCTGCCACCATGAAAAGGCACCAACCACCCGTGCCTGTACCCAAGGTACCGGATTCTGTCATCACTACTCCGCAGACGGCGCCCTTGACCGATCCTGCTTGCCTCTCTCCTCCCAGACCGAGGCCTCCAGCACCTGTGGCACCTGTCCTCGACCCTGTGCCAGCCCTCGAGCCACAGCCCGCCCCCATTTATGACTTCGCCCCCGCACCAGCACCAGAACCCGCCCTCGTGCCCAACCCCCCCGTGCCTGAGCCAATAATTCCCGCGGTTGAGCCCGCCCCTGCGGTGCCACCCAGAGATGCCAAGCCCACCGCACCACCCCCAGTGCCTTGGAGGAAGGTCCGAGAGGAGAAGCTCCCGCCACCCCCTGCTCCTGAAGTAAAGCCGGTGGCTTCTCTTGTACCTGACGGTGCAAAGATACCGACGCCGCCTCCACTACAGGTCGAAGTAGTGGCCCCGCCCGCCCCTGTTGAGGAAGTTGCCACGTCGTCACCTATAGCAACACAAGCGGCTTCGAAATCCGAAACGCAGGCAATTTCCTATCACGAAAAGAGTATATCCGAAGCTGTGGAGATCTCAAGTGAAGCGGACAAAGCGTTTGAAGAAGCTTTGACGGAGATAAATAAATACTCTGAAACACTCTCTCAGACGTCAACGGAAAGCCGTTCCACCTCTGCTGAAACGGTCGTCCAACAACCTATCCAATATTCGGCGCAAGTTAAATGTGAGGTTAGATCTCGAGTGGCAACTCCAGAAGTGCCTCCTGTCGTAATACAGGAGCAACAGCTCTTACAACAACAGCAGCAGCAGCAGCTGCTTCAACAACAGCAGCTAGAGCAACAACAACAGCTACAGCAACAACAACAGCTACAGCAACAACAGCTGCTACAGCAACAACAACAGCTAGAGCAACAACAGCAGTTACAGCAGCGGCTGCAGCAACAAAAGCAGCTAGAGCAACAAGAGCAGTTGTTACAGCAACAGCAGCAGCTACAGCAACAACAGCAGCTCCAGAAACAACAGGAGCTACAGCAACAACAGGAGCTACAGCAACAACAGGAGCTACAACAACAACAGGAGCTACAGCAACAACAGCACCAACACCTGCAGCAGCAGCAGCAGCAGCAAACGACCAGCAGCCACACTACAGTCTCGAGCACCAGCACCCGACGCAGCAGGAGCGAGATGAAATCCTCCTCCACTTCCTTCTCCTCGGCTGTAACAAACTCCAATGCCTCGTCCTCCAAATTATTCAGCAGCAAAGTCGCCATAGCCAAAGCCACAGGCAAGCCCCCCAAGTTCGAACCCATGGATGCCGGACCTCCTCCCAAGTTCAGCCTTCTCCGTAGTGCCAGCACAGGCAGCATGTCCACCGCAGACGTAAGCGGCGGGAGCTTGAAGCATGCAGGAAGCGACAAGGACCTGCCTAAGTTTAACGTGAAGAAGGTCAAGCAGGGTTTGACCGTAAATACTAGTAAGTTATCTCTGAAGTCTATTACATAATGGTCATTCACATCACTGCCATTCTTGAGGATGTTTTGCTTGGTTTATCAATAGCATTTGTGATCATTTACACCTCACAGTTCATCTCACAGTCACTACATACATCAAACTTTCAAAACAGCCTCATTTATCGTCCCCCTCTCACTATTATGGTACAAGTACAGTGAATCTTGTCTCTTGAACAAAACCTGAGACTGTTCTAAATTCCTTGAACATTTTCGTATCCGTTAACGATACGTCGCTGTGGAATGTGTCGTCTGTAGCGCTTGATTACAAAGCTTCCTTTGGGTGATAGACTGGTTGTGTAACAAGTGGCGTTAGCTTGCCGGGGAGTGGTGTCTTGATCAGGTCCTTGTTCTTACGGGTCTGACATGACGAGCTTGGAGCAGGTCGATGTTTTGGGGTTCTGACTTGAGGGAGTTCGAGCAGGTCGATGTTTTGGGGTTTCTAACATGAAACGCTTCGAGCAGGTCGATTCTTTAGGGTTCTGACTTGAGGGACTTCGAGCAGGTCGATTCTTTAGGGTTCTGACATGAGTGACTTCGAGCAGGTTGATTCTTTAGGGTTCTGACATGAGGGACTTCGAGCAGGTCGATTCTTTAGAGCTCTGACATGAGGGACTTCGAGCAGGTCGATTCTTTAAGGTCCTGACATGAGGGACCTCGAGCAGGTCGATGTTTTTAAAGTATCCGACATACGGAGGTTAACATTCTGGGACGTTTTCCTGCGCCCCATATAAACAAAAAATAATTGCATTAAAACCTTTTACTGAAGAGTAATAATACAAATAATAATAATAGTATTTTGAAGTTCTTTTAGCATTGGTAGAACCTGATAAAGTTGTGTATATAAAACAGAAGGGAGAGGAAGGAAGGCTTTATTTTGTGTGTGTGTATATATGTATATATATTATACAGATGGCTTGAATGTGGTGATATTTCCATTCACAGCAATTTTCAAAATCGTGATTATAATTCTGGTGGAAGACTAATCCTTTCCTCAAGTTGGGGCTCGAACCCGCGTTGTGAAGTGTGTGCCAGGAACACAGGCAGCAGTAGTTAACAGGGCCATTCACAGATCTGTGTATACTTCACGTGGCACTATGTTTGTGTATAAACAAAACGTTCAGTATTGATGCGAAGCATAATATATATAAAATTGTGCTTGTTGCACATTACTGGGAAATGTTTCTTGCTCCGCTGGTGGGTAAGATTGGCTGTTCATGTTGGTTGCTTATGGCTAATTTACGATGGATATTTATATCATATTAACTCATCATTTTATAAGAGAAGTCATTTATTTTCTTCGTCTATCTGTTAGGCCAATTGGCAACGAAGAGACACACACACACGCGCGCGGTGTGTGTGTGTGTGTGTGTGTGTGTGTGTGTGTGTGTGTGTGTGTGTGTGTGTGTGTGTGTGTGTATGTGTATGTGTGCGCGCGCGTGTGTGTATGTGCGGTGTGTGCATACGAGCGTGTGTGTTTATGCAAGTATGTGTTTGTTAGCGTGAGTAATCATGCACCCTGTGCCCTTAAGCACAGGTAACATGACAGATATATACGAGCAGAGTCGTGACTAATGTTTGACAAGACAGGAGTCTATATCTGGCCAAGGAAGTGACGTCTCCTTCAAGTATGAGTAGAGAGTGTGTACGCAACCTGAAATGTACGGCTAGTCTACAGCACCGGTTCCCAAATTGGGGGGTCCATGACCACTTTGGGGGGGGGTCCATGACCACTTGGGGGGATCCATGACCACTTGGGGGGGGGGGGGGGGACCATGACCACTTGGGGAGGGCCATGGCCTCTTGGGGAAACCGTTTTGCAATATGTAGGGGCCCATAAGTTGAGGCAGTGTACACGTTATCATACTCAAACAAAAAATAAATAACATTTACGCTTCATTTTTTTAATATCTGGTGTAAGGGGCCATTAATAAGGACTATGAAAAAGGGGTAATGACTGTAAAGTGTCTGGGAACAACTGGTCAATAGTCTGGCATCTTTCATAATCCAACATCCACTTTCTTGCGACTGGAATGCTGACAGTTTGATGGGTGCGCGCGCGCGCGCGTGTGTGTGTGTGTGTGTGTGTGTGTGTGTGTGTAGAGGAACAGTTTTGTATTGTTTGAGGCAAGAGATAGGGAAGTTGGGGTGTCCAATGTACTGATGATTTATTTTGATTGTATCTAATGACTCTTCCTCTTGACTGTTCCAATAGACTTCCTCTTGACTGTTCCTCTTGTTTAGCACTTAAATCGATGCCTCCTCTTTTCCCATCTCGGCCCCATCTTTTCCAGGAAGGAGGAAAGAGATGGTGAACCACCTGTGTCACCCAAGTGGTGAACCTCTGGACCACCTGTGTCACCCAGGTGGTGAGCCTCTGGACCACCTGTGTCACCCAGGTGGTGAACCTCTGAACCACCTGTGTCACCCAGGTGGTGAACCTCTGAACCACCTGTGTCACCCAGGTGGTGAACCTCTGAACCACCTGTGTCACCCAGGTGGTGAACCTCTGAACCATCACGCCAAAGCTTGCTATTTCTTCCCAATTTCCTACGGTGTTGTCTCTGACCTTCTCGGCCTACCGTGTTGTCACAGACTTGTTAGGCCTCTGGTTTTGAGTGTCGCAGGCTTCTAGGCCTACCGTGACGAGCGTGGGACTTGCTAGACCTCTCCTGTCATTCACCGGGCTTCTGGTACTTTGAATGTCTTTATGGTATTGTGGATGACCTTGTATCGTGACTGAGCTGAATCACGTAACGACCTGAATTTAATGGGGTCGCCAAATTGACGACCCCAATTTAGTTGGGGTTGCTAACAGGATATCCCCTGCATGTGGGGCTGCTACTGCTGTGAGGCGAGCAATGTCGTGTTGTGTTGTCGCAGCACCCAGGCACTCTGCAGCACCTTGAATGTAATAACCTGCTACACTCTGCAGCAACTTTAAATAACCGCGTAACGATGCTAGCTTCTGTGCGTGGTGTACTGTGGTACTTTCTTATAACCGGAGATATACGTATTAAGAAAGGGTACTGGCGTCGAGGGAGTCAGCGATGCGTCTGCGGTGGTCTCTGCCGTTGCCAGTCAACTTTGGCACCAGTATTTGTGTCGGTCCACGCACCAGATGCGCCATTTGCTAGTTAATCGTTATTTGTAGTGGTGTGGGGCGGGAGTAGACTGTGCCTAGTTGGGTGAGGAGCCCGCGAGATGCGCGCCGGGAGGTGATGTCATGTGTGTTGGGTCGTTGGTGCCGTGCCGAGGATCACCTGAGGCACGCCTTCCGTCTGGCTCATTGCTCAATATAGGTGCAGGCTTTTGGGGCTGCAGGTGCCGCAGCTCCTGCACGTGCTGCAGTTCCTGTAGGGGCTGGAATTCCTGTCGTGGTTCATGTCAATTGCCGAAGTCGTCGTCTGTGATACGTCCTCCTTCGGCGATCAGTTCGCAGCCTGACTTCTCTATTTCTACCCCTTCCGTTCCTTTAAATGTGTCCGAACTTACTCATCTCTGCGTCTGAAAATCCTTCCCCTTAGCCTGCCTCTGATGGTGGTGAGTCCATCCCCACGCTGGGCTACCCACCAACCCCCACACACACTCACCGCTGCTGCCCACATTTACCTACTGCCCACGCGCGCGAGGCTTTAGCAGCCAGCGGGAAAAACTCGCCGGTGGAGTTTGAGTCACCGACTGATCTTTGAAGCAAGAGATGTGCTCCTCTCTCTCTCTCCTTTGGCCCCATGTCCGCCAGCTGGTTATACCGGTACTCGGAAAGGTCTTTTTGCCAGCGGTGTTTGTGCAAGGGGGGACGAGGCTATCAATCTTTTGGCCGGTCGAGGAGAGTATTTCAAGAACGGAAGGCTGAGAGCCCTGGTTGAGAGTGGGTCGAGGAGTACAGCTCTCTGTGTGGGTGTAGATGGGACTCCCGCTGCTGACGGCGTGGAGGGCTTGGCTTCAGTAACCTCAGCTTGCCAAAAGACATTACTTAACTCACCGCGTGTGTCTACATAAGCGTTCTCCCATATTAACTTTGCCTGGCGGAAAAGTAGTAAAAAGATATTAATATGATGATCTTACTAGCGCAAAAGTAGTTTTAAACTCACTCAAAGGGAGAGTAAGAGTAATGTTAAGATCCCCGTGGATTGTGTGGCCCGTCACACGTCACATTATTATACAGGTTTGAAACTTGTGGTTATGGTTGTATGGCGGTCTTGTCTCTTTTGTATTTGTCCTCTGATCGTACTTCTCTTAATTATTACTATTTGAATATTGAAGTAACCTGTGTAGGTCAGGGAGGACGTTTTCTGTTTTGGGTCGTCTGGTTGGTTAGGGAAAGGGCACGTTAATACGACAGTTTCTTGACGTTGGGGAAACGTTAGGAGGACGGGCTGCATCAAGGTCTTGCAACCGACCTAACGTACTCTTGCACCTCGCTACACGATGCCCCTGACCGTCAAGGTTCAGATAGTCTGAGCACCTTCGTCAGCGTTCATTCTCCAAGTCCAATTTTCGATGAAGGTTGAGGCACCGGGTTTCAATTGAATCAGTTTATAATAATTTATATTAAAAGTTTATTATGGATCCCAATACGCATTCTGTGAACGGTGCCAGAGGCGTCACATAATGGCTCCATAAACTGGATCCTAATTTTCTTTAAGCTAAACCATATACGTTTTTGGTGAACTGTTTTGTTTTGTTTTAATACAGTTCGTATTTCCTTGTGATGCCCGGCACATATCCAGTGGGCGGCGGTGGTCAGGTTGCAGTCATATGTGTAAACTATGTACCGTAGACACATTTGTGATGACCAAAACAGAGATCCAGAGACACTTGAAGATGTTACACGACCAAAGATCACATTCACTCCTAACATCTATACCACCTATACGGGCTACTCATGCCCGTGCCGCCTCTTGTGGTGGCGTGACCAACAACAACACAGTGATGGCCACCATTTGTGGCCGTACATAATCTTTTAAGTTACATATTTACGACATTCTTGAACGTTTGTGATGTAGTTATCCTCCAAAGGATACCTGATCAACCAGGCTGTGACTCATACGTCAGGCTGCGAGCAGCCGCGTCCAACAGCCTGGTTGATCTGTCCAGCAACCAGGAGGCCTGGTCGACGACCGGGCCGCGGGGACGCTAAGCCCCGGACGCACCTCAAGGTAACCTCAAGGTATCCTAATTTTGTTTGTAATATTTTCTCATATTACCAGCTAAAGTAGTCCCGTTGGGTCTTCGTCCCGGGAGTCTCGCGCCAGCTTCCCCCACCATCAGTGCTTTCGTTTATGTCTTAAATTAATGTTATATTTTTTTCCCCATCACCCATATCCCTGCTGGAGTGTGTTTACTCTCTCCATGCACTCAAGTGTCCGATATACTGTCACTGTCGCGCATATAAATGTCACTGCAACGGCAGACTTGAGTGCTCCAGCTGGAGACTGGTCAGAATACAATGATTGGACACTGAATTTAAATATGGATAGTGCAATTTGTGCACTGTTTGATCTTAGTGCAATATCCGGTTGAGAAGTCTATATAGGGAGAGTTCTCATATACAATGCGTCACCAAAACTATTTCATCCTGAATGTTGCAAATGTATATCTTATAGATTAGTCGAATTGTTAATAAAAGTTGCTCGTCCATTGTGAGTATGGACATCAAATAAATTACGGTTTCTTCTTGCTAATTCTAGAGCATCGCTACGGTACACCTTCACAAACAAGCAACACACTCAGTCATTTTTCTCAAGGAACTAGTTAAGGTGTCCCTGTACACAATCTCTAACCTGAAAAAACTGTCAGAACGTCATAGTATCTTCACGATGCTTACTAGATCACCTACATTTACTCGCTTCTAAGCCCCGGGAAGACCTACCCTGGTCGCTGGCAGTGTTTCTTCACCGCAACCACTGCTAAAATAGCCACTACCCTCACCACCCGCCAGTCTACCATCCATCCAAGCATCACCCAGCATGATAATCTTCTTATCGCTGACGAATATCTGCTTACGAGACAGCCCTTCAGTGTCTGCCAACACATTCTGTGATTGCCCGTCCTCAAACTGGAGAGTCGCTTCTTCGCGCAAGACCCGTTGGTAGATCCTCAAGGACAAGTTTCAGAGCGCGGTGGAAGGCGAAGCGTCTTGTCCCTGGCGGGAAAAAGTCCCAAGCGCCCTCTGTACACTGATAATTTTCTCCCAGCTGCAGAATTATCGTGCCGGAGAATGATCTCCGCAGAGAATTGTCGTGGGGTGCAAATTCTTCGAGATTTCAGTCGTCAGCGTTAAGGAGAGAGGAGAGGTCGTATCTCTCTCAGTTCGATGCTATCTCGGAGATAGCTGACAGATGCGCCAAATGATCCCTGAAGAGTGGCTTAAAATAGGTTTTAGAGAGTGAAGAAGCCTCAGACTTTTTCTGAGCATAAGTAGAGACTTGATAGAAAGCTTTCCTGAGTGTGTTGGAAAGAGTGCGTTCGATCCTGAAGGCACAAATTGGTTCGCTAGCGCGCACGCACGGACGCACGCACGGACACACACACACACACACACACACACACACACACACACACAGTGATGACAGCTCTGCATAGCTCATTTAACGCAGTATATCAACCCATCCTCCTATTTAGATAGTACTTTTTGTAACTGTGAGCACCATCTTACATATATATAGACGTAATGGACAATTATATAGTAGAATTTAGTACTATTCACTTTAAAAAGTGTCCGGAAAAAATTAAGCTTAAAAACCAAACTTAAATATTCCTAGGCCTAGTATAGCACATATAAATGTTCTATATTAGGCCTAGGATGATTAGTTTAGATTTTATTATCAACATAAATACAGAACATTTAGCGGTTTGACCAAATTCCATAGTACCAAATTCTACTTTCCAGTTGTTCATTATCTCACTGTATGTACTATAGTCCACATCGTTACTATAAGTACTGTCTGCACAGGACGATGGGATTTGTCAACCAAAATACGCGTGGAATATAACATCTCATTGACTTGGGTCCTATACAGGGAGCCTCGAACCGCCGACCGCATCAAGATATTAGAACTCAGATACGTTACAAGAAGACGTAAATGTGTCTTAATAAATGAAAGTCTGAAGTTACTGAGAGTGTCTGCAGGAGCAGTGCTTGTGACGCAGCTGCAGCAGAGGTCACGGGTCACTCCCTGCGTCAGACTAAATACTCTCATCCAGTTAAATCACTGGAAAATCGTTTAGGAAGTAATTAGGTAACTTTGATTACTGTAAAAGCGATTACCTAGTTATTTATTGCTTTATTATCAATGTTACTAAACGCTGGTGATCCTGGTAAGAATTCACTTCTTAACGATCAGTATGTGATAATGATAATAATATTTGTCTTATCAGCTGGGTGATTTATCACCTGGTGGTTGGCTTGGTCCTCCTTATGCCATCTTGTATCATGGCATACCATCGTCTCTCTCTCTCTCTCTCTCTCTCTCTCTCTCTCTCTCTCTCTCTCTCTCTCTCTCTCTCTCTCTCTCTCTCTCTCTCTCTCTCTCTCTCACCCGTTATAACCTGAAGAGTCAAGTTGGACCCCAAAATGGGTTCCAGATTAGGAGCATCATTTCAACCCTAAACTCGAGGAAGAACCCTGACGGTTCCCAACTTACATGGCTGCTGTTTTTCAGAGTCTATTTTAAGACTCTTTCATTGAGCCTAAAGTATAGAACCTGGAATTGACTGTAAACTGGACCCCAGTTCGAAGCATGAATATGCCAAAGGGAATCTAGCGCCCCAATGAGGTAATAACGAGATTAATAATAAACTGCGGTAGGACTGAAATTTGGACCTCCTACAACGGACCCCAGAAGGACCCCAAGAGGACCCCACAAGGGACCCCGGGACCCCAGGAGGACCCCTGACTCATTGTCAATACCCAGATGGACGCCAGATGGCGGCATCGTACCCTTCATCTTCATTAATATCAAAACACCAAAAAAGTACCAGGGGCAGCGCCCCCCTCCCCCACCTTGTGTAAATGTTCGCAGTGTAAATTGGCGGGTAATTAGTGAGTTGAAGGAGGGTTGGGATGGAGAGGGAGAGATCGGGAAATGGTGGAAGGGAAACAAGGGGAAGGGAAGGAGAGAGAGAGAGAGAGAGAGAGAGGAGGAGGGAGAGAGAGAGAGAGAGAGAAGGGGGGGGATATGGAGAAGATCTAAAGGGTTGATTTATTTAACCCGTTCTCGGGAGTGTTCCCAACGTTAAGAAGCCGTCATACTAAAGTGCCCCCTTATCCTAACCTACCAGAGGACCCAAAACAGAAAACGGGACAGTATGTCAATTTTGCCAGCCGCATCCATTTTCTACTACGACGATTTTTTTGCCATAGGTAGAGTATACGTCAGAATGCAACGTGCTATTAGGACGGGTTGGATTGTTAGTAGTGCAGTTGGGGGCGCTGCTGGATGGGTGCCCAAACGCTTTGACCCCCACCCGCCGCCAGGCAACATATGGCTGGCAAAAGTGGTGCGATAAGTACCTTGCACATTACTCAGGTGCGTACATAATCAGATGAAGGGGTCTCGTTGTGCAGTCGGCTTCGTGAGGGCTTTATTCCTGGGTCGGGAGAGAAATGATTGGGACAGTCTTTCACCTCATGCTTCTGTTCACCTAGCCGTTAAATAAGTACCCTCGAGTTAGGCAACTGTTGGGGAGTTTGCAGCCTGGATAAGATCAGTAGTTCGAGCTTGGAGTGAACCACGATATAAGTAAGGAATATATATATAAATATATATATATATATATATATATATATATATATATATATATTAGTATATTTTGGTAGCAGTCTTTCCTGTAGACATATATTATTAAATATGACCGAAAAAGTAAGATTAATAATTCTAACACGAATTTTCTCAATCTTTCGTACATTACGCTTCACTGTTGGAGGTAAATCAAAAATCACTTCTCCAAAATTCATTTTTATTTCTAGTCTGACGCGACACGGGCGCGTTTCGTAAAACTTATTACATTTTCAAAGACTTCACAAATACACAACTGATTGGAACTTACGTATCTCTGAGTTTATATCTACATTTGAGTGAGGTGGGAAGGGTGATGTGGCATTAGAACAAGATGGGATATTAATAGGGTATTAAAAGTGTCAACACAAGACAGAACAGAAACAATGGGAATTGAATAGGAGTGTTTGTAGAAAGCCTATTGGTCCATATTTCTTGATGCTTCTATATTGGAGTGGAGTCTTGAGGTGGGTAGAATATAGTTGTGCAATAATTGGCTGTTGATTGCTGGTGTTGACTTCTTGATGTGTAGTGCCTCGCAAACGTCAAGCCGCCTGCTATCGCTGTATCTATCGATGATTTCTGTGTTGTTTACTAGGATTTCTCTGGCGATGGTTTGGTTATGGGAAGAGATTATATGTTCCTTAATGGAGCCCTGTTGCTTATGCATCGTTAAACGCCTAGAAAGAGATGTTGTTGTCTTGCCTATATACTGGGTTTTTTGGAGCTTACAGTCCCCAAGTGGGCATTTGAAGGCATAGACGACGTTAGTCTCTTTTAAAGCGTTCTGTTTTGTGTCTGGAGAGTTTCTCATGAGTAGGCTGGCCGTTTTTCTGGTTTTATAGTAAATCGTCAGTTGTATGGTTTCCAATGGTTTCATCGAAGACATCATAAGAAGGAAAGTGAAAAGCCATGCAACCTCTGAAGAGACAACTAACACAACACCTATACCCCCTATTAGACTATTTTACAGGAACTTCTTTTCCACAGCTCATAAAACGGAGGAAAGGGTCCTGAAAGATATTGTTAATAGAAACGTTATCCCTACAGACAAAAATCAGAGGATACAACTGACGATTTACTATAAAACCAGAAAAACGGCCAGCCTACTCATGAGAAACTCTCCAGACACAAAACAGAACGCTTTAAAAGAGACTAACGTCGTCTATGCCTTCAAATGCCCACTTGGGGACTGTAAGCTCCAAAAAACCCAGTATATAGGCAAGACAACAACATCTCTTTCTAGGCGTTTAACGATGCATAAGCAACAGGGCTCCATTAAGGAACATATAATCTCTTCCCATAACCAAACCATCGCCAGAGAAATCCTAGTAAACAACACAGAAATCATCGATAGATACAGCGATAGCAGGCGGCTCGACGTTTGCGAGGCACTACACATCAAGAAGTCAACACCAGCAATCAACAGCCAATTATTGCACAACTATATTCTACCCACCTCAAGACTCCACTCCAATATAGAAGCATCAAGAAATATGGACCAATAGGCTTTCTACAAACACTCCTATTCAATTCCCATTGTTTCTGTTCTGTCTTGTGTTGATACTTTTAATACCCTATTAATATCCCATCTTGTTCTAATGCCACATCACCCTTCCCACCTCACTCAAATGTAGATATAAACTCAGAGATACGTAAGTTCTAATCAGTTGTGTATTTGTGAAGTCTTTGAAAATGTAATAAGTTTTACGAAACGCGCCCGTGTCGCGTCAGACTAGAAATAAAAATGAATTTTGGAGAAGTGATTTTTGATTTACCTCCAACAGTGAAGCGTAATGTACGAAAGATTGAGAAAATTCGTGTTAGAATTATTAATCTTACTTTTTCGGTCATATTTAATAATATATATATATATATATATATATATATATATATATATATATATATATATATATATATATATATATATATATATATATATACACACACACACACACACACACACAAAGGCTTCCTGTCCCCGACGAAACAATTTAATATATCTTCAGTTGTAGCTGGAACCTTTATCCAGCCCTCCAAAAATGATAGTACTTATACCGACTATGATTGATTGTACGAAAATGGATTGTTCTAAGCAAACAAAAAATGCTCGCGTTTTGTACATTGATATACTCTACATTTCATGCTAAAAAAAATAGGTGAAACAGACACTATATAACCTAACCCTATTCTAGGCCTAAATAAACACTGCCAGGCCTATTGTGCGCCTTGGATCAATGGTGACTTAGAGACTTTGGTTCTAAACTGACAGATTCGATCAGAGATCCTTGGACCCTCTTATATGTCTGCTCCGAAAATGTGTTAAACGCTTACTGCTCCTTGGAGGACATTTTTTTAACCTTTAAATCGTCTTTTAATTATTCGATTTTATCTGCACAAGAAATTAAATACAAAATAAGATGACGGAAAAAGTATCATTAATGTAAATATAGAAATTCTTAAATTGTTAGTTTAAAACGACATGTAAAGTTTTTTGTGGACTTGTTTCGGTAAAAAAAGTTCTTGAGGAGCACGCACACACATACACCCCCCCCCCACACACACACACATTGATTGTGTGTGTGTGATTAAGTACATTGAATGACGGTTGAGAGGCGGAACCAAAGAGCCAAAGCTCAACCCCCGCAACCACAACTAGGTGAGTACACACACACGCACGCACGCACGCACGCACGCAAGACGTAAGCCAAATCAGCCGCTCTGTTCAGTGATGGCGATATACGGTCGAGCTAAATTCTGGTACTTCAGGAGTCCATTTTTTTATTAACACATTCAGATACATTAGCATTTTGGCAGCTGCCCTAGACTATATGAAGGGGAGTACAGTGTGTGTCAAGAACTAGCTTCACTAGACTATATGAAGGGGAGTACAGTGTGTCAAGAACTAGCTACCCTAAACTATATGAAGGGGAGTACAGTGTGTGTCAAGAACTAGCTTCACTAGACTATATGAAGGGGAGTACAGTGTGTCAAGAACTAGCTACCCTAAACTATATGAAGGGGAGTACAGTGTGTGTCAAGAACTAGCTTCACTAGACTATATGAAGGGGAGTACAGTGTGTGTCAAGAACTAGCTACCCTAAACTATATGAAGGGGAGTACAATGTGTGTCAAGAACTAGCTGCCATAGACTATATGAAGGGGAGTACAGTGTGTGTCAGGAACTAGCTACGTGATGCTAAACGTCTTCACCACACAGGATGGTTAGTCATACAGAGGCATGTGATCAGTAGTTTGCACTGGCAGACTCTGGGTGCATTATGAGGATATCATCAACAGCACGAGAGTTAATAAAGCAATAATTTGCTAAGCTCCAGGTACCTCATGCCAACGGGTCTGAAAGGTCTAATAACTGGGCATTTGATGATGTAGTGTGGGAGATCATGCCACAGTTCCTGCTCACAGAGTTTGCCCTTGGAGTGCTCAGGATTGGGAGACCCGTCACCTGTAGCCACCTGCCACAGGTAACGGTAACCCAACCTGATCCTGGCAACCACTGTGGTAGGGATCAAGCGTTGGGGAGGGAGGGAGGGGTTTGGGGTGGGATGGTTTGGTTTGGGTAAGGGAGGTTAAAGAAGAGGGTAGAGTGGCTCAGGTAATGGAGAGAGGTTGTGGACTTCTGTGGGGAAATTCAGGATAAGGCACCACCTGAGACAGGCACCAGCTGAGACAGGCACCACCTGGCGCAGGCACCACCTGGCACAGGCACCACCTGACGCCCCCCCCCCCTCATCTTAGTTTACCCAAGTGCTTGCTTGTTTACCTGGTGGAAGTCTGGGTGGAGGTGACGACAGGGCGAGACCTGGGTAGAAGTTCCTCACACCCTCCCTCCCCCCCCTCTAGGAAGAGTGGAGAGGGTTCCTCCGCCCACTCCCCTCTACTCTTACCTCACCCTACTCCCGTGCCAACTACTCCTACTGACACCACCTTTACACCCACCCCCTATCTTATATCACACCCTTCCCCCTACTCACCATCCTTCCCCCTCCCTCCCCCTCACCATCCTTCCCCCTCCCTCTCACCTTCTTTCCATCACTGCTTTTTTCCACTTCCACCTTCCCCTCTCTCGTTTCCCCTCTTAATCGCTGCCTCTCACGCCCCAAGGTCACACTCCAAGGTCACACCCTCAAGGACACGCGTGAAGCACCCGTGTCTACGATGAAAATTTAGGTAACACTGATCTCAAGCTGGGTTCGAGTCCTGGCCAGGGAGGATTCACTAGGCACCACTCTTTTTAACTGCTCGCCTCTGTTCACCCAGTAGTAATTGAGCACATGGTTGTGAACCAATTGGCGAATCGTGTTCCAAACAAAGGGAAAGCTCTCAGCCAATTGACACGAGTCAGAGGTTGTCTGTTCCTCTACCCACTTATGTACAAAAATATATTCTATTTTTTTTTTTTTAAGTACGCTTCAAATGGTGATTATTTAGGTCCACGTGATGTCTCTTTTATATACACGTGATTTAAGCTTTTACAAACGTGTGGTGTACTTTATTTTACCTATGAGCAATGTGGTATACTTGAAGATGTTGTTCATCATCCTTCAGAAGCTGGTCGTAAGGTGTTGCTGTAATTATAGTGTAACTAGCAGCTTATGGTGTAGCTGTCTAGATGTGGTTTGGTCGTCTGGTTGTGGTGTGGTGTGGTGTGGTCGTCTGGTTAGTGTAGTCTAGTTATGGTGTGGTCGTCTGGTTAGTGTAGTCTAGTTATGGTGTGGTCGTCTAGTTATGGTGTGGTCGTCTGGTTAGTGTAGTCTAGTTATGGTGTGGTCGTCTGGTTAGTGTAGTCTAGTTATGGTGTGGTCGTCTAGTTATGGTGTGGTCGTCTGGTTAGTGTAGTCTAGTTATGGTGTGGTCGTCTGGTTGTGGTGTGGTCGTCTGGTTAGTGTAGTCTAGTTATGGTGTGGTCGTCTAGCTATGGTGTGGTCGTCTAGTTATGGTGTGGTCGTCTAGTTATGGTGTGGTCGTCTAGTTATAGTATGGTCGGCTGGTTATGGTGTGGTTATCAGGTTGTGGTGTAACCATCAGGTTATTGTTATAGACAAGTTATTATTATTATTAGTAGTAGTAGTAGCAGTACCCTCCTCACCATCATCACAACCACCACCTCTACCAGCCGCCCTCTTAATCAACGCCAACCACAACCTCCAACGACCACTATCTGCCACCTTCAGCCTCCACCATCAACCACTCATTGCAGCCACTGCCAAGCCAACCACCCCTATCGAACGACCACTACCTTCGACCACCGCCACCACACCAGCCATTCACCACCACTGCCAACCACAAAGGACAAAAACAACAGCTGCCAACCACTACCTCCATCCACCATTAATCAGATAACACCATCAACAACGTCAGCAACCACCACAACCACCTCCCTCAGGAACCACCACAACCACCTCCCTCAGGAACCACCACAACCACCACCAGCAAACTCCACCACACTCACGTACCGGAAAATACACCAAACACACCTTAACATGGGTGTTAAAGGTCTTGGTCTAACCCAGCCTTCCTCCTGGCCTGCTCCTGCAGGAGTCTGGTCCCCTGGGAGGAGTGAGGACGAAGGCACCAGAGCCTCTGGACCATCCAAGATCGACCTTCCAGACCTTCCGTCCTTCAAGGATCAGCCTAGCGTGTGGAGCCCCGGCAGAGGTGAGTGTTACCTGTAGGCTCGGACTCAAGGGGAGATAAAGATGCTTGTGGTTGTGCAAAGGTTGTGTATTGTGGTTATGGAACGCTTACGAGAACAGGCTGCATGTCCGCGATTATTTGTATGTATAATATAGACTCAACCTGGTCACAGGCGCCGCGGGGCCAGGCGGCGACAGACTCCAAGACTGAATTCATTAGTTTAAACGTATTGTGTATTCAGAATTGACATTATTTTAAATATAAATTAGCATGTGTGTGTAAATCACGAAAAATAAACACGTGATTAAAAATGTGACAGTGTCAGACCACGGAGGAAGAATTAAAACAGGAATTTCCTTAAGTACTTTCGTATATTAATACATCTTCAGAAGGAGACTCCTTCTGAAGATGTATTAATATACGAAAGTACTTAAGGAAATTCCTGTTTCAATTCTTCCTCCGTGGTCTGACACTGTCATAAATTAGCATATATATTAGAATTATGTAAATAATTCATCATAGGTTAGGCGTATTAGATTCTGTTGCCAGTTATGTGTATTTGTAGTACGTGAGTGAAGCCTTTACAGCGATTTGATTCGAAACGAGATCGTCAGTGAAGCACTTTTCGCGAGATGCTCAAACGTCCTAAGTTGTGAGTGTTGTGTAGTGTTTGTCATTGACAATCAGGGGTTGTGGCGGTTAGATTAACGAGCATTTGGCACTTGTTGACGAGGACAGACTGCCTTAGGCCGTGCTCGTCCAGACCATTATGAAAACATTGATGCTTGTTAACCCAGCCTTCAGACCTCCTCTTCGCTCACGGACTACATACAAATATCTACAATTAGAAAGTAAACACCTAACCTAACCTAACCTAACCTACGCCTAACCTAACCTAACCTAACCTAACCTAACCTAACCTACGCCTAACCTAACCTAACCTAACCTAACCTAACCTAACCTACGCCTAACCTAACCTAACCTACGCCTAACCTAACCTAACCTAACCTAACCTAACCTAACCTACGCCTAACCTAACCTAACCTACGCCTAACCTAACCTAACCTACGCCTAACCTAACCTAACCTAACCTAACCTAACCTAACCTAACCTACGCCTAACTATACACATATTTTTTTTTCTTGCCAGTTTCTTACCGACAAAGGGTAAACTCATTTGCGTGCGTGTGGGATGCGCGTGTGTTTTGTGACAGGGGGTTATTGTTGTTGTTGTTTTAGATTCAACTACTCAGAACAAGAAGTTCCAGTAGCACGGGCTATGGTGAGCCCGTAAAACAAAGGGGAGAAGAGGGTAGTTGATAATCCTCTCAGGGATAAGATGAACAGATTGAAAGGGGAAAGTCAGTATTCAAGGTGGTGGTGACTGAGGGAGCTTGTTCACGACATAAGATCACTTTCACTCCAAAACAAATCGACCACTTGCGGGCTATTCATGCCCATGCTACCTCTTGGGTGGCTTAATCTTCTTCGTCATTAAGGGAGCTTGTGCGTGCTGTGTAGAGACGGGCGAAGGCTCTGTGTATAGCTCATGCTGGCTTAGTTGGCTAGCTCTTCTGATCATTACTTTGAGCTGACATTTAGTGCACCACAGGATTAGAGTATGAATTCCTGCATCTGTCTTGCAAGTTAAAGAGCTGTTTCTCTCTCTCTCTCTCTCTCTCCCTCTCTCTCTCTCTCTCTCTCTCTCTCTCTCTCTCTCTCTCTCTCTCTCTCTCTCTCTCTCTCTCTCTCTCTCTCTCTCTCTCTCTCTCTCTCTCTTTCTCTCTCTCTCTCTTTCTCTCTCTTTCTCTCTCTCTCTCTCTCTCATTTCACGGTGGCATTATATTCTCAATTGTACAGTGCAATTGTAGGGACCAATAGCCTCAGAGAAGAGAATAAAGAGCATTTAGAGACAAAAATGCCCTTTGACTCTAAATACGTATGAGTATTTGCTTTTCCTACCGCCCCTTTTATATATATATATATATACTGTACTTATTATTGTTATAATATATTTATTAGTAATGGTAATGTCTTCTCACATACATAATAACATATGTATATTATCCCATACGTGGGATAAAAACCCACACTTGTATATTTCTGAAATTTATGTAAGGAATTTTCACCAAGTCTTTGGCACTCTCTTGAGTGTTTTGTCAAGGTCTGAGTGTGTGATTAAGACCAGACTTACGTCTCAACGTCTAATGAGGCTGTTATCTTTCTTATCCTTCTTGACCTGACCATGTAACCTCTTACCCTGACTGGCGATTTACATACGGTAATGTCTTCTACGGAAATATGGTCATGAAATATGAAATTCTGAAATATGGTTTCCGAAATACACAAGTATGGGTTTTTATCCTAATATATTTATTATTCTTAGAGTTATATGATGGAGTATAGTGGTACTGGTTTACTGTAATGGAATTTAGTGTGGAAGTTAGTATGAATGATGCGGTGTCAAGTAGAGGATGAGTTACAATAACGTTAGTCTTCATCAGGTGTCAGTCTCGTGTCACCCGGGTGTCAAGTGTCAGTCTCGTGTCACCCGGGTGTCAAGTGTTAGTCTCGTGTCACCCGGGTGTCAAGTGTGGTAGCTGTATATCCTCTTCCTTCCTTGAATGTTCCGATAGGATTAGTGTCAATTATCCCTAAGAAACATTATTTTCTTAGGGATATTTTCTCTTATTTGAATTTATTATTCAAAGCTCCCAACATATGCATCTCGACGCCTGTGTACTGTGTACTCTGTGTTCTATGTACCGTGTGTACTGTGTACCGTGTGTACCGTGTGTACTGTGTACCGTGTGTACTGTGTACCGTGTGTACTGTGTACCGTGTGTTCTATGTACCGTGTGTACTGTGTACCGTGTGTACTCTGTATTGCACGTAGACAAGTGTTTTGTTAAAATTCTTATTAAGGTGTGGTGAATGTATCTTTAAGTACTTTCTAACTCTGCATGTTATAGAAATTAACATTACTTCTTTTGTTAATCTCTCAGCTTGTTCCTGTGAAGTATTTCATAGATATGAACGAGCTTGTAGCAATATATTAACAAACACTCGGCCCCTTTATTAAGTGGTTCATGACAGAAGGGATCAGTGTCACTGAAGTTTATTTCAGTGGGACCACAGGACGGTCAGTGCCACTGGGACCTCACAATTCAGTGGTGAAGGGGGCCAGAATGAGCCCTACAGTTCAATATTTTCACGTGGACCTGTGCCAGTTAATACCCCAACAATGGGGCTTCATTTGTTATGCACTAAATAACATGCCTTAATAAACATATTTACCCGGTGTGTTGAATGTTTACAGTCACTGTTTACATAAAGATCATATACAATAATAAATGTCATTTAAGTTTCGAAACATAATATAAAACTAGTTTTTTCTATGAGTCGAAGGTTTGTGGTGGAGTAAAACTATATAGTGTTTGAGTAGTGATGTTTTTTTACACGCTTTTATGTTTTAAAGCTGTTTTAATTTGGCTCAGCGGTGAGCTAGCTGTTGTGAGGGTCAGCCCAAACATCTCACATAACTGACGCGTCTCATAAAAAGTCATAGTTTACTGCAGTTTATCTCATGAAAAACTCAATCTTGCCTTTCATTTGTCGTGTTTTGATGCGTATGGGTAATATACCAATAATCAAAATAACGCTTATATCACTCTTTCCTACAATGTAATATTTTAAAGAGTAATGACAGCTCTCCTGTGTTTAGGAAACTTAAATTATTCTTCCAGATATTAGCCTCC
This sequence comes from Procambarus clarkii, assembly GCF_040958095.1. Lineage (NCBI taxonomy): Eukaryota > Metazoa > Arthropoda > Malacostraca > Decapoda > Cambaridae > Procambarus > Procambarus clarkii. Next base: position 18,256,029 of record NC_091235.1, read on the forward strand.
CTTGCAGATAATTTTTGTCGGCGGCCAAATGAACCAAATTTTGTTTACTGACTAAAGTCCGATAACCAGCATTCAGGTCTGCTGTGTTCACGGTTGTCTGCTTTGTACCACTGTTGTACAATATTGTTGACAGGTTGTACTAACAAAGTCACTGTTGTTTGAACAACCTGTCCTCCGGGAGAAGCGAGGTACCCCTGGTGGTACTCACCTCAAAGTCACGACATAATTAATGCTGTTAACTACTCCCTAGGTATGGTTAGGTTAGGGTTATCATTTTGACGATATTTGTGTTACATGAAAGCAGCATAACAGGAACATTGAAGCATTATTCGGAGATAAAGTAACAAATCAATTATTTGTCATTTTTTTAAGGTAATTTTCGTTTTTTTCAGATTTGATAAATGAAAGGTTTTAATGCTAAAAAAAATCGTTTTGGTATATGTGACCTTTAAACAAAATGTATTATTTTTTTACCATGCTGTAAATCTCATGGTCTTGTAAGTTAGATTACCTTTTAATGTAAGTTTAATGTGACACACTCCACCCACCACCATGTAACACACTCCCACCTCTCACCCACATGAAACACAATCTTTCTTTAACCTGCTTTGTCTCTAATCCCCTCCCACTTCCTCTCTCCCTCCCTCAGCCCGCTATAACTCCCACCTCTCCTCTCTCACCCATGCTAACTCCCTCCTCTCTCCTCTCTCACCCATACTAACCCCCCGCCCATGGTAACTCCCAGCAGCAGCTAACTCTGCCCATCTCTCCCCGTGTGCTGCTGTAGGCCAGAACAACACATCAGGGTACAATAGCCGGATACACGACCCCCGCCCTGATCACCCATCTGGACGCGACCCTTGTGAGTACTACCCCTTTTGTTGACACCTGTTGCCTACGTTAACATCTGTTTGTCCTCGTGAAGGCTGCTTCTTGGCATCTGCTTGCATGTGTCTGCTCTCAATTGTTGGGGCATGTTAACACCTGTATTATTTTTATGTGTTGTTTCGTGTTTGACTCTTCTGGCAGAGTTTAGGTCTGTTTGTATCTGGTTTTTTGCTGTTGATTTTAGCAGTCAGATTTAACCCTGTTTAGCACGTGGCAAAGTGTATTGTCGTATGTTTTACACTATTGCCATGTTTTACTCTTTAGTGCCATATATTTTACACTCTATTGACAAATTTTGTTACATTATTAGCAGTAATAGATGTAAAATCGTCAGCAATTTAATTAACGTTAACTAATCTAGCTGTTTATACAGGAGAGGGGAGAGAGAGAGAGAGAGAGAGAGAGAGAGAGAGAGAGAGAGAGAGAGAGAGAGAGAGAGAGAGAGAGACAGAGAGAGAGAGAGAGGGAGGGAGGGAGAGAGAGAGAGGGAGAGAGAGGGAGAGAGAGGGAGAGAGAGAGAGAGAGAGAGAGAGAGAGAGAGAGAGAGAGAGAGAGAGAGAGAGAGAGAGAGAGAGAGAGAGAGAGAGAGAGAGAGAGAGACAGTCGATGATGGAGAGATGGAACAGTAGGCAAAGTAGGGAAGGCGAGAGAATGAAAATAAGTGGGTGAGAGAGAGAGAGAGAGAGAGAGAGAGAGAGAGAGAGAGAGAGAGAGAGAGAGAGAGAGGGGGGGGCAAGGAAGGAACAATTTAAATATAATTACTTTTGCAGTTTTTCATTAGTAATGCCCAAGCATCAAGTAAAAATAAATACCCAAAATAATTATTATATTTTTTAATGTTAGATTTTTGCTTACACAACGCAACAAAACAAATTAAAACGCAAATTGCGTGGCAACTCATCGCTGCCATACATTTCAGTGCGTGCAACAATTCCTATTAATAACACCAGGGAGAATGAACGCCCACCCACCGTTAAATTGCAAGTTCAACGAGCAGGAAACGTGATGGTTGTTCCAGGTATTTTTTACCCGCTTCATAAATTCAAGATTATTTTCCTGTGACGCAGTTCTTGCCACTGTGCCCGACCCACATCCCTCTGAATCACGAAAAAGCGCGCGCATTTCCTTCTTAGTGATTGGCTGAAAAACTCCCGCCAGAATCATTCTTCCCTGATTGGTTACTCAGCCATGGTCGCGTTTAAACAACCTATCCTGAGGCAGCTCGTCCTCTAAACAAAGACCCAAAGTCCATTCCATGGCCCTGACAAAACCCTCCTGTTTATGAATGAAAAACGGTTTACACACGACTCACACAACTGTTGACGTTCGAATATTTCTCGAACAGTGCTTCGCTGACAACCTCTTTTCGAACCACATCTCTTTAAATGATTCACCCACGTTCTTTAAATACAAATAATTCCTAACAGATCCTAAACACCTAACCTAATCCTTGCCTAACTATACACAGAACTCTTAATATATAATAATTTTTTTATTGATATATGAGAAAAAACTATAACACGCAATATATTAAATTTGATGAATGCCTCTTTGGGGTAGGCCGCCGCTTAAACGAACCCATCCTGAGGACAGGTTGTTTAAAGTGTTTTAATACATTAATAACGAGGTTTGGCGGCTGGATTGGCTAGCATTTGAACTTCGTTGATGAGGACGGGCTGCCTGTAAATTAGACAAGAAGGTTTCAATATTGCAGAAGCGCACATCATCACTTCCTTGGAAATAAACATTCCATTCACCTGGGTTCTAGGAGACTCGAACGCGGAGACCTCATGCATGTCAGGCCGAAGCTCAACCCCCACAAGCACACCTAGGTGAGTACACACACACACACACACACACACACACACAATGGAATGCACTTAAGGTTCCACTTTGGTTGTGGAAGCAAATACTATTCATAATTTTAAAATTAGGTACGATAGGGAAATAGGACCGGAGTCATTGCTGTAAACATCCGATCCTCGAAAGGCGGGATCCAAGAGTCAATGCTCGATCCTGCAGACACGAATAGGTGAGTACAAATAGGTGAATACACACACACACTCACGAACACATACAAGTATTGAGGTGATTTCAAGAGGTAAATATTTATGAAAGAGGCTGGAGATGCCTGTACAAATCCCCGACTCAGCCGTGGCAGTGATGGCGCCGCCGAGTAAGCAGGATGTCTGTCGGGGACTTGCTGGTGTGTTCAAGACGCCAGTACCTTCAAAGGTGTCTTGGCTACCTGCTGCCACAGCTGATTATCGCTGGCGCTACTGACTTCTCTACGGAAGTTTATTTCGGTGATGGGGTGAAGCTGTTTGTTAATTGTCGTTTGTGATGGCTTGCTGCACGTGTGTGTGTGTGTGTGTGTGTGTGTGTGTGTGTGTGTGTGTGTGTGTGTGTGTGTGTGTGTGTGTGTGTGTGTGCGTGTGTGTGTGTATGCGTATGCCCATGATTGATATTTCATGTGAACACATAATACACATTTTCATGTGTATTATGTTTGGTTTTTAATGACTGAAATTATCTGAGTGTGGAAATGTGATTGATGACCTTCATTGTAGTGATCATTACAACAAAATGATCACCCTCATTCCATCTCTCTCTCCCTCTCTCTCTCTCTCTCTCTCTCTCTCTCTCTCTCTCTCTCTCTCTCTCTCTCTCTCTCTCTCTCTCTCTCTCTCTCTCTCTCTCTCTCTCTCTCTCATGTACTCAGAAAATGTAATAATATTAAGAAAAGGGATTCTACGGAAAACAAATCCCCGATTTCAGACTTCATCCAGATCGTTTTGGGAGTCGATATTTATTAAAGAGAGCCAATGTTACCGACGAGATCAGTCTATGACAGCCACCCACAACCCATGTGTCATACTGAATAGTAGGGTGCAACTAGGCCCAAGCATGTGTCCTCCAACCATTGACAGACAAAAAGCCTTTTCTGTTTTATACACACAGATGGGTATTCTTGTTTGTACTCTCAGTAATGGTAGTATTTCAGATGTATAAGGCATTATGGGCTGAAAGTGTTTTGTGTATGAATACATTTCCTGTGCCATGTGTCACTTGCAATGATCATGATGCAACCAGATTATTTGCAATTTTCACGCATTTGAATGTATTCAGGCGATATTTATTCCAATTATTGTCAATCTGGTTGAATAGGCCTTGCAATCATTGAGTAATTCACCACCGTTAGCACTTTTAATAGAAATTTGCATAGAACGTTAATTTGTTATTTAGTGAAACGGATTAAAAAAAGGGAAATTTTTTTTCCAGACCAATGAATAGTTTGTATAGTTTTTAATTTTTGTAATGAAACTTACAAATAACCTAACCTGAGCCTAACAGTATGTTGTGATATGTTATCAGTGGAATCGCTGGGATGCCACGCTGGTAAACATTCAAACAGCAACAAACAATTAAGCAGGTGATAACCTTGACCAGGTAACCATCCAGGTGGTTGGAGACCCACCAGGTAACCATCCAGGTGGTGCTGTGGTTCCTGCTCCTCACTGGTCGACCATAAACATACTGGTAGTGATCTTGGGACAAGGCCGAGTGATCTTTGGATGAGGGAGAGGACAATGGAAGAGGACTTGTGAGGGTGGAAGAGGTCTAGGGAGAGTGGAAGAGGGCTGGAAGAGGTGAAAGGGGAGAGTGTGAGGGGATAAGATAAGACACTGATAAGACACTGACAGTAGAGGAATAGGAATATGGAAGAGAAAAAAGGAAAGGAAAGGGAACTGTCAGGAGAAAAAGCCAAGTCATTACGATCAAATAGCACTTGGAAGGGGTCAGAATAATGATTTGGGATGGGACGGCGGGAAGGAATGGTGCCGAACCTCTTGGACAGTCGGGGATTGAACACGGACCTGCATGAAGCGAGACCGTCGCTTCCTACAGGTGTAACCAAAGAAGAGGAAGGTAATAGCAAATGGACAATAAACAAATGAAGCAGTTATATGTGTATATATAAAGGGGCTGAGAGTAGCAGCAGGAACTGATCTGCTTTCCATTCACCTTGAGTTCTGGGAGACTCGAACCGCGGTCCCCATGAGTGTGAGGATGAGAACTCTGCTGCTGCTCTCTCCAGCAGGAATTAGTCGTGGTGCGGCGCTCATTAGATCGCCTAAGCTAACTATCCCAGCAGGTTGGCTAATTGGAAACAGTTTCCTGATTTGAGGGCGACTTACTTGAAGCGATCACAAGAACCTTCTCTAAGTCTCTTGAATGTGGCGGTGATTATAGCTTCAGATTGCTATCTTCCCTTTACTGCCTAATGATCAGTCCAACACTTCCAGGTAATCTCTAGCATTCAAAGCATCTGTTTGTCATTAATGATGTGTCTACACCATCTGTCTTCACTACCCTTCTACACGCACCATCTGCCTCCACTTTCCACTACTCTCACCACCTGCCTCCACTTCCCCCTACCCTCACCACCTGCCTCCACTTCCCCCTATGCTCACCACCTGCCTCCACTTCCCCCTACCCTCACCACCTGCCTCCACTTCCCCCTACGCTCACCACCTGCCTCCACTTCCCCTTACGCTCACCACCTGCCTCCACTTCCCCCTACGCTCACCACCTGCCTCCACAGCTATTATTACCCCCATCACATGGAGCCTGCCTCGGGGGCACCAACTCGCTTAATCGGTCTGTCAACGAACATTTCTTACACCAGGGTGTGAGGGGGGGGGGAGAGGATGTGGCAACATTGACTCAGGTAAAATACATGAACAAGGTCGTTACTACGACCTGAACTATACCCCTCTGGTCGTACCGGGTGGACGACCATCCATGTAGGGCTGATTCACCAGCCTGTTCTCTCGATTGACCACTCCGTAAATAATGCAACTGTTTTGCCTTATTGGAAACATACGAACCCAAGCAACCTTGCTTACTGGTATTTTCTGACGAAGAAAATATTAAAGAATATTAATGAAAGGGGCCTTAATTTTGACTAATATGTCACATTTAAAATATATATATATATATATATATATATATATATATATATATATATATATATATATATATATATATATATATATATATGTGTGTGTGTGTGTGTATATTACGAAACTAAACACGTGATTAAAAATGTGACAATGTCAGACCACGGAGGAAAAATGAAACAGGAATTTCCTTAAGTACTTTCGTATATTAATACATCTTCAGAAGGAGTGAAGATGTATTCACTCACACCTTCACTCCTTCTGAAGATGTATTAATATACGAAAGTACTTAAGGAAATTCCTGTTTCATTTTTTCCTCCGTGGTCTGACATTGTCATATATATATATATATATATATATATATATATATATATATATATATATATATATATATATATATATATATATATATATATATATTCCAGCAATGGATAAGAATTTACCACATATAGATTATAGTTTATCTCGATAAATAAGGCTTGGTGTAAATAAATTAGACTCCGGCTTTATATAACTCAGACTTTGCGAGGGGCGAGCTGGTGGCGGAGCGCCATTACTGTAAAAGCCTTCGAATACACAGCATCCGGAGGGTGGGGAGAGGCAGAGAATTTTTGAGTCAAAGTCTGAATTAACTTTGACGAGTTTGACTTCCGTTGCTTAAAACATTTACCACAGAGCGTTATTTTAATTTCTTCCTCTGGGATGACGATGAGAGAGAGAGAGAGAGAGAGAGAGAGAGAGAGAGAGAGAGAGAGAGAGAGAGAGAGAGAGAGAGAGAGAGAGAGAGAGAGAGAGAGAAAGAGAGAGGGAGAGGGAGGGAGGGAGGGAGTTCTGAATTCCTGCAAGTCTTGCAAGACAATATTTGAATTCTGTAATATTATGAAGCTGTGATTCAACTCAATGGTCTCCACAGGCTCTATGGATAATAGACGGCCTCTGTGGTCAAAATACGGCTTGTTTGGTCAAAATACAGTTTCTATGGTCCTTAGATTTGGCCTCGGAGACAAGTATTTCCGTGAGGTTTCCCCCACATTCTTCAGTATACGAGCGTCTCTACAGGTAATGGGGGAAGGAAAGGAGGGGAAGGGGAGGGGGGAAGGAAGGTGAGATAGGAATGGGGAAGAGTGAGAGGAGGAGGAGAGGAGGGCTGTAAATACGAGCAAAGATAGGAAGTATTGAAAGATAAAAAAAACAGATAGGGAAGGAGAAAGGAGAGGTGAACAGAGATGATGAGGAGAGGGCAATGGAAGAGCAGATTGAAACTTACAGGGAAAGGAAAATTGCAAAGGGGAAGAGAAAGGGAATAGGTAGAGTAATTAAGTAGGAGAGAAAAGGTGAGGATCTAGATGGAGATCATCCACGTGGTGATGCTGAGAGTCAACCTTACGTGAGTTAAGCTCTGTATTAAGCTGGACAACGAGCAGCCCCTTTCCCTGAAAAAGGAAAGGAATAGGCTGTGCCCTATTCACTTCAATATTCCCTTATAAACAACCCACTAAGGAGTCAGCAGAAAAGTGTCCTGAAAATTAGGTGAATTGTCAGATAAAAAATAAAGGCAGTGGGATGGAATAGTGGAGTGAGTTATGGAGAAGAACGTAATTAAAATGACGGTAGTGAATAGCGGGGAATGAGAGAACACAGAAGAAGAATGATCAATGTAGTCCATTCTGTAACGAATGACAGAATGCAGGAAATAAGCGAATAAAGCAGCAACAAAAGAAGCACTTGAATCAGTAGATATATCTTCACTGCACAAGGGAGGTACCAAAGCAGGGGGTTGAAGACTTAAGAAGACTCGCAATAACATTATACATATTTTACGGGCTATTCATGCCCGTGCCACTTCTTGGGTGGCTTAATCTTCATCAATCAATCAATCACACATAATTAAAGTTTTTTGATGAGGAATTTGATCAATTCTTATAAGAATTTGATTCTATTTCTGCTTCATATTTGCCTCACTTCTCAGTCGTTATTGTTAGCGAAGCGTTATTAGGGTAGCACCACCACCACTTCTCCTGTTCCTCCTGTAGGTGTCTTCCTGTCACTTACCTGTGATCCTGGTGATCTTCTGGGGCAGGTGGAACGCGGAAGGTGTTGACATAATTGCACTTCGCCTCGTGCTCTCAGCTCTGGGAGATGTTGGTCACCTTAAGTACTGTTTTGGGCCGTTTATAATGTGTTGTTAGTTCAGTGCCGCTGGTGAGCTGGGAACCACATTGTCTCTGACCAAACTGGTTGGTATTTAAAGTTAAGGTTAGGTCTTCTGAACCATATGTAAGGTTATGTGGGCACATGGTTCGGTACTATTTGTGGGTATGTGAGGGGGGGGAGAGATTCAAAATATGTAACAAGATTAACTTTTTCTATTAACATTTATCGCACCTTAGATAAAGTAAGGAGAGTAACCTGTGGACCTTCAGGTAAAGTAATAACAATAGCCGTTGGAATCTGGGATTCATGAATGTTATGTACTCTTATAACACCAATGTACCTTCCTATATGTATATAAATAAATAAATACATGTTGACCAGACCACACACTAGAAGGTAAAGGGACGATGACGTTTCGGTCCGTCCTGGACCATTCTCAAGTCGATTGTGACCTCAATATTTACAGTCTCAAGTCGATTCTCACAATCGACTTGAGAATGGGTCCATATATATATATATATTTATATATATATATATATATATATATATATATATATATATATATATATTTATATATATATATATATATATATATTTATATATATATATATATATATATATATATATATAGATATATATATATATATATATATATATATATATATATATATATATATATATATATATATATATATATATATATATATATATGGATAAATACTCGAATTCTGATTCTCAACATTTACATGCTAGTCCGTCTTTCTGTAAAGTTCGTCCTACTTTTACCGTTTTCTCTGTTACTCAATTGTATCCGTTTTCTTTGCAGCGGGGAGCGCGAGTCCAAGCCTGGGACGTAAGGAGTACCGGAAAATTACGTACGACGGCCCCATCACGCCCCAGAGACGTCCCTCTCAGGTAGGTGGCATTATTATTATTATTAACATCTTTATTGACAAAATTAATTACAATTTTGCCTAATCTGAGGATTTCAATTAAGTCTTTTTAAAGTGAGGATAATGCTGGTATTCACTGTCACGCAGGACAGAGGGTCCAGCAGTTCCTCTTGAGACGCTTCATCTTAATGGAACCTCGTCTTCTTAAGAGGGTTTCCAAGGATCTAAGATCAGTGTCCAGTGGGCATATAATTATCTTTTTTTTTTGCAGTATTTAAAAACCTATAGAACGGATCTTTTGTCAAAGGATACTGAATAACTTTATCGTACACTGATCCATGTATATGTGTTATCTTGAGTATCTTTTGAGATTGTTGACACCCATGAGGTATAGAAAGTAAATGGGAAGTGTAATTAAAATTAAAATTTAATATATATATAATATTCACAAATATTTACACATAACTGAGTTACTTCTCATACAATTACAGAGAAGTAGAGTTATTTATGCGAAGTTTAACGTCTGAAAGAACATGTGAAAGATGTTGAACCTCACCCCCTCCCCAGTCTTACCCCCCCCCCACCCCCTACCCCAGCCCCACCCCCTACCCCCCCACCCCTTGCACTTGAGTTGCATTTACCTAATCATTGTTCCCAAGGGCGTCTTGAAATTACGAAGGATGACATAATCTGCAGGAGGAGGTACTGAGGTAGTCCTCCAAAGCCATGAACGACAGTCTCCAGTGGGTCCGTAAATCTATTCTTAGACAACACTGTTTAATATCATCTAAGATGAGTGTTGCTCGGGGAAAGGAATTTGTATAATGTCAAGATTGGCGCCGAGGGCGACCTGTTTCCTGGTCTTGCTCACTAAGCCCAGTAATCTGTCTTTGGGAGTTTGAGTCTTGTTCATTAAGCCTAGTAAGCTTTCTCCTACACATTTTTAAGAGCTCAAAAAATGCTCGTTTATAAAATTAATGGCAGAATTGTAAATCGTAAAATGCTGCAGGGATTTTTTTAAAGATTTAGTACGTGTGTGTGAGAGTTTGAGTAGAAGTTGTAGTCGCCCACTTGGACCTGGCTTTGTTACCCAGGGCGATTTAGTACGACGATTTTTAGCCTTAGGTAGCGTATACGTCAAATTGCGACGTTCTAATAGTAGGACGGGTTGCCTTGTTAACTCGTGCATGTAAACTGAGAGTGTACCTGGTGTGGTGGGGGATACAGGGTGTCATGATACAATGTGTCCATCACTGTTTTATCAGCAGGCAAATCTCGTTCATGGTGGTGTTGAGAATTATCCTCTCATATATTTAAGATAAGTTTAGTAATAGTGTTGCTTGTCAAGAAGTTACGTTTGAGATCATTGTTGTAAACTTTGGCAGAAGAGACAGCGTTACTCCGGCTTAGTTTACATTCTCCTGTGATTTAATTCAATATTTGAGTGCTTGTGATTGTCATTATATATATTAAACTGTATGTTATTGAACGTGATCACTGTATTTTATAATATGAAGCTTAATTCCCACATAGATTAATTATATTTAAAAAATAATGTTTACCCATATATATATTTCCACTACTGTGTAAAAAAAATGTGAAGAACAGCTTATCTTGTCTCTATTAATGAACAATAAATGAATGTTCAATCATTTGCCCCTCCACATAAAAGGTTACAAAAGAGCTTTTATACAGTGCCATTATATGCCATTATATACAGCAGGGATGGCAGGACCCAAGAGCTAAAGCTCGACTGAGCCGCCACATGGCGTCTCTGTAGGCAGGGTGTTGAGTCCCGCGTGTACACAGATAATAAAAGACTAAAGGGAGCGTCGACGCTCTACCTGTCGGGCCGTGACGACGGGCAAAAACTTCGCCAGACTTACTGGAGAAGAAGAGTGGTGTTGGTCCCCTCGGCGCCCCGCTGCCAGGCTGTGTTTTTGTCTACTGTTGCCCCTCTTGGCTGGCCCTATGGAACCACTTCCAGCTAAATATTTATATTTTCTATCCTAAATATTTCTTACGTCTCTATCATGTTTCGTCTCTTTTTCTAGCGTCGTCAGGTTTAGTTCTTTGAATCTCTCTTCGTGCCGGATCAGTGGCAGTTCTTGGAAGAGCCTCGTTGCAAACTTGTGAATCTTTTCGAGTTTTCTTGTGTGGTTTTTAGGATTGGCTCCATGATGGGGCGGCATACTCTAATACTGGTCTCACGTAGGTGGTGAACAGCGATCTAAATGCCTTTTTATTAAGATTCCCGGATGATGTTCTGACTTTTGCTGGCGTAGAGTGTGCTGATGTTGTTAACCTATTTATATGAACCTCTGGAGTGAGGTGTGTGTGTGTGTGTGTGTGTGTGTGTGTGTGTGTGTGTGTGTGTGTGTGTGTGTGTGTGTGTGTGTGTGTGTGTGTGTGTGTGTGTGTGGAGCCACCAATCCCTCGCGTCTGTTTCTGTCTCGTCTCGTCTACTAATACCATGTCTCCTAGCAATGTCCCCTACCCTGCTGGCAGGTCTTTTATGTAATAATGTCAGTGAAGAAGATCACACACACACACACACACACACACACACACACACACACACACACACACACACACACACACACACACACACACACACACACATATGCGCCTGCTGCCATAAACACAGCTCCAAGTGGCTAATGAAATCTGGCAGAGGTGTATTCTGTTAGTGTAAATACTAATAAAACTACCATCAAATGGTTACCAGAAATGGGTGTAGAGGTGTGCTGGGCTCACCCCCTCCCCCCCAGCTCCTGGTGTGGTGCAGTATAGCGGGGAATACCAAGGTACCTTGTGTACTTTATGTTTTATAGGTACTTATTGGACTCGGTTTTAAGCAGACCTCGACGGGAGACATCTCCCGTCACGCAGGGTGCAGTCGCGCCTCCACAGATCTCCAGTATCAGCTCTTGATACTGGTAATGGCTCAAAAGGGCCACCACTTACGGGCTATTCGTGCCCGTGCCACCTCTTGGGTGACTTAATCTTTATCAATCAATCAATCAAGCAGACCTCACATATGCCTTCGCTGTTGTTGCATCTCAACCTCGTATCAAGATCTTTTTGATTACAATTTCACGTTCTGCGGTCTCTTTTTTTTTTTTACGTTCCTTCCGCGATCTCTTGCTTGAGATCTCTTGCCTGGGTCTCTTGGTTTTTGTTACTCGGTCTCTTGTATATGTCTCTTGCTTAGGTTATGCAGTCTCTTGCTTGTTTTAAGCGGCCCTCTTTCTTATGTGGGCTTCTGCTTATGTTTTGTGGTCTCTTGATTATGTGATCTCTTGCTTATGTTATGTTTTCTCTTGCTTAATTTTCCCCAGCTTGAATATCCGTTGCCGGGATGCTTTCTTTCTTGTGAAGTCTGCTTTCCCTCCACAAGTGTTCCTCGTGGTCTTAGTCTTCTTTCCCTTCATTCTTTCTCTCTACCATTTCCCTCTTTTGTTGTTGTCCCTGCCCCTCACTCTTCCTCCTCTTGCTGTTCCCTCTTGTCTTCGCTAATGCTTCACTTTTGATTTAAGTGTATATTGTAAAACAAATGTCCCAACGCTTTGTTCTCCGTGTTATTTTGCGCTGCTAACTCCTCAAAGTGAGACATTATAGAAAAGAAAAGATGTATAAGTGATACTCAAAAAAAGATACCAAGGGGGGGTGGGGGAGACTATGATAATTAACATTGTCAATTGCCAGTGCAAAATCCTTAAAAATGCTCTGTGACTGCTGCGCAGTTTGACGGATGACCTCTGTAAATGATCGTTTACAACACGAAGCAACGCGTCCTCCTAATAGCAAGTTGCATTTTGACGTATAATTTACCCAAGGCCAAAAACTATCGTACTAGAAAAATGGTAGCGGCTGGCGAAATTGACATAATGTCCCGTTTTCTGTTTGCGGTTCCTCTGGTAGGTTAGGGGACATTAGTACGACGGTTTCTTGACGTTGGGAACGGCGGCGAGAACGGGCTAGACGAAGAGCACTGTACCTGGTGGGCAGTGACTCCTCCTCCCTCAGCCAACCTTACCGCTGGCTGCCGTGACGGTTGCGCCGCTTACGCTGCTTAAATGATTAATTTCGCATCGCTTACAGGGATTTATGTTCGTTCAGTAGTTAACCATCATATATACGAGATTTCTGTCTTATAGCAGTCTGGTTCTTTTGTGGGTAAAAACCTTAGCTTATCTCACCCTCTCTACCACTCTTCCATCTCTTCTTACGTCTCACCTAACATCTCCCTTTCCTCCAACATCCTCCTCCACTCTTTGTCCTCCCAATCACACAATCTCTTCCTTCTCACCTCGCCACCTCTCTACATTTATCCCCTTTCTCCTCCCACAATACTGCCCCTTCTTCCCTCTCTCTAAGAATTAAATATTACATAGCAATGAAAATACTGATGAAAACTCTACGGAGAAGATATCCCCAATTTAAGTAGGTGAAAATCACATGGAGGTCGCTATAGATGCAGATATTTCTTCAAGCATGGCACTGGGGGTGCGTACCCGAGCTGGCCTATGTCAGTCAGCATACCCGCATGTGTCAGCTTGGCAAACTGAGTGAGTCTACCCCCCAGGCATCAGGCCTCTTGCCTTGAACACAGAAACATGTTCAAACATGTTAAGCTATGCGAGCTTATCGATGTCTTTGATGAGTATTGCACTCAACGCGCAATAACATCACAAAAATGTATGATGAATCTGTTGGACAATATTGAAGTCGTGCTAGGGAATCCAGGGATCCGGATTCGATGCTATATCGGTTCGATCCGGGTTCGATCCGGCCTCAATACATCTTCATTCAGCACTCGAGTTATATTATTGCTTGTAGAGGGTGTGTGTGGGTGTGGGTGTGGTGGTTTGACGTGCCCATATGACAGTAGTCGAGGTGTTGCAGGAGGGAGTGTCGACGCCCCGGCCGGAGGAGAGCTTCGCCTGGAAGGACATCAACGTGGAGAAGGTCGCCCGCTCCCCGACCTCCACCTCGCTGCCCAAGGTCCAGAACCCCACCGTCACCCTCCTTCAGAAAAAGCGAGGTTAGTACGCGCTCTCCCGCCTCAGGTCAGGGCTCTGTGCGCCATACTAGGTACATATTCTTTGTCATATGTCATATATATTTATATTGTGTTTTTGTTTTTATTTTAAGCGATAGCTTAATAGCCAGGGGTCAGGAGCATGTTCCGTCCCTGAGGGAGCGGTCACCAGGGGTCAGGAACATGTTCCGTCCCCGAGGGAGCGGTCACCAGGGGTCAGGAACATGTTCCGTCCCTGAGGGAGCGGTCACCAGGGGTCAGGAACATGTTCCGTCCTCGAGGGAGCGGTCACCAGGGGTCAGGAGCATGTTCCGTCCCTGAGGGAGCGGTCACCAGGGGTCAGGAACATGTTCCGTCCCTGAGGGAGCGGTCACCAGGGGTCAGGAACATGTTCCGTCCCCGAGGGAGCGGTCACCAGGGGTCAGGAACATGTTCCGTCCCCGAGGGAGCGGTCACCAGGGGTCAGGAGCATGTTCCGTCCCTGAGGGAGCGGTCACCAGGGGTCAGGAGCAAGTTCCGTCCCCGAGGGAGCGGTCACCAGGGGTCAGGAACATGTTCCGTCCCCGAGGGAGCGGTCACCAGGGGTCAGGAGCATGTTCCGTCCCCGAGGGAGCGGTCACCAGGGGTCAGCAGCATGTTCCGTCCCCGAGGGAGCGGTCACCAGGGGTCAGGAACATGCTCCGTCCCCCGAGGGAGCGGTCACCAGGGGTCAGGAACATGTTCCGTCCCCCAAAGGAGCGGTTACCAACGGTTACCAGAGCGGTCAGGAGCTCGCTTGAGGGCCTCGCCAACTTACTCTGGTGAGGCCCTCAAGCCTCACAACCCCATATTTCTGACCATGTCGCCTACTTAACTAAACAAATTAATCTCCAGCGTTCACTGTTGGTTGTCAATTAACAATGAAACATTTGTTTTGTGTTGAAAATGATCAGAATTGCACCATAATTGAAGAGCGAACATTTATTCAATATTTATTTAATTTATTCAATAATCTTTGCAAGCGATGGTGGAATTCTTACGCTTCAATAACCAGTAATAATTAAATAACATTGCAAATCACATACAGTAAGGTTTTTTTCAAATAATTTAACGATTTTTTTTGTCCTTTATTTCTGAATGATAATATGCTACTGATGCATGGAAGAAACAGAATGTTTTTTTTATTAATAATGCTTTTTCCTTACCATGGCAGAATACATGCTTACTTTAATCATATACAAATAAGTGTATACAGGACATATTCTACATTGCTTTTATATAAAATTATTGGTTGTATGCAAAGTTATTTGGGGACCTATTATTGAGTGACTTGATAAAGGTCTCGTGCATATTGTCTTGAAATGTAGAGGTTTAGTGGGACTCATCTCACACTGATATATGAAAGGTGATGATTGACTGTGTTGAGTCAGAGGAACTCTTCACCTTTGTCTTACCTGGCATCACCTTTGTCCCACCTGGCACCCTTGTTCCACCTGGCCCCTTTGTCCCACCTAACACCCTTGTTCCACCTGGCACCTTTGTCCCACCTGGCACCCTTGTCCCAAATAAATGCAATTAGTTGCATTAATCAAGTTGATTAATGCAATTAGAGGTGATGGTATACATATATTAGAAATAAAAATAGTTGTTATATATATATTTTTTCTATATTATATCTTGATTTTCATACATTTGAATTTTTAATCCAGCAACTGAATGCGCTCAAACTTAGTTTATTATCCAAAATATAATTTTTTCTCTCGAAAATATTAATTATATTTTCTATAATGTGTGCTATTTACTGCATTATTAGTCATTAACAGTCACTGGTTCACGTATTTGATTTTTCACCGAAGATTAGTTGATGTGCAAATGGCTGTTCATTTAGCAGTTTAGTTTATGTAACGATTTACGTAACAGTTTAGATTATGAAATGGTTTATCTTGTGTAATAGTTTAGTTTACGAAAAGTTTACATAACGGTTTAGTTTACATGACAATTGCGTTTATGTGTAACAGTAAAGTTTACACAAAAATGTTAAGTTTTCATACCAGTTTTCCTTACAAGGTAAGAATTAATCAGCTTGTAGTGAGCAAGCAGGTGTGTGTGTGTTTGTTGTGGTAAACTCTGGTTCTCGTGTGTCACTGGGAGACCAAAACCTCTCTACTCTACTCATTAGCATGATGAAATTAGGGCATAGCAAAATTGACAAAAGCAAAACAATTAATAATATTTTTTTTTATAATATCAGATAGCATTTTTGAGTATGATTACATGTAGTTTGTTATTGCTGTTCGTTTCACATTCTTGTCTTTGATCCATAAATTTGTAAGGAATGGAAAATAATTACAATAATGTTATGGTTTATGAATGATTACTCTGTTATTCTTGAAATTGTGCATTTGCTATATAATACGGACATTCTATAATGACATAATCTGCCCAATTTGATTATGTTAATAGAGTGAAGATTTTGAGCCACAGACAGATTAATCTCAAGAGGTATATCTCTAGCAGTCATTCCATGCAATTCTTTGTTTCCATGACACGCCATCACTAAGAGAAAACAAAATTAAAAATTATTTAAATTATTTGAAGACATTGGTGCATTACTCAAAAATATATATATGGCTCAGAATCCTCCTCGATAACCCCATTTAACTTTTGTGGACCAATACTAAGGAAACCGCCACCAATTCTTATAATAAAAGTAGGCCTAAATCAATTAAAATTTTCTCCTCAGATGACCCGCATTCGACCCCAGGTAAAGCAATGATCTATTCTACAGTCAAGTCAGAGCACACTGCTCGCACTCACACTGCACTCAGGGTATCTTTGGGGCTCTAAAATGTTGCACTCACTCTGCCACTGAGCTCTGAAACACTCCAGTGCTCTTCACAAAATTTAGAAACCAAAACTCTAAAACTTACTCAAGTCTCTAAAATTATCTTTATTCAACGTACGCAATATTTAGTCAAGCAATCCTAGTTTATTATTCAAACGATTTGCGCATGGAATCGTGACTATTATTTCCTCGGCACATGAGTCAAGTTTCAGAACCTCCAATCAGACTTTTGCAGTATCTAAAGTCACGGTCGGCACTGCATGGACGACTCAAAAAGATAGTTAAATGTTGCATTATGCTCAAATATGCAACGTCACACTACCTCTTGGAGAATTGTGGCTTTAGATATTGACATTGTAGATATGGATTGCTACCTCAAACATGTGCTTAGAATGCAAACAACTTCTGCTCTTGTGATTTATTTTTGCTGAAGAACATGTTATTCACTTCTAGGTAAAGAATTGTGCTGAACATTCAATGTATCACTTTAAACAAGATGACTAGATTTTTCTTACTATTTCATCTATTACAAAACAAAACAAAATCAACTCTTAAATTTAATCTTGCATATTTACATGGAAGAATGGATTGAAATGGGAGAGCCTTTAGTGCATGCATTAATCATTAGTTCTTATTTGC
This sequence comes from Procambarus clarkii, assembly GCF_040958095.1. Classification (NCBI taxonomy): domain Eukaryota; kingdom Metazoa; phylum Arthropoda; class Malacostraca; order Decapoda; family Cambaridae; genus Procambarus; species Procambarus clarkii. The sequence goes on from NC_091235.1 coordinate 18,273,435, forward strand.
ATATCATTAATTCTTGTTAACAATGCATTAATATCTAGACCACAACAACATGAAAAGCAGTGCAACCTGAGATTCAGCTGAATCCTCTAGGATTTCCTAAGGCTCCAACTGAAACCACAGTCAATAGTGCATAGGGGGGCAGTGTATGAAACCCTGATTTGTCTTCAGTGGAAGCCTCAGAAACCCCTAAAAGAATTCAGCTGAATCCCAGGTTGCACTGATTTTACCATGTCGTGGTGTAGTGGTCTAGGGAATGTGCTTAAGCCTACCAAATGTGGGATTCGAACCCTCCTCATGGCTCCTGCTGAGTTTCGCATTAAAGCTTGTTTTTTTGCGTTAGTATTTGTTTACATATCATTAATGCTTGTTTACTTGTAAATAATTCTTGTTTAACATATCATTAATACCTGTTTGCGTGCCATCATTTTTTGTTTACACATCATTAATTATATATATATATATATATATATATATATATATATATATATATATATATATATATATATATATATATATATATATATATTATATATATATATATATATATATATATATATATATATGTGTGTGTATATCACGAAAATAAACACGTGATTAAGAATGTGACAGTGTCAGACCACGGAGGAAAAATGAAACAGGAAATTTCCTTAAGTACTTTCGTATATTAAATACATCTTCAGAAGGACCTTCTGAAGATGTATTTAATATACGAAAGTACTTAAGGAAATTTCCTGTTTCATTTTTCCTCCGTGGTCTGACATTGTCATATATATATATATATAATCTGACTTAGTAACTCTAGGGCTTCAGAACTCTTTACATTCAACATTTTAAACAATGTGTGTTTAAGAATTTAACACTTACACCCTCACGCAATAATTCATATGAAACATTTTTATTTTTTCCTGAAAAGACAAGTTCTATGTAATCTATTTCTACAGTGTGTGTGTGTGTGTGTGTGTAGACATGGTGTATGTGTTGTATAAACATACAGCTTTCGCCCAATAGTTCTGTCAGATAATCAAGGCAGCCTGTTGTAGCACATACAACAGGCACGCGAACTGAGGGTAGCAATCCGTAGTTACAGACCCTGTAATGCACTGTATTATATCTAATACCGTATTTGTATATATATATATATATAATTTTTATTGATGTGGTGGTACTTGGATTGCACGAATTGGGTGTAGTATTTGAATTTTATATTTGTATCATATTACTGTGTATTATATTTTCAGTTGTGGTTCTTGACGGGGTTGGTAAGACGTAGTGAATTGTGACATGATATGTGTAAATACATATAATGATGCGTATAATGTGTATAGTGTGCAGAACTTATAAGCCTGTGATATATATATATATATATATATATATATATATATATATATATATATATATATATATATATATATATATATATATATATTCGTTTTTAAGAAGCTATTTTATACATATTTTTTTTTTAGTTGTAAGCTCACTTTCATGGCTGTTTAATATAGTTTTTGTTTTAATAGAACATTCAGACATTTAAATGTTTCTGCATACTGTACTCATTACGGTATCTGAGTTAATCAGATTCATGAAATGTGAAACATGTAAATACTTTGCATTATGACTGGACGGTATAATTTAGAAACTGAGGTTAATTAACATTCTCTCCACTGCCACTGTGTAATTAGAAATTTTAACCCAATTGCAAACTCAAATTTCGTGTCATAATAACATTATCTAACCTACTTTCTTGGCCGCCAAGAGCATAATATTGATGCTGTTTCTAATCCAGACATCTAACACGGCTCCTCACAGCCTAATTGTCTGTTTTCTGTACATATATTATCTCCTTGCATATGCACCTATTACAGACAATTTAAAATTTGAAACCTTGACCATTATTGATCAACTGAACGTCATCAATTTAAAGAAAATTCCAAAGTTACATTTGATTCAAATTCATGTTTACGAAAGCCTAATTAACACAAAAGAATCTAACTTATAGTGCCTTGCTAACTTTTTTTTTATGAAAAACAGTACCAGTCATAACTTGAGCAATTCACATTTTAGCACTGACTATATATAGCCAGATGACAGATCTAACTCTATCTTGCTGCCTTCCAGAGGGTCAAATTCCCGGAAAGCGACCAGAATACCTGAAGCCTGATGACACGGGCCCGAAATATAAGCCGGACGACAAATGTGAGTAGTAGCATTTTGTGATCAGATAGATGTTGGAGATGTGTGGAGGAAGGGGTCGTCTTTGTGCGATCTGTGTCGTGTGTCAGATGTCTTTGTGTGTGTGGTCCATGTATGCGCTGTCTCAAGTCATATGTGTGTGTGGTCCTCAAGATCACATGTCAGGTTTGTGGGGTTTTGATTAACTAGTGTCCCAAGACAGGCATGTGTATGGTTCATGTATCAGTGGTGTTCAACGACAGGCAGGTGTTGGGGCATTGTATGAGTTGTTACAAGTCAGGTGTGTGCGATCCTTAAATGAGCAGTATTTTAATGTCAGCTGAAACGTCGTGTTGGAACAGTGCCAGAAGCCATGTGTGAGTCCATGTATAAGCTGTGCCACATTTAGGTGTTTGGTCCATGATAAGTAGTGTCTGAAATCAGGTGTTTTATCCATGAATGAACAGTGTCAAACTTCAGGTGTTTGGTCAGTGTATATGCACTATCAAAAGTCAGGTATGTGATCTGTGTATGAGTAATATCACAGTTTAATCACTGTGTGATCAGTGATCACTGCAGTCAGTTTAACCTGACTTGTGATCACAAGTCAGGTTTTTTCTTTATTATTTTCTACCACAGATGTGGCCACACATTTGCAATGCTAACAATACAATATATGTATATACATTTTTTTCTGTCCTCCATGGACAGGGTTAGAGATCTTTTAACATTTGTTGAGACTCAAGTCACCTCAACAACTGTTACAATCTGTTAAATATATAGTTCAGTGATTTATTGAACAATCAACCACAGAAGGTGATTGTAGTGCTTTTGAAATACTAATCTAACCTATAGACATCAATACACAGATTTGTATTTGTATTAGACACAATACACGTCTGTCCTACATAAACAGTGCTCGAGGTGTCTGTTACTTGTGCTTCTGGTGTGTCTGAATTACCGTATATCCACTCTCAAATCCTTCTCTTTTTCTGATTCCTGTAGCTGTCTTCCTCTTATGGTGTAGTTAGATGCCTTACAGTGCCAAAGAGATTTATTTTAATAAATCCATCAATTCTTACTATTATCACCGTCATTGAAGCCACTGCTGAGCACTGTTGCATCACCGTCAACAGTGTACGTCATCAAGAGAGAGTACGGGTCCGAGGACGAAGAGGGGGGACGTCGCTTTGCTGTCCTGGGGCCGAAGAAGGTGCAAGGCGTGGGCCCCACCACTAACGACGGGGTCCCCACCACACTCAAGTCGGTACGTATGGCCCCCATCACTCCCCTCTCCCGCCAACCTACCCACTCAATCCCCCTTTCCACACCTCCCCCCCCCCCACATCCCCTCCATCAATCCATCCCCCACCTCCCTCCCAGCTCGCGCATCCCTCCATCCCACCGTATGGACTGGTGCTTGCTATGCATACATTAACGCCTGTATCTCTTAGGCTAGTTTCAGCCATTCTGCTTATTCAAATTTGTTGAGTTAGAAGCTTACTCATTATATGGAGGAATTGTGAATCATTAAATATGTGAGTGAAAGAATGTATATATATTTATATATAATGTACATATAGCCAATAGAGTTTGTCTTTAACCAGTGCTGAAGTTTGTTGAATGTTTCGCTGTCTCTTTTGTCATCATTCACAGCTTGAGAACCATTTGTGCAAATCTAAGCGTAATTGGCTTCAGTTGCTTGCTTTAAGCTCAGCTACTACTTGTCTGACTTCTCATATGCTCATTAGCTGCTTGTTAAATAATAACCAGGTCATTGGGTGACAACGTATGTCTTCTTAGAGCAGCATCATATGTGACTGTGTGTGTGTGTGTGTGTGTGTGTGTGTGTGTGTGTGTGTGTGTGTGTGTGTGTGTGTGTGTGTGTGTGTGTGTGTGTGTGTGGTAGCCTATGGTAATGACAATGTCTCAGATAGCCTGTGTCTCTTGTCTGCAATAGTCGCCACTACACAACATTCTCCCCCATCTTATGTTTCATGCTGCCGATTAGGATAAATTGAGGATTTTCAAAATGATGAAACTAAAAGGATTCAAAGTAAGTATTTCAGGTTTAGTATATGTTGGCAGCGTATATCCACCAGTTCCTGTATTGGTCGTGTGTGAAAAGCCACGATGTTAACCACATAAATATAACGGACAGAAATCGACTTGAGAATGGTCCAGGACGGACCGAAACGTCGTCGTCCCTTCACCTTCTAGTGTGTGGTCTGGTCAACTGACAGAAATCTTCACTGAGAAATTCGACAATCCACACTGAGACTTAAGACTTGTCTGAAGACTTTAGACTTGCCTTAAGACTTTAGACTTAACGACTTAAAACCACCTAGCTAGGCCTATCTCGGCATTGGGTGCCTAGTTCAGGCTTCAGTCCGTCCTCTTAAGGTTCCCCAACGTCAAGAAACTGTCGTTCTTAAGTGACCCCTTATCCTAACTTACCAGAGGACCCAAAACAGAAAACGGGACAGTATGTCAATTTCGCGAGCCGCTGCCATTTTCTAGTACGACAACTTTTGGCCTTAAGTGGAGTATACGTCAAAATGCGACGCTCTGTTACGAGGACGAAGGTTAGGTTAGGTTAGGTTGCCTTCGAACACTAGAAGACTGTATATAACAATAAAATTTGAATGAGAAGTTTCGATGTTCGTAAACAGGAGCCAGATTCACGAAGCAGTTACGCAAGTACTTGTGAACGTGTACATCTTTCCTCAATCTTTGACGGCTTTGGTTACATTTATTAAACAGTTTACAAGCATGAAAACTTACCAATCAACTGTTGCTATTGTTATAAAGAGCCTCCTGGTGCTTCGGAGCTCATTAACTGTTTAATAATTGTAAACAAAGCCACTAAAGATTGAGAAAAGGTGTACAGGTTCGTAAGTGCTTGCGTAACTGCTTCGTGAATCTGGGTCCAATTTATTAAATGCAAACAAAGCCGTCACTGATTGAGGAAAGGTGTACAGTTGCGTAAGGCAACCCGTCCCTCCTACCAGAACGTCGCATTTTTGACGTATACTTTACCTAAGGCCAAAAATCGTCGTACTAGAAAATGGTAGTGGCTCGCGAAATTGATACTCTGCCCCGTTTTCTGTATTGGGTCCTCTGGTAGGTTAGGATAAGGGGTAACTTTAGTACGACGGTTTCTCGACGTTGGGGAACCTTAAAAGGACGGGCTGCGTAAGTAGATGCGTAACTGTTTGATGAATCCATCCCCCGGAGCCTATAGTGCTCTGAGGTTGGATTCTACCTAACCTAGAGAGAATGGTGTAGACAAAACGTCTCTATTACGGTGCTTTCATTTTGACTGATATGTCAATTTTTTACGAATTGGTCGATTAACTAACAAATTTGACGAACGAGGTGAGAGAACGTGTTGGATATAGCTACCCGAACCCATTACATTTTTGTACTCACATCTTGAATTTATTTGTTGACCAGACCTCACACTAGAAAGTGAAGGGACGACGACGTTTTCGGTCCGTCCTGGACCATTCTCAAGTCAATTGTGAGAATGGTCCAGGACGGACCGAAACGTCGTCGTCCCTTCACTTTTTAGTGTGTGGTCTGGTCAACATATTTCAGCCACGTTATTGTGACTCATCATCTGCATATGAATTTATTTGTGTCTTAATCTGTGCATGTGTGGTGCTTAGAGTGAGAAGGTGCGTGTTGTCACAGCTTAAAGTTGGTGTTGTTTTCTTCAGGGTGTGAGATCAGAGCATCAAGGAGAGTGGTACAGGAGGATGTTTGACTCGCTGCATAAGGTCAAAGATGGTGAGTACGAGGGCGAGTGCCTCCTCCTCCTCCAGGCACTCTTTCTTGACACTTTCTGCGTAATTGGCTGAATTCTCTGCCACTTAAATATAAGATTACATACAGGAAACATCCCTTTACTTAAGCTTTATTTGAACAGGGATGGTTACAGAGTCACGTCTTGAGTATAAACAGTGAAATGGGTCTCAAATTTGTAATATTTTGTATAGCTTTTATAAAATCATCCTGTCGTTCTCCCCCCCCCCCCATATATATAATATATATGTGTGTATATCACGAAAATAAACACGTGATTAAGAATGTGACAATGTCAGACCACGAAGGAAAAATGAAACAGGAAATTTCCTTAAGTACTTTCGTATATTAAATACATCTTCAGACCTTCTGAAGATGTATTTAATATACGAAAGTACTTAAGGAAATTTCCTGTTTCATTTTTCCTTCGTGGTCTGACTTTGTCATATAATATATATATAATTTTAGATATACATGTTTGTAACGACAACACCCCCCCCCCCACCCCCCGAAAAAAACAGCCTGTTTGAGAGATAAATAACTAAGAAGTCCTTTAAATTTGTGAGATACAAGACAAATATGTTGTCATATTTTTAATTATTTATATAATGTTTCCGAGCTAGTGCCTCCCCCCCCCCCCTCCCTTTCCCCACTCATCAAGATGCTGGGACGTAGGATGAGGATGATGATCCGTGCTGTATATTCTTCTATCTCTTCTGTATCACATAACAGCATGGTTGAACATATAATTGTTCATCCACGTAATTCGAGCCATCTTGCTTGAAATGACTTCTTAGTAAATCACCAGTTTAACTGGGTCATAGTGTATTGTGGAGAGCCCACTGTGTATTAACGTGTAGTCACGTTACCCCCCTAGTGAATACCTTATACCCTAGTTACTAGGTTAACTAGGGCATAGTGTTAGTCTTTTTCTGCCCTCTTCTAGCAGTTGTTTTAATAAATCACAACTACAACTCAGTATAAAATTCATCTCGTATTTTTAGCGCAGAAGTAAATCACGAAAATACCAGCGAAACTTCTCAGGGCTGAATGTTTATTTCCACATTTTGCCTTTAGCAAGATGATAGTTATGTCTCCTTAATCTAAGAATGCCTCTTAGTACAGTATATCCATAATTTGACTATATTAAGAAGCAATATCTATAATTTGTGTATTCTCCAAAGTCTATAAATCACCTTCCCCATCATGGACTCCCGTCAATTTGATGAATTGATGGGAGTCAATTCATCAAATAAATGAATATTTGATGAATTCCTCTTAGATGTGTAGGTCCAGTGATTGTCAAATATGTCATGACGTTGTGTGTGTCCTTAAAGCACCTCTCTGATTTCAGACGACCACATCATCATCAAATACAAAGTCCCCAGAGGTACACATGAGTACAAAAATTACAAGACCCTTTTTTAGCAGCTTATTTCCTATCGCTTTCTCTCTCTCTCTCTCTTTCTAGTCTCAGTCATCTTGTTGGCTTCCTTGAATGGGGCTCTTATGTTCTCCTGCATTAGTGCCTAGAGATCACCAGAACTATATATATATATATCTCTCTCTCTCTCTCTCTCTCTCTCTCTCTCTCTCTCTCTCTCTCTCTCTCTCTCTCTCTCTCTCTCTCTCTCTCTCTCTCTCTCTCTCTCTCTCTCTCTCTCCCGTGGACCGTGTATATAACATGTTCATGCTACGTTTTATGTTTTTCAAAGGTGTGTTCTAATTGTTTTTTGTCTTTTTAATATTTGGGTAAATGGAGGGTAGTCAGATATGAAAGGGAATAATGATACTTTTAATGTTTTTGTTGATTAATTACTTTCTTTAATTTTTCTTTTGGTGGTTGTTAAAAAATGTTCTACCTTCCAATGCTAATAATGTTCTTTATCCCTCTATATTAATGTTTTCCAAAATTTATTGATCTTATCAGCTGATCTCATTACCTAATTTGGTTTTGCTCTCCAATTATTTGCAGACACTCCTAGGTCTAAATACAGGCAAAATAAAGGTATAAAAGTCTCGGAGCTGGAGAAATGCATTCTGTCACACTAACCTTAAGTTCCTTCTCCTTTGCATGCTCTTAAACCCTCTTGGGTTGCTCATGCAGTATTATGACTCTACCCATAGCTGTAGAATGGTCGTGTTAACCAGCGCATAGAATTATATTATTTTTCGTCTTTAAATATTAACTTAGCCGTTTATAACCTAGGCCCATATGGCTCTGTATTTCGCTGGCTTAGAATAGTAGTAGCATTGTTTAACAAAAGGTTTTCGGAAAAAAAGGTGACTTCAAATTGTTTTTTCCAAGTGCAGATTATTAACATTATCTAAAAAAATTCTTGCACTCCTAAGAATAAATGGGACAAAAATTATTATGATTGGCTGAGGTAAGCACTGTGAGATGAATCTTGAATCATAAAGTTGGCAGCTTAATTCAGAATCACACGAGAACCTCTTGTGGTTTATTTTGCTGAGCCCCCCATCTGCTTCCTGTGACTGTATCAGTGTTTGATCAGTGGATCACTGCCAGCATGTTGTCCTAGGGTGTGACACATTCTCTAGTGTGTGACACTGGCAACATGTTGTCCTAGGGTGTGACACATTCTCTAGTGTGTGACACTGGCAACATGTTGTCCTAGGGTGTGACACATTCTCTAGTGTGTGACACTTGCAACATGTTGTCCTTGGGTGTGACACATTCTCTAGTGTGTGACACTTGCAACATGTCCTAGGGTGTGACACATTCTCTAGTGTGTGACACTGGCAACATGTTGTCCTTGGGTGTGACACATTCTCTAGTGTGTGACACTTGCAACATGTCCTAGGGTGTGACACATTCTCTAGTGTGTGACACTGGCAACATGTTGTCCTTGGGTGTGACACATTCTCTAGTGTGTGACACTTGCAACATGTCCTAGGGTGTGACACATTCTCTAGTGTGTGACACTGGCAACATGTTGTCCTTGGGTGTGACACATTCTCTAGTGTGTGACACTTGCAACATGTCCTAGGGTGTGACACATTCTCTAGTGTGTGACACTGGCAACATGTCCTAGTGTGTGACACTGGCAACATGTCCTAGTGTGTGACACTGGCAACATGTCCTAGTGTGTGACACTGGCAACATGTCCTAGTGTGTGACACTGGCAACATGTCCTAGTGTGTGACACTGGCAACATGTCCTAGTGTGTGACACTGGCAACATGTCCTAGTGTGTGACACTGGCAACATGTTGTCCTAGGGTGTGACACATTCTCTAGTGTGTGACACTGGCAACATGTCCTAGTGTGTGACACTGGCAACATGTCCTAGTGTGTGACACTGGCAACATGTCCTAGTGTGTGACACTGGCAACATGTTGTCCTAGTGTGTGACACATTCTCTAGTGTGTGACACTGGCAACATGTCCTAGTGTGTGACACTGGCAACATGTTGTCCCTAGTGTGTGACACATTTCCTTTAGGCTAATGAGACCAATATTATTTACAATGTCACTCGCAAAACTCGTAATTATGAAGTATATTTAAATATAACACGTAGCACTCCATTATACAGTATACTGCAGTCATATTTGTCAAATATTTCTTAAAGATACATGTTATCAATTTGCATGTCTTAAGGCATATTAAGCCGCAAATTATGGGGATCTTGGAAAAGTTTAAGGAAATAATATTCACCAATGGGATACGACTTTAAAGTGTGTATATATATATATATATATATATATATATATATATATATATATATATATATATATATATATATATATATATTATATATATATATATATATATATATATATATATATATATATATATATATATATATATATATATATATATAAGATAGTATACCTTCGCTAATCACCACTAACTAGCCAACAACCACCACTAACTAGACACCAACTACCACTAATCACCACTAACCCAACACCCAACAACCCTCCCCATGATTTATTGACCGGAACCTTGCGCTTAATCTCCGACATGTAATTCATTCTCTCCCCACCACGCCAACCTTAACAGCCAGGGTGAACACCATGAAGGGTCAGTTGAGGGGGGGGGGGGGAGGGATGGGCAGGGGAGAGAGGACATAGGGAGGGAGGGGGAGAGTTAGGGAGGGGGAAGGGTGTATGGCGTTGAAAAAAAAGGATAATAGAGAAACGCTAATGCCGGTGGGAGGGGAAAGGTTGCTTATTGGTTGGTTGAGTACTGAAAGAGGACACAGTACAGTGATCTGTGTTGTGGGATACTCCCATCGTTGGCCGCCAGCCTGGAGTCCAGATTCACGAAGCAGTTACGCAAGCACTTACGAGAGGGACAGAATTATCAAGGGAAATCGCCAAGCCATTACAACTATATAGCACTGGGAGGGGGTCAGGATAAGGATTCGGGATGGGACGGTGGGTAAGGAATGGTGACCAACCACTTGGACGGTCGGGGGATTGAACGCCGACCTGCATGAAGCGAGACCGTCGCTCTACCGTTCAGTTTTAGTATTCGTGAAGCATTTTCACACCCGTACGAAACCTGTCCCATCTTGTCTCAATCATGGCGGCTTTGTCTTCATTTATTAGATAGTCTATGAGTTCTAAAACTTCACAATTCATTGTTATAAACAAGCTCGTAGTGCTTCGGAGCTCGTAAACTGTTTAATAAATGTGAAACAAGCACGCCATGATTGAGAAAAGATGTAGAGGTTTCGTCAGTAGTTGGGGTAAATGCTTGATGGCTCCTGGTGGTGCCTTTACTTCAATAGCATATAGTTAGAGTGACACTATTGGTCTCATCGCCTAAGGGAGAGAAGAAGTCACTAATAGAACACTTTGGGTTAATATAATTGACCTAAAGGGTTAATTATTCCCTATCGTGGGAGGGAAGTGTCAAGTGTGGCGGTGATTGACATCCCCGCATGAACTCCTTGCTTTTATCTGTTTGACTTTGATCAAGCACACTGAGGTATGTCTTGAGTTCCAGATAAATATGTTTCTCATTGAGGCATTTGCCAGACCACCTCCTATTGTATTCCTCTCAAAATACAAGAGATTATTAAACAAAACTCGTTTTTTGGAAGAGTAACTTTAACTTTTCAGACTCTCATGTTAATATTTCATGCAGTGTTTAAAGGAGGCGGTGCTAAAAGCGACTCCAATTTGTCGTACAGAAGATAATTGAACAATTTCCATTTTGTACACTGCAGCGCGGTATGGCGGCTACCTGTCGGAGCCTGAAGGCTACGACTCGGACGTGGGGTCGTCCCGCTATGCCACCCTTGACCGTCGTCGTCAGCACCACTTCGAGGTCGACCCCATGACCTCCAGCCTGCCCAGGTAGGTCTACTGGCTCCTGTCTGCGCTATCTATCACTCTCTTCCTGCAGCATGCTGACCCTTCCACCTCTACCCTGCTAATCCTCCACCCCTACCCTGCTAATCCTCTAGCTCTACCCTGCTAATCCTCCACCTCTACCCTGCTAATCCTCCACCTCTACCCTGCTAATCCTCCACCTCTACCCTGCTAATCCTCCACCCCTACCCTGCTAATCCTCCACCCCTACCCTGCTAATCCTCCACCTCTACCCTGCTAATCCTCCACCTCTACCCTGCTAATCCTCCACCTCTACCCTGCTAATCCTCCACCTCTACCCTGCTAATCCTCCACCCCTACCCTGCTAATCCTCCACCTCTACCCTGCTAATCCTCCACCCCTACCCTGCTAATCCTCCACCCCTACCCTGCTAATCCTCCACCTCTACCCTGCTAATCCTCCACCTCTACCCTGCTAATCCTCCACCTCTACCCTGCTAATCCTCCACCCCTACCCTGCTAATCCTCCACCCCTACCCTGCTAATCCTCCACCCCTACCCTGCTAATCCTCCACCCCTACCCTGCTAATCCTCCACCTCTACTCTGCTAATCCGGGAATAAATTTGAGGGAACTCTGATGTTTTTGTGTATGAGTGTTGCTCCTACAAAATCCCCACAGCTGTTGTATTTAACTCCCGTTTCTTTGTTATTGTTGTAAATGCTAATTGAATTCTAAACACTGAAATAACTGCTTAACTCTAGTAAAAGAAGTTGTTTCAGGCAGAAACTTTGTCTTCTTCCTGACTTGAGAAAGCTTAGAAACTATTGAACATGGTTTCACGTAAACAAAGAATTAGAACTTGTTTCAGAGTCATTTAATGGCCATTGTATATTCTCATTTACTTGTTGCTCACTGTCAGCACATTCACAGTGTGTACGTAAGTGGCAGTCACAGTACAATCTCAGATAAGGCATTCGGCTGAAACACTTTCACTGTTGACTAATAGTCGGCTTTAAAAATATACCTGTAGAATTTCTGGTACTGTAAATGTGGCTTGGGAGGAAGCTCGCGTCTGTACTGATCAGTAGAAATAATACTTGGTATTAATATATTAACATGAGTGTATGTCATGTTTCTGATTTCAAGCAATTTACTAAAGTATTTAAAGTAAAATTATATCAAATGTAGGACGAGGATTTACTGCCATATATATATGTATCCCTATGTGTTCTAATCCCCTACTATCTATATATATATATATATATATATATATATATATATATATATATATATATATATATATATATTTATATATATATAATATATCGTATGTGTTTTAATCCTGTACCAATGTGATCCTCAATGTCACTGACAAATCTCACCTGAGTAAGTGTGAGCCGAGCCTGAGGTCTGGTGCCAGGGATCACAACACAACAGTAAAGCAGCTTCCCAGTAGATCCGAAACACCTGTATCTAGGCGCCAACCGCAGCAATATTCATCACTGATCAATGTTGAATTATTTCATGATGACTCGTTGTATTATTTGTCGTGGTAAACTAGATGATTAAACTGACCTGGGATGGGTGGATGTTGCAGAGATGCATTTAATGATATACAAGAGAATACAAGAGAATTGCCTGGCCAAGCGTGGAGGCCAGATGCACCCAACTGTGCAGGGAGACTGGTCTGAGGTACAGGACGGACGTAGGCTGGTTAGGGTCGTCCTGTTTTTCCTAGGAGATGGCTTTAGCTTCCCCCTCAACATCGGTGAAAAATGGCTAGCCGAGTCCCCAGGTTTCCTCATTTGAAAGTAAAGATGAATTCTGTATTAAATTGAGGCCTTTAAAAAGTCAATATAACGCTCAAGATGTTCGCTGCAGGCAGAGATTGTTGACCTGTTCGGGAATAATATAATTTCCCCGCGGATAATTCTTATTGTATGTGTATATATGTGTTGATGTTGACCGACGCGCCCACATTCCTCATATGGGTCACGTCATGGTGAGGAAATAGCATGAAGAGTGGCCCAGACTGGCAACAAAGGGTGGACGGTAGGTAGGAGCAGTCGTGCTTGACATGTCGCGCCCCAGCAGGGCCGGTAACAGCTAATCTCACCTCACAGCATCTCATCTCACCTCGCATCACATCATCTCACCTCACAGCATCTCATCTCACCTCGCATCACATCATCTCGCCTCACAGCATCTCATCTCGCCTCACAGCATCTCATCTCACCTCGCATCACATCATCTCAACTCACAGCATCTCATCTCACCTCACAGCATCTCATCTCACCTCTCGAAAACACCTCTTATCTTTTTACTGCATCGATGCCTGTTTACATATTTAATAAAAGATATTACAAATTAATTAGAACCAATAATAGGGAAAAAGTAAGAGATTGTTTTAAATATATAAGTTTAGTATTTGTCATCAATCCCGGTTTGGTTGGCATGACATTTACTCTGGTGTGACCCTGTGTGGTGTATAAGCCTTGCCCATGTGTGTCGAGGTGTGAGCATGCTGGTGTGTGATGTAGTACTAATTCTTCCACTCACCCTTTGTCAACAGGGACTACAACAGCATCGATCTGGACCCCTACAGCAGGTAGGTGTTGTTTTGATCCTCTTAGTTCCACCATCCCTCCTCCGCCCCACTCCCTATCCTTCTTTGCCACTACCTATCCCTTCCAAACCCACTTCTGGTATAGATAACTAGGAACCATCAATATCCTAGTTCCTTGTTATCATATCCAAGTGTTTATTACCTTAACTAATTACCAATTGACGTCTCATATCATTACACCAAAGAATGGGTCACCTCCCATTATCTTGATTCTGTAAATGACTTATTTCCTGCTGTTTGATATTATGCTGGTTTATATATTACCATTTGTCATCGTCAAAATATAATTTTGTGTATATAAGTTAATTGACTGTTGTCTTCGGTATATTAGAAGCCCCTACAGATTCTTTCCAGCGAAGGAACTTAAAGTCTGTAAGTTCTCAAATAGTCATGATATAACGCCGAAGGTGGAGAAGGTGAAGGGCAAGTATGACCTGTGCGACTATTGTAGCTAGCATGTGGCTAGTTGAGACAGTTATTAGTGTGAGGCTGACTATTAAGGCCACCACAACACCTTACACCTTATTGACCAGCCATCAAGCATACTTTAGTCCCGGACAAAAATATTTCGGACTGAAGTAAACTCTTTTTACTCATACCTATCATATATATATATATATATATATATATATATATATATATATATATATATATATATATATATATATATATATACATATATATACATATATATATATTCCTCGGTTTATATATACCTCCTGTGATGGTTGTGATAACAAAGGTCCTGGGAGCACCACGCCCAGGAAGGCCCTCAAAACAGGGGGAAACGAGTGCATCAGTTCCACTGTGAATCAATAAAGAGGCGACGCATACAATGTACACCTTCCCCCCCCCCCCCACTCCCTGATGTACTCCAGTGTGCTCATTACGCACCCCACCTGAGCGTAGATACATTGCGTACATCCGTTACCGCCCGGATGGGATAGGTCGCTCATCGATGGGATAGACCAGCAGCATCCGTTGTTCCCTCTACCCCTGGCTGGTGGAGGCTGGAACCTTTGTGTGTGTGTGTGTGTGTGTGTGTGTGTGTGTGTGTGTGTGTGTGTGTGTGTGTGTGGGTGTGTGTGTGGGTGGGTGGGTGGGTGTGTGTGTGTGTGTGTATGTGTCCAACAGCCTTTCATTCTACTTTTTTTTTTGTCTTTAATTGCTCCATATGTAGGTAAGAAAGGCTCCCTTTACCTCTAAATATAAGTACACACAGGTTAGGCCGGATGTACTTCAGTACTCCCAACACCCCCCCCCCCCTAGAGTACACACAAATGTGCCCAGGATGTTGTACGTCTCACAGATTACCTAATATCTGGATTATATTTTATAACTTAATATCCAACCTTAGAAACCCAATTAATCGTATAATTGTAAATGATGTTACGTTATACTTTCTAGAAAGTTACAATTCATCGTTTTGATGACTGATGTTTGGTGATGATGATTGCTGACATTCTAAATGGGCTGTGAGTTTTGGCTGACTGTTAATAGGGAGCAGGTTTAGACTCATCATGAGAAAAGCTTAGTCCCGTCTCGGGGCAAGGTTAGACCCGTTTCGGGGCAAGCTTGGACCCCGTCTCGAGGTTAGCTTATGACTCTAACCTTTTCCAACACTTCAATTAATGTTTTGTTTACTTTTCGTTTATGTAAAAACGGCGCTCATTTGTTCAAGATACACGCGCAGGCGCTGGCATATGTTCAGAGACAGGTACGTGTACAGCGACAGGGGAAAGTGACAAGCACAGGGGACAAGCACAGGGGACAAGCACAGGGACAAGCACGGATATGCCAGTGTTGAGAAAGCGTGGCCAAGACTGGGTATAAAGCCAAGATATACTGGTGGTGATGACGTAAGAGAGTGTAGAGTGTCCCAGAGCATGCATACACACCCGCCTCCCACCTATGTCACCTGCATATACTCTGTAACACTATGGACCTCCTGGTGGCCGCAACGGCTCGTCTTATTATCAATAGTGAAATATTCCGCCAGGCAATATTATCGATTACTATTCTGTGTCTTTCGCTTTGTATGTACGTATATGTGCCTCCAACCTCCACCCCCACCCCCCACCCCCCTCTCTGTCTCTCTCTCTCTCTCTCTCTCTCTCTCTCTCTCTCTCTCTCTCTCTCTCTCTCTCTCTCTCTCTCTCTCTCTCTCTCTCTCTCTCTCTTGTTTTGTATATCCATTGTTAGTTTCAATTCGTAACAGAATTAGCTGTAAAAACACGCACCAGTCACCTGTTTGCCTCAGATTTGCTTCAGGTTATTTAAACCGGTTTTTTGTGAGACGGTCCTTGTTGTGAGGGAGAGGTTACTCTCTCTGGACAGGAGTGTTGCCCTGTGTTGACAGGAGTGTTGCATCTTGAGGAAAGGATCGCTTCAAATCCGGGATATTGAACGTTTGTATATTAATTGTAATAATCCTGCATTCGTCCCTCCCTCCCTCTAGGAAGCACGAGACGTGACCGCCACGTAACATCAACACTGGCGTAGCGGTGTACTCTTATCGTGTTAGCACACACAGTAATTTTGGGTTCGACCCTTATTGAATGATGACTCAGAGCGTCGGAGAAAGAGTCGATGGGTGAATGGTGCCAAGACTGGATATCCCGACGATCAGGGATATGAATAGGGCTCCCCTGCCCTGCCCTGCCCTGCTTCGCCTGATCGTTCAATGTGGTTCAACAGCGTGTGTTAGCCGCCGGCCACCGCTAGGGGGTCCATGTATGTCCAGACAGGTTCCTTGGCCATCATATCTCTTGACTGTCCTGTGGTTTTCACCTGACACTCACAATAACTTACACACGTGATTAAAGCTCTTACACACACAGACACACACACACACACACACACACACACACACACACACACACACACACACACACACACACACACACACACACACACATATATATATATATATATATATATATATATATAAAAACTCTCGCAAAATATGCACGCGATTATCCAGCTGCTCGTTAAAACCCACTTTATAGGAAATACACAATGTACATGTGTATAATGTACAGGACGATGTATAGTGTATTATGCACAACACATTCACAGGTTGTATGTTATGCATCCACACACCTTTTTTTTATGTCATACTTGCCCTAGGCTACATAAAGGGGTTAAATAGGTTGGAACGTGCTAGCTATGTGGTATTAAGTCTCCATCTTACATGATGATTGGTCATACAGGGTCATGTGAGCAGCAGCCTGTACCGGCAAGCTTCGGTAGCATTATCAGGATATCCTCAAGAACACGAGAGGTAATAAAATGCTCAAATTACAAAGCTCCAGGTACCTCATACCCGCTGGTCTGAAGGGTCTAATGATTGGACATTCAGGGATGTAGTGTGCGAGATCATGCCCCAGTTCCTGCTCACAGAGTTTGCACCTGGAGTGCTCAGGATTGGGAGATCCGTCACCTGTAGCCACCTGCCACAGGTAACCCAACCTGATCCTGGCAACCACTGTGTCGCACAGTCTGGTGGACGTTTTGTGCTGCCCATATACACACAGGATTCAGAACTAAATACATCATCATTTTTTATATTGGTACTTTTAGGCACCAATATAAAAGAGTTTTTAAGTTCTCTTATCAGAGCCGAATGTTTGAAGCAATATAGTCTTCACAACAGAGATGGGGATGCTGAGGCCTGCGGTGGTATCCACACAAAAGAGATTCTAAACCATTTATTCTGTACATCCAGCAGGTTATTTATAATCTCCACACTCACATGTACGCCCTCGCACACTCTCAGTCTCCCTGAGGTGACTGAAGCGCAATACTGTTTATAATGTATCTATAAAGATACTCGTCTTTAGTAGATTTAAGACAGTTGAATTTTAGTATTGGCACGATGGAGGGTCGAATATTACGAGCAACTCTGCATACTCTCAAATATGACTTATCCATATTTGGACAAGTCATATTTGTCTTGTGTGTACACACATACTCGCTGGTTCACGTAATTACAAACAGGAGAGTACAAACTCGCAAAAAAAAACAGAGTCCTGTAATAGAGAAAGTGGACTTGTTTTCCTGTTGACCTTTGTGTTTTTCTAGTGTCTACTTTATCCGACACGAGTTGAACACAGGTAATTTAATATTGGGGAATGATGCAGGGAATTGTAATCCAGGCAATTTGTCCTATGATAAAGGTTGGGATGTCATGATCGTGGGTTATTACCTATGCATACCTTCACGCACATGACCAATGGTCGTCGAACTGTCCTCAAATGGCATAGGGGTGTAGGTGTCTAGTAAATATTTGGGCCACATACCGCGCTTCCCGTTTTTTTGCAATGTTTTGATTTGATGGAGTACTCGGCTAGTCTGTAAAGTCGGCTTGATTTATTGGAACTGGTACTAGGATTCATTGGGGCTGGTTTAGTGGGATTTATGGACACTGGGTTACTGGGATTTATTGGGTCTGTTTTCGTTCAATGCGCATGTGTTGCGTCGTACAGGTACATCATCATGTGGATGAACATGTGTGGAACATTAAACCAATACCTGCCAGTTGTTGGTTTAGTTTGGTAGCCTCTTCTGGCGGTGTGATTTGTTGGTATTGTCAATCACATGTTTTATTTGTTTTGATAAATGCGTCTGCACTCTCCACCACTACCGCCATCACCACCATTACTACCACCACCACCTCCACCAGTACTACCACCACCCCAACCAAAACTACCACCACTACCACCACCCTATTCCAACTCTCCACCAAACACAACCACCACTACTAACTACCACCACCACCATCAACTCCACCCCACCCACCACCATCCCCCCCCCCCACATCAACATTATCATCGCGGAGCTCCAAAGACAAGATTGCAGAACCAAATTGGAAACAAAAATCATTTTCCGAGGTGAAAGCGTGACTGACTAGACTTGGTTGTGAGAGAAGCCTCGCCTGCGCGGGTCTCTCTTGGTCCCCCCACACATGGGAGCAGACCCTTTTGGTTGTATTACGAGGTTAACAGCTTCGGGTCAAGATTCATTACCCATTTGCGAAACCTGTTCATCTTTGCTTAACCATGCCGGCGATGTTTACATTTCGTAAATATTTTATGAGCTCCGAAACGGTACGAGGCTGTTTATAACAAAAATAACCTTGGGTTGTGAAATTTTAAAAGATCTTAAACTGATAAATGTAAAGAAACCCGCCATGATTAAGCAAAGATGTACAGGTTTCGTAAATCCTTGATGATCCCTTGCCGGGGGATCTCTCAAAGTGAACGGTATACAGGAATAGGTCAAGCCAACACAGTGACATTTAATACAATAACGGAAATGTCGGCGGCCTCGAGCCTCTTGCTGGCAATATTCTGGCGCGTGAATGCGCTCCAACATTGCCAGCGGACACTTAACGTCCTGATCCACTACAACTAATTATATTAATTATATTACTAACACGGAGAGAAATCACACCAATGTGATATATAGCATTAATTTGGCTCGAGTCGCCGAAGAAGAGGTCCCGTTGATTTTATCAATTATTATGACTGTTATTAATATTATTATTATTACTGTAGTGTTGGGGACAAGTCTTAGTGCGTATATCACAAATCTTAGCTTGTATATCTTTGCTAGTTGTGTTTTTTTTTTTGGTGCGCCCCCTCTGCTATATCAGAGCTGCATACTCAGACATTGGTCTTACATAGGTTGCCTGTAGTATTGTGAAACCCTCTTGCTCTTAAGTTCCGGTAATGCATGCCTTCTTAAATGTCTAACCTGGTTAAATAAGTTGGAATGGCATTTGTTTGAGGACACCAAGCTGGCATTCCCCTCCCCGGCACCTCTCCTTAAGCTTAGAGGCCATCCGAGAAGCTTTAAGCTTCTTGGATGTCTCTCTCACTTGAGATTAACCTGTAAATCCTGTAAATCACCTGTAAATCACAGCGCATGTGGAAGGGGCAGACGTGAGGTGAGCTCAGTCACGGGCCCTCAGGTGTGTGTATCGTATTGCTTACTGAGTGGCCCTTACATATTACGCTAACATTTTTACATATGTATTCGTGTCCCTTTCGCTACTCGTCAGACTTGTAATCGGCATCAAGGTTTTTTACATTTCAATTAGTGGCTAAGACAATGACTCGTTTCTTTAGACGCGAGAGAGCGCGTGTAAGACTCAATAAAACTGAAACAGAGCGAAAATAAGAGAAAACTCTTATTCCTTCGGGGGAAGCCTTAGACACACGGGATTTTCAATGGGTATTTGGCCACTTTGTTTTGTCAGACTGTGGCAGCTGGCTGTGTGCCTCTCCTGGGGGCCAGCCACCCCTGTGCCTCTCCTGAGGTGGCCAGCTATCCCTGTGCCTCTCCTGGTGGACCAGTCATTCGTGTACAAACTCCCAGTGTGTTTTCAAACTACTAAATATTACCACCAGCCATGTAAACAGTTGTTGCCGTGTGATCCCACTGCATAAAATCTTATATTTCCAGTGTAGCCTGAGAGTGTAAACTCATGATGTAGCTTCAATGTAAACCTTACGTGTACACTTTGCAGTAGTATCAACGTCTCGCCTCGGTCAAAGGCCTCAACCACAACACACTCTCCTTAACAACATCAAACTGCCATTTAAGCGGTATTTAAACCGTAATGACAGAATCAAGTAAAACACGAAACGAGTGGAGAAAATTGTCAAACATTATGAAAATCATGGATCGAATAATGGCCGGTGTAATTTGGTATACCACTTTCCCGCCGTAACCGCCTTTGGCAACATTTTCTTTCGTTTTGAGCGGGAAAAGTGCTTCGGTTTTCCTCGGAGGTACTAATGCTTCTGTTTAACTCTGCTTCAACGTCTACTCTCACCTGTGATCCCAGCACACACCTGGCAGCTCACCCCACACACCTGCAACCATGGATATCGAGGATATTCTGGCGTTTTTTGACAGTTTGGATCTATCGGGGTGAGTAAAGCCTGTGCCATGTTTTGATTCTGATGAATGTAAATACTAGTGCGCGTTCCTTCGGGTCCGTTTAGGCAAGTGACGTTGATGTAACGATGAATCAGAGTGAATGGCGTAAATTTAATATTGATTAAATGTTGAATACGTTGATTAGGCGTTTAATAATTTTATCTAACATTTATTCAACGTTGATTAAATGTAGAAAACGTTGATTAAATGTAGAAAAAGTTAATTAAATGTTGAAAACTTGTATTCAAGTTGAAACATTTATCAAGCGTTGAATACAAATTAAAAATAAATTAACATTGAAAATTGTTATCCATGTTGAAACGTTGAACATTGAAAACGTTTATTAGACACTGAAAACGTGAATCTAGCGTCGCTAACTAGAGCCTAAGTACTCATCTATAGTTGTGGTTGAGCGAGGGGTTGAGCCTCGGCTCTTTGGTCCCGCCTCTCAACTGTCGCCCCCGCCCAGAGAGTCCATCAAGAGTTAGAGAGTTCACAATGGCGATGGTATTCGCCTCGCAGAACATATGTTACCACGAAATGTGGCTTCCAGCTGCAAAATACTCGGGCGATATATACAAGGAAATATTATATAAGCTTTCGTTATATATGGTTTTGCCTCTAAAACTTTGCAAAAGATTTAAGTGGCGTCTTAGTCTGTTAACGAAGTCTTGAGTTACGCCAGGTGGAGGCGCGGTTTTGTGCCTTGACTCTGCGTAACTACAATTGGTGGCGGCGTACAGGCGACGGTGATAAGAGGTCTGGGCGGGTAACTACGCGTGCCGCCAATTCACGCTCTCTGAACTGCTCGTTTGATGGCTCTGCGTAGGAGAGCTTTGTGATGGTCTGTTTCGGTGTTTAGAGAAGAGATTCGTGTCACTCACCTCCTCCGGTGACTTCTTTGCCTGTTGTGTCTTGCAGTCCGGTTCCAAATCTGCACACTGGAATACTTTCTTACGACGCCAAGAGCCGCAGGAGAATGTGTAAATTACCCTCATCCTAACCAGGTCGAGAGGCGCGAGTGAATGTGTAAATTACATAAGAACATAAGAATAAAGGTAACTGCAGAAGGCTTACTGACCCATACGAGGCAGCTCCTATTTATAACCTCTCAGTCCTACTCATATACATGTCCAACCCACGCTTGAAACAATCAAGGTATCTTTTTTCCTATTATGTTACGTGGTAATTGGTTCCACAAATCAACAACCCTGTTACCAACCTAGTATTTACACAGGTCATTCCTAAATCTAAACTTATCCAATTTATACCCATTTTTTCGTGATCTGTCTTGTGTTGATACTTTTAATTCCCAATTAGCCCTGTCAAAAAGTAAAGGTAAAATAGATACTGTTTAAACATAATTTTATAAACACCAAGAGGGGGGGGGGCGGGAGCCAAGACGCTTCAGCTCCCTCCCACTTAATATATTGGGCATAAGTAGCCGACATTTTGCGACGTTCAAGATGGAACTTGATAAACACCCCCAAGAGGGCGCCTGAGTACTGTACAAAGGGCTACCCGCATGTAGCAGTGTACTAACCAAATATAACATTGATTCAACCCATAGACCAAACCGTCAACTGAGGAGGCATTGATCCACGGAGCAAAATCACCAGTGATGTCATCGATTGTTTTGGTCACTTTTAAACATCAGTGATGTCACCCTACCTGTTGGGAATTCCTTGTTCCTGTCATCCATGATGTCACTTATCTTTTGAGAATCACTTGCTGCTATCACCCATATGATATCAGCCAGAGTGATGACGTGTATTTTGAAGGTGTGGGTGGGGGTTACTGTGTGTGTGAGGGTGGGAGTCGTGGGTGTGGGTGGTAGGTTGGGGGTGTGGGCGGAATACTTTGTGGGTTTGAGTGAGAGGAGGAGGGGGGGGTGTGGGTGTAGGCAATGTGACCGTGAGAGTGTAAGGGGGGGGGGGGGAAGGGGTGAAGAGGGAGGGGGGGGGGGTAAGTGAAAGCAGAGGGGGAGGGACACAGTGTAACAGCCATTAGGTTACAATGTTCAACAAATGATTACAGAGCTGGATTCTGGGTACAGGTTCAGTATGCAATGTGACGTGGCAGTATTCAGGTGGTGTAATTGGTCGTCCTGTCGTGCGTGTCGCCAATCACAGCCCTCGGCGCCGGTGTGGTAACCACCTTGTTATATATACATGCTTGCTAATCAGTCATTTACGTATTTGGTCATAATCGAGCTGAAACCGGAGATTAATACACGCCATACACTTGGCTACAGTTTTGTGACGCGAATTGTATTTTTTTTTCGTTCAAATGTTTAATCCATTGTTTTGAATACAAAAGTACACTGAAACACACATCGTTAGACAGGGATGTACTTTCAAACGATTTTGAAGTTTCAGCTGAAGTCACAGGCCTCAGCTAATGGCTTTCACTTGAGAACATTTCAATGTGTAAAAGGACTCATGCCTTTATTAACAAGTAGATTTTTCGTATCTTGTAAGTATTGCTGCAGCTCTGGGTCCAGTGTACAAAGTTTAACATCCAGGATAAACAAATAGATTGTTAACTTCTGTATTAACACATCTCCCATGTTGTGCCTGGGTGGTCATGCCCTCCCATGTGTGATGGTGTCACCCATCTCCCCTCTAAACCCCCCCCCCCCCCACCCCCACCCACCATTTCCCATTCTCACCCCCCTATTTCCAACCCCTTCCCTGTGGTCCCGGGTTCGATCCCGGGCGCCGGAGAGAAACAATTGGCAGAGTTTCTTTCACCCTATGCCCCTGTTACCTAGCAGTAAAATAGGTACCTGGGTGTTAGTCAGCTGTCACGGGCTGCTTCCTGGGGGTGGAGGCCTTGTCGAGGACCGGGCCGCGGGGACACTAAAGCCCCGAAATCATCTCAAGATAACTCAAGATGAGCCCTTACTTCCGAATGTACATAAATTCCCACACTACCTGACCTGATCAGACCTCAAATAGCCTGGTATACTGTGTGGTCACTGTGGTATATTGCATGTGGTTATATCAGCGAGGGTTTGGCAGGTATGCTGTGGTGGTGTTATATCAGAAAGAGACGTAGCCAAATTAGGTTGTGATACCTGATCTCTATTGTATACCTAATATCGATGGGCATTGGTATATTCAGTCATACTAAGATAATATATTCAGCTATGTTATATCCAGTCCTGTCAACGGATCTATTACTAAGCATTCCCATCAAATTGAGCTGACTATCGATGGTTATCATTTTCAAGGCGTATAACATAATTTTTGTAATCGCAACATAGCAAATATACTGTCATATCACTCACCATACACTGCATACATTTTAGTGGATATATTCAAGTTGTTCGTTTCTCCCAGAAGTATAATGAGGGGTATACCGCTCAGGAAAGTATAACAAAGAGGCACATGAGTATAACAAAGCGTCATAAGTAGAAAATAGTGTTGTCTTACCGCTCTTAATTAATTATTCAGGTGATTACGGGGGTCGGAACACGCCAAAAAGGCAGATCATTTCCGCTCAGATAGGGTGATAGGGAGGGAGGAAGAGGATGCGTGGGTAAGGGGGGTAGTGAGCAGCGCAGGTGGGAAAGGGAGGAGGGGTGTAAGGGGCAGGGGAAAGGGAGGGTTGAGTGGTGGGGGGGAGATGTGGATAGTGGAGAGAGAGAGTGGTTGACAAAAACCGCTAGGCGTGTACTGCACATAGCGGATATCCGATCACTGGGGCGACCTCACCCTGCTAATCCCCACCGCCTCTGCTAGCACAGATAGGTGGGAGGAACCCAGTTAGGTGGGAGAGAGTGGGGGTGGGAGCGAAGAGGGAACGCAACTTGTTCACTTAAACTCCTAGCTGTGTCAAGTGTACCGGTATGTATTTATGTATCCTGAGATTCAAGTGTAGTGATATAGAGCTTGGAGCCACGCCCTCCTGTCCTATGTAAACATCCTAGCTAAGGTGGGCAGTTCCTGTACGTGGGTGTCGGCAGGAACTGAGGAGAATAACACAGTCCTACACTATATGAACAAACTGCAGAACTAGCTAGTCATATAATTACTAGAATTCTGTCCTTGAACGTACACAGTAATTAGAGTGAGAAGAGGAGAAATAATGCAAGAGTACCTCACAGAAGGGAGACAGCTGTACGAATGAGAAAGAGTACGACCTGTGGGATTTCTACAGAACCAATGTTCGCAGTCCCGGCATGGAACACCACCTTGTAAAGTACGAAGAGGAAGTAGAGAGATCTCAGCGAATACAGATAGACTGATGCCAGAATTAAGGAACAAAGCTGTGAAGAAAAGCTACATATAACAGCACTGGAAGGAACGAGGATTAGTGGCTATACAACCACAATATGAGGGAGGAATAAGAGGAGACATGATCACAACATACAAAATACTTAGGAGGATATATATAAAGCTGGATAGTAAAGCTATTTTACATAAGGGAAACCAGAACAAGCAGGCTTCAGTAGTAAGGACCAAAACACACACACACACACACACACACACACACACACACACACACACACACACACACACACACACACACACACACACACACACACACACACACACACACACAGGAAGGTTTAGGTAGTGATGTGGTGGAGGCTGACTCCATACACAGTTTCAAGTGTAGATATGATAGAGCCCAATAGGCTCAGGAATCTGTACACCTGTTGATTGACGGTTGAGAGGCGGGACCAAAGAGCCAGAGCTCAACCCCCGCAAGCACAACTAGGTGAGTACACACACACACACACACACACACACACACACACACACACACACACACACACACACACACACACAATAAAGCCAGACAAGTTAGTATTTGTGAGGTGTTAAAACTGTGAGGAATGTGGGTGTTGGTCTCCACAATAGCTGCGTGACGTGGGCCGGGGAGCCCCTTGTAGGCTATTGTTGTGCTGGGGATTGTTTGTCAAGTGTAAATGGCAGGAAGTGATATGTGTGGCCAATATTATTACCCATTAACTACCCTCCTGCCCCCCCCCTCTGTCCCCCATGTTGACTGGATGATCTTCACACCCTCCTGAATTTTGGACTGTCATTCACATCTGTCATATCTGCCACCTGCACCCTACATGTGTCAGACCTGCCACCTGCACCCTACATGTGTCAGACCTGCCACCTGCACCCTACATGTGTCAGACCTGCCACCTGCACCCTACATGTGACACACAAGTCAACTGTCACCTTACACCTTCCTCTGCCACCTAATACCTTCCTCTACCACCTCACACCTTACCCCTGCTGTGGGTGGTGATGAGTAGTGTGGTGGTGATGGTGGTAGTGATGGTGGTGGCGGCGGTGATTCAGTACAAGAGTAAGAGAGAAAGTATCAGAGAGACTAAAGTGTCAACAGGAGAGCAATAGGGAAGGGGGGGTGAACTATCAGGAGAAATCGTCAAGCCATTACGACTGAATGGTACTTGAAAGGGATCACTATAAGGCTTTGGTATGGGACGGGGGGGGAGGGGTGAGGAATGGTGTCAAACCACTTGGTTTGGGGGATTGAACAGCAACCCGCATGAAGCGAGACCGTCGCTCTACCGTCCATCACAAGTGGTTGAGCGTAGTAGAGCAATAATAATAAGTCAAAGGAAAAGGCATGAACAGTCGTAGGAGAGAGAGAGAGAGAGAGAGAGAGAGAGAGAGAGAGAGAGAGAGAGAGAGAGAGAGAGAGAGAGAATAAGAGAGAGAGAAAATAAGAGAGAGAGAATGAGAGAGAGAGAGAGAGAAAATAAGAGAGAGAGAATGAGAGAGAGAGAAGAGAAGAGAGTAGAGTAGAGGAGACTCCTCGCATGAGTAGTAGAGGTGTGATTCAGGAAATACCTGACCCGCTTGTTCGCGCCAGTTTTCCCGTCCTGCATGTGTAACTCTTCTTACTAACCCTTCGTCTGTCTCCTCTTCTCTTCTTCTTTGTCTTCTCTTCCTCTCCTTTATATCGCACATTTTATCGAGATCCACCTTTATCCCTCACTTTGTATTTCACACAGACACACATACCATTATGAATGGAATGGAAGTTCTGTTAAATAAGCACACGAATGCTGAATTAAGAGCTGAGACTTGACCCTGCAAGCACATCTAGGTGAGTGCACCTAGGACAGTGCACACTGAAGCGATCACATGAACAAACTGGGGACAAACTGAACCAACTCAAAGCAATAAAGAATTGTACCAATCAAAACTTAAAAAAAAATAGCTCCCAGAAGTCTTCAAAGCTGAACCCGTCGTACGACACCAATAAGAATAAGACATGGAGAAAGAATACCAGGAGAAGAATGATAATAATAAGAGCATGGGAATACCTGGAGCGAGGGAGTTCAGTATAGAATCAGCGCTGGTTGAGGGACTTGGGATATGGAGACAGACTCAGCTAACCAGAGTCATTCATCACTAGAAAAAGAGATCCAGAGGCAACCTCATCTTAGCGAACACAAATAATCTGTGATATAGAGACAGTTGAATATAACGCGAGGACCTGTGGTAGGCATCCATCAGTCTCAGGAGACTATGGAGTTGTGCTCTGGTTGGTGGTCTGAAGTGACCTCTCCAGGGCACAAAGCCAGGGTAGGTTGATATGGTAGAGAAGCTGTCACCCATGCAGCAGGTCCTCTCTTTTGTCTCTCCATGTAGAGGCTTGGAAACAGATATGAGCCAGAGGGATACATGTTCAATTCATGTAGGCTTGTGGAACACATGGTTGTTCTTCCTGGCGATCGATAGTTTTAATGCGGAACCCAAGAACTAGAACCCATTTGCCACAAGCACAAGTAGGTTGATTAACGGGTCGGTAGACTCATCACGCGCGTCGCTGCTTGTAGACTTCCGTCTTGTTATTTGTAATCTTTCCTTGAAATATTCTCTTGTCCTGAAATTCTGTAATTTATCCTTTTTCTCTTATCTTCTCGGGTCGTTTGTTGTCGATGCCTCGTCTGCTTTTGTATGCTGGCACTGCTGTCTGCTGGTGCTGCTAGTACCTGCCTCTAATACTGCTGCTGCTGGCTCTGCTGCTTTAGTTAATGCTGCAACTGATGCTGTCAGTTCAGCTGCTGCTCTTGTAACTTGACGTGGCTGCTGTCATTTGTATTGTCGCTGGATATGTTTGCTGTTAAGCTGCTGCTGCTGATGATGATGATGATGATGATGATGATGATGATGATGATGATGATGATGATGATGATGATGATGATGATGATGCAGCAAATAAAGCATCATCATCATCATGCAGCATCATCCCTTATCGTCCCTTTCCTTTGCTCTCCTCCTAACTCTTTATGTTTTTATCCAAGAGTTCAACACCATTGAACTTGCATTGTTGACTATAAGTGAGGACGCAGAAGGTATTGTATACTGTCAAGAAAGCAAGGAGCAGCGTTGTCTCACGCTGAGATGCACACTGGACCATCTCCAGTATTAGACTTGAATCACACAATCAGACAATTTATGACGTGTAATTAGTGTTTAATTATATGCATTACTGTTATTAGATTGCTTGTGTTTCTTGCGGGGAGGTTGGCTGTCGTCAACGTCGTCTGCTGTACATGTTAGTCTGTCTGCTGTAGGTGGGAGAGGATGTACTCGTCCACTTGCGAAACCTGTACATCTTTCCGCGATGTTGGCGGCTTTGTTTACGTTTATTGAGAAGTTTACGAGCTCTGAACCACTACGAGGTTGTTTATAACAATAATAACTTTGGGTTGTGTAGTTTCCAACCTCGTAAGATGTTTAATAAATGTAAACAAAGCCACATTGATTGTTGAGAGATGTACAGGTTTCGTAAGAGGATGGATAAATGTTGACCAGACCACACACTAGAAGGTGAAGGGACGGTGACGTTTCGGTCCGTCCTGGACCATTCTCAAGTCGATCGATTTGAGAATGGTCCAGGACGGACCGAAACGTCGTCGTCCCTTCACCTTCTAGTGTGTGGTCTGGTCAACTTACTTTAGCCACGTTATTGTGACTCATCGCCTGCAAGATGGATAAATGCCTTGTTGAATCCTGACTGTGGTTCCTCCATACTTGTTTGATCTTGTCGTTGTTGCTGCTTCTTCCGTACCTATTTCTCCATGTTCAGGTGGGTGTTCTATCAGCCCTCTTCCCCCCAGCGGTGTAATTAGTGTTCCTTGATTACCTGTTCCGCCCTACATGGAGTATCCAGCGTCTTCCTGCAAGTAATATCTCCTTCCTCCACACCTGCTCCTCATTACTATACCAACAAGTGTTTTGCTCTCCTGACTACGCCTTGTTGTTCTTCCACATTTTCTCCTAATTTATTAACGTGGTTGCTCTATAGATACTCTTCGAAGGACCTTCCATATATCTCTTCTGCGTGGTATATCGGATTCCTCTTCCATATCGGTTCCTCCGTGCCTCAGGGAATAGTTGTTCATCGATACGTGTTCCTCTGTGCTTCGCCTGGGAGTTCCACGTGTTCTGTGCTTCGCCTGGGAGTCCCACGTGTTCTGTGCTTCGCCTGGGAGTCCCACGTGGTGTTCTGTGCTTCTTCTGGGAGTCCCACGCATTCTGTACTTCGCCTGGGAGTCCCACGTGATGTTCTGTGCTTCGCCTGGGAGTCCCACGTGATGTTCTGTGCTTCGCCTGGGAGTCCCACGTGTTCTGTGCTTCGCCTGGGAGTCCCACGTGTTCTGTGCTTCGCCTGGGAGTCCCACGTGTTCTGTGCTTCGCCTGGGAGTCCCACGCGTTCTGTACTTCGCCTGGGAGTCCCACGTGTTCTGTGCTTCGCCTGGGAGTCCCACGTGTTCTGTGCTTCGCCTGGGAGTCCCACGTGTTCTGTGCTTCGCCTGGGAGTCCCACGTGTTCTGTGCTTCGCCTGGGAGTCCCACGTGTTCTGTGCTTCGCCTGGGAGTCCCACGTGTTCTGTGCTTCGCCTGGGAGTCCCACGCGTTCTGTACTTCGCCTGGGAGTCCCACGTGTTCTGTACTTCGCCTGGGAGTCCCACGTGTTCTGTGCTTCGTCTGGGAGTCCCATGTGGTGTTCTGTGCTTCGCCTGGGAGTCCCACGTGTTCTGTGCTTCGCCTGGGAGTCCCACGTGTTCTGTGCTTCGCCTGGGAGTCCCACGTGTTCTGTGCTTCGCCTGGGAGTCCCACGTGTTCTGTACTTCGCCTGGGAGTCCCACGTGGTGTTCTGTACTTCGCCTGGGAGTCCCACGCGTTCTGTACTTCGCCTGGGAGTCCCACGTGGTGTTCTGTACTTCGCCTGGGAGTCCCACGTGTTCTGTACTTCGCCTGGGAGTCCCACGTATTCATCTCACAGAATTACGGGTGTCTTCCACACACACCTGTATGTTCTTATCCTGGAAGTCTTGGTGAAGGTTGTTTAATGTCGGGGCGGTGGTGGCGGGAGTGCTGGTGTGTGCTGGCGGCCTGGTGGCTCTTGTGGGCCGTGAATCCGCCATCATTACGGCCACCACCCAATTCCTGCTCCCAACTCGGGGGTTCTATTCTTCTCGATATCCTCCGCGATATAAAAAAACAAAAACATCCTTCCCTGGCACCTCCATCCTCCTCCTCCTATCTGGTATTCGAAACTTATTTCGCCACTTTCCTAAATATTTCTTTTGTTCGTATGGCTGGTTGCCATTTGCTGGAAATTTTGGGGGCGTAGCTGGAAAATGACACTTTCACTGTAGGCTACGTTTGGCGGTAATGACTGGCGGGTTCCCGCCTCTCACACACTGTTGTCACTGCTTCCAGCGGTAACTATGTCACTCCTGGAGACGCCGCTGGCGATGTGCGGCGAGGCTCGCTGTTGACTTCGAAGGACGGTGCGACCAGTCGGAGACGGACGCAATATAGTCCGTCGTTTGGTGTCGTTTGGTGGTAGTAGGAACTAGTGATAATGGATGAATGAAGGACCTTGTGGTAGGGCGGGGCATCCTGTTGTGGAATTGGTGGGTGATCTGTAGTAATTGTCCGACACGGGGCAAACGGGTGTTGGAGGTGGTGTTGGTGGCTGTGTTGGAGGTGGTGTTGGTGGTTGTATGGGATTGTGGTGGAGTATTTGGTGCGTAGGCCTTGCTTTCTGCCTCATTTATGGTCAACCGTTGTTAGAGTTAGAGTTCCCGAGTGGTTGGTAGCGCGCCTGGTGTTTCTGCCTTGCATTTGTCAACGGCAGAAGAGTGCCAGAAGCACCACCAAGCAAACACCCTAATACAGACTGGTCACAGACATCATTCCCCCTCCCCCCCCACCTGTCACTGATACGTAAGCACATCTAGGTAAGCTAATGTGGAATGCACTAGGCAGTGATCTGGTGGAGACTGACTCCATACACAGTTTCAAATGTAGATATGATAGAACCCAGTTGGCTCAGGAATCTGTACATCAGTTGATTGACGGTCGAGAGGCGGGACCAAAGAACCAAAGCTCAACCCCCTGCAAGCACAACTAGGTAAGTGCATGCGCTGGGGATCACCCCCTCCCTTCCCTCA
This sequence comes from Procambarus clarkii, assembly GCF_040958095.1. Lineage (NCBI taxonomy): Eukaryota > Metazoa > Arthropoda > Malacostraca > Decapoda > Cambaridae > Procambarus > Procambarus clarkii. Next base: position 18,304,761 of record NC_091235.1, read on the forward strand.
CTCCCTCCCTCCCTCCCTCCCTCCCCTTCCCTCCCGGCCTGGGAGAGGGAGGATGAGCTGGGAGGAACAACCGGAGCTCTCAGTCTGTCACTGTCACAGCTGGGTGCAGCATGCGCGGCCCCAGTGGTCTGGTCCCACTACTGCTCGTGTCAACCCTCCTCCCTCCGTCCGTCCCTCTCTAGCCAAGCCTGTACATCCCACAGGCAGTCAACACCAAGATATAACCGGAGAAGTTGTATAATCAATCTTGATTTTAAACCCAGAAAAATCATTTCAATTTTTTTTTTTTTTTGGTGCGTGTGCTTTGCCACGTGTTTCTGTGACTGTGTGTGACACAGTCAGCACCTGGGTGAAGACTGTCGCTGGCGCGTTGAGTGTGTCGCATACTTTAAGGTAACTGTTTCACTATAACCTTAAGAGTTTGGATCAAACTTTAGTGCCGACGTTAGTTGCTTCTCTGACGGCTTCATCCCAGCAAGCTTTCGTGTTATTGTTTACATCGAGTGAAGTGCTTATAAGTAATTACTGTGTAGCCAGATACTGAAGTGATTGTTAACTCGGACACGTGTTACTTGAGATACTAGTAAAGAACTCCTACTAGTAACACCTGCCATACGACATCCTCTATAGCTACCTGAAGCACTAGAAATAAAACTTGGCTAGTAATAGACTTGCTAGCCTGTGACCTCTCGCGGTAACTGACCCCTGACACACACACACACCAAGACGTGCTAGTTGAAGATGGCAATACTAGTGCTCTGAGAATACTATTATAAGCAGAAATGGAAGAAGAATTAAGATGTCGTCCAGGCTGGTAGCCGACGTCTCGGTAAGTCTAAAGTGACACAGTTTACATTTTACTCTTGTATCCACTTCTCGAGGGCTCTTGCTCCAGATTGGGTGTTGGATGCGGCTCTGGATGGAGGTGGATGTGATGTTAGATATTGGATGATGTGGTGGATGAATATGTAATGAGGTTTACGGGAGTGTAGCAATTCTAGAGGTGTTGGGATGTGAATGGGAGGTGACATAGGGTGTCATAGTAAGGATCAGAGGAGTGTAGGGTGTAGGGAGGCGTTATCTTGAGATCTTGAGGTTATCTTGAGATGATTTCGGGGCTTTTTAGTATCCCCGTGGCCCGGTCCTCGACTAGGCCTCCACCCCCAGGAAGCAGCCCGTGACAGCTGACTAACACCCAGGTACCTATTTTACTGCTAGGTAACAGGGGCATAGGGTGAAAGAAACTCTGAACTTGGGTTCATACGGGTGTAGGGTGTAGGGGAAGGGTGAGTATGTAAAGAATATGACGTGATGAGGCTTTGTGAAAATGGTTGCTGCGTGTTTGAGGGAAAATGAGAGAGAGAGAGAAAGCAGGAGAGGTAGGTAGGATGGGGATGTGATCTTAGTGCATGGATGGGGAAAGAATGGTGATGTGGAAAGGGAGAGATAGAGCTGGACAGAGATGGATAGATTATGATGGGCCAGAGAAGATTGTTGATTTGTTGACAATTGAATTGAAAACCAAAGAATGAGATTATGACTTCATAGTGACGTCATACTTTGTGCATTATATATATATAAAACAGAAAATTGTATCTAACATTTTCGTTGGGTCGAGTCAGGTCGGGTGGGGTTGAATTAGGGATCTTAAAGAGTCCCAGTGACGTAGAGTTACGACTCATATCCACGTTTTCTATGCAACGGACTCGATAGGTTAGGTGGGTTGCTTGGGTTTATACGTTTCTGGTTAGGTTAGGTCGGATTTGTTAGGAAGTGACAGCTAGCTTAAGAGAACGAGCTGATATATCACTTGTTGAAGTATGTTAGCACTGGAACTAGATCTGTATGCCCTGCCTACTAGGCCTAGATCTGTATGATCTGCCTACTAGGCCTAGTTGCCCGTATGCACGTGTAAGGGATTTCACGTATCAGCAGACAGGTGGGCGTCAACGGACCAGTGGGAGGGCGTTTGTTGACGGGCGCGCTTGTGGGTGTGGGCGGGACTGGGTGGGGGGTGTGGGTGGGCGTGGGCGTGTCGGCGGATGGAGGGAATTAAGTGGGTGAATATGAGGGGGGGGGATGAGTGAAGGTAGGCTTAGAGTTGTAGAGTGAGGGTGGTGGCATTTGTTGACGGGTTTGTGGGCGGTGGCACCTGTTGACGGGTGTGTGGGCGGTGGCACCTGTTGACGGGTGTGTGGGTGGTGGCACCCGTCGACGGGTGTGGGCGGTGGCACCCGTCGACGGGTGAGGGCGGTGGCACCCGTTGACGGGTGAGGGGTGGGGGTGTGCGTGACCAGCGCGCTCACTGGCCGGGGTGGGAAGGGAAGCAGCAGGGGCCGGAAGAGGATGTAAGGTCTGGCCCTGGCCGGCCCTCAGGAGAGGAATGCTGCCGGAATTCGATGGTAAACGGGAAGGCCTTTGAGAAGAGATGGACACCTGTCATGGCGGCTTGGTCTCAACTAATTGAGCATGTTGAGGTTGAGCTTCAGCTCTTGGGATGTCCTCCACCACTTTGCTTCCTAGTGTATTCCATTTGTTCATTATATAACACTATATTTCTACTTTTAATGATTTAAATATACGTTATTTCTAATATATCTGATTTCTGTTGTTATTGTTATAAACAGCCTCCTGGTGCTGCGGAGCTCAGTTGTTTAATAATTGTAAACAAAGCCGTCAAAGATTGAGAAAAGATGTACAGGTTCGTAAGTGCTTGCGTAACTGCTTCGTGAATCTGCCAGTGTGTAGGCTTTCTCATTAAACTTTAAGAGTGAGCAGCAGAGCGGAGGGCGAGAATTGGGTTGGAAGAGTGGCCAGGAAATACGCCCATCCGCTCCAGCTGGTTAATTTTACACAGTTTTTTATTTTCATTATACAGGTGGGGGATGGGTGAGTTTTTATTGGCCTGTGTAGTAGGTGGAGGCTTGTGTATATTGGCCGAGTGATCCTTTATTGTGTATTGGTATTCGACCAACACCTGTTGGAACCATTAGGTTATGCTGTTAAAATAGGTGTGTGTCTGTCTGTCTGTGTAGGGGGGGAAGATATGGTTGTGTGTTTATTATTTGTATTCACTATTTATACCTGCAGGATCGAGCTCTTGGACCCCACTTTTCGAACCGTCGGTTGTCTAATGTACTGACTCCCGACCTATTTTTCTCTGCATTATCAACTACATATATTTCTCTCTCACACAAACACAGAGAGCAGGAAGCTGCTGCTGTTTGTGATTAACTCTCAGATACTTATGTACTGCTACGTGAATAGAGGCGTCGGGTGAAAGAAACTCTGCCCATTTGTTTCTACCTCGTTCGGGAACCGAACTCGCGCCGCCGCTGGATTGCAAATCCCGAACGCTGTTCGCTCGACCGTGAGGACTTTCTCTGTACTCACCTAGTTGTGTTTGTGGGGGTTGAGCTCTGCTCTTTCGCCCTGCCTCTCAACTGTCAGTCAACTGTTACTAACTACTTTTTTTTACACCCCCACACACACCCCAGGAAGCAGTCCGTGACAGCTGACTAACTCCCAGGTACCTATTTACTGCTAGGTAACAGAGGCATCAAGATGAAAGAAACTCTTTCCGTTGTTTCTCGCCGGCGCCTGGAATCGAACCCGGGACCACAGGATCACGCGTCCAGCGTCCTGTCCACTCAGCTACCGGCCCCCCCTGAGTGCGTGTGTGTGTGTGTACTTACCTAATTGTGCTTGCGGGGGTTGAGCTCTGGCTCTTTGGTCCCGCCTCTCAACTGCAGAGGTGTGTGTTTGTACGCGCTCGCTTGCATGGTCATCTGGATGCACTCTCCTAGCTCCTAAGCCCCGCCTTTCCATGCACCGGTCGATAAATGCAATGATTCATTCTCCTCAAAACTCGTGTCATATTTTCTTTTCAAACTGTGTATGGAGTTTGCCTGAGCGACCTAGTCCGTCCCCCGCCCGTTCCTCCTCTTTACAAGTCTTAAGCTAAAGAAATGCTTTCAGACGTCTTGAGATGCACCAAGAAAACATATTTGTTGGAGAAAACGAAAAGGTTCTTTCACCATCTAGCTGAGCTTCTAGGAGTTGAATTTGATTTCTTGGGCTCCGTCTTTCAACACAAATTCGAGGACGATTTGGGTGCTGTGGTATCTACATTTGAGTTCGTCTAAGCTGTGTGGCCTTCCACTGTGATATCTTTTATTGTAGTTCCTTAATGCTTAGACAAATTATTGTGAAGATCCTTGTGTTGGTTCTCACGTGTGTCCCCTCGTTTGTGTTATATTCATATCAAATATTCTCTTGTTTTCCCCTGGCTATTCCAGTGGGAATTTTGTATGCTGCAATCATGTCCCACTCCCTCCTGACTCTTATTAACCACTTGGTAATTAATTTAGTTTGTCCAGGTAATCATTTTTGTCTATTGCGATTTTTCGTCGTTTTTATCGTCGGCGGCAAGCTTTGTGAGGTAGAGGAGTGTCTTCTCTGTCTGTCTGTGTGTCTGTCCGTCTGTCTGTCTCTGTCTGAAGCGTGGCGTATGATATTGCTGTAGACGCATTGGCGCCGAGTCGTTAGTGAACCACGACGACAGCCACCCCTGCATGGCACTCCGCCCACACATGGCACTCCGCCCACACATGGCACCCCGCCCACACATGGCACCCCGCCCCCACATAACACACTGCCCACACCTCCACCTGTTGATGCTGCTGATCAACCCTCTACTTTTGCCATTCCAGTGATGGGTGTTGGCTCCACTTCCCTCTCCCAATTCCCCTCTTCCACTCTTCTGTTCCATTTTCCAGTCCTCCATTCCACTCCAGTCCTCCCTACCACTCCATTCTTCCCCTACCCCCTCCTCCACATCCTTCCCTACCTAGCCCCTGTCCTCTGCTATTCTACTCAAGAAGACAATGGTGGGGTTGGCGCTCCTCCTCTCTCCTCACAATACTAGTCAGGACCGATTGTTGTTTTCATGCCTGAATTGGATGGTTGAATAATTACCATAAATTTGATGTTGTGTATTGGACTCTGAGGGCTCCAGTGTGGCGTGTGTGTACAGGACTGAGGGCTCCAGTATGGTGTGTGTGTGTGTACAGGACTACACCAACGATTACAGTCATGTCCTATACCTGTTCGCTCCACACAAGACAGTATCACCCTCTTGCTCCTCCCCTATCACCCTCTTGCTCCTCCCCTATCACCCTCTTGCTCCTCCCCTATCACCCTCTTGCTCCTCCCCTATCACCCCCTTGCTCCTCCCCTATCATCCCTTTGCCCTTTCCCTGAATCTCATTCCCTGATCTCATTAAGAAAGCCAAGAACCCCAGAGAGAGAGAGATTAGTTTCCTGTCGCAGCAATTAGGTGTCGCGGTCTAGAGAGGAAACACCTGTAGTCTCCTAGACACCCGCCCTGTACCTGAGGTGCTGGAAGAAATCTTATTAAAAACTCATTATTGAGACGGTTATGTAATATGTAATCCACCTGTATTTACTTAATTTACAGATTACTACTTTAAGTAATAAATGGGTTGGGAAGCCAAGGATAAAATTGTTTTATAAGCTTCAGATATCATAATAAACTTGTCCGCAGACGCATATAAATGGAAAAGTGAAAGGAACATTTGTTGAAATTCGTAATGCACAATTTTGATTGTAAATATGATAGGAGTGCAAGATAATATAATCGTTGCCATAAACTAGTAAGGGTTCGAGATGTGGATCTTGAGAGAAGCTCGATCCTTTAGGTACACACACGTATACACACACACACACATTCCTGAACTAAAGGGATTGAGCTATGAGGAAAGACTGAGCGAACTGGACCTTACCACACTGAAAGAATGGAGAGATAAGGAGAACATGATAACAACATATCAAATTCTAAGGGAAACTGACAAGGTAGACAAAGCAGCAGTGTTCAGAGCTTGGAATAACAGAACGAGGTATCACAGACGATAACCAGAACTAGAAATGAGTGTTAGAAAGAACTTTTTCAGTGTCAGAGTTGCAATTAAATGGAATAAGGTAGGAGTAAACGTCGTTAAAGCTAATTCGATTCAAAATTGTAAATGTAAATATGATGGTTATTGATATATCCAGCGTACACTTAATATATATATATATATATATATATATATGTCGTACCTAGTAGCCAGAACTCACTTCTCAGCCTACTATTCAAGGCCCGATTTGCCTAATAAGCCAAGTTTTCCTGAATTAATATATTTACTATAATTTTTTTCTTATGAAATGATAAAGCAACCCTTTTCTCTATGTATGAGGTCAATTTTTTTTTATTGGAGTTAAAATTAACGTAGATATATGACCGAACCTAACCAACCCTACCTAACCTAACCTAACCTATATTTATAGGTAAGGTTAGGTTAGGTAGCCAAAAAAAGCTAGGTTAGGTTAGGTTAGGTAGGTTAGGTAGACGAAAAAACATTAATTCATGAAAACTTGGCTTATTAGGCAAATCGGGCCTTGAATAGTAGGCTGAGAAGTGCGTTCTGGCTATTAGGTACGACATATATATATATATATATATATATATATATATATATATATATATATATATATATATATATATATATATATATATATATATATATTTTTTTTTTTTTTTTTTTTTTTTTTTTTTAAACATAGGAAGGGAGTACCACCTCTAGCTGGAAGAAGGGGGACCCATAGCCTCGGAGGAAACCACGCATAACGCATTAGAGGGAATGTTTAGATCCCCTCCAATACAGTTTCTGTGTGCTTTTCTCCTACCACCCCCTTCCTTGAATATTTTTTGTGCTTTATTATGCATTTGATGGTTACAAGATATACATGGGTTGATACAAAAATAATAATGCAAAAAGGTGCTTAAAGGTTATGGATCTCTTGATATATAATATATATATATATATATATATATATATATATATATATATATATATATATATATATATATATATATTATATATATATAATGTTTTTTGTTGTTGTTTTCAACGTAACGTTGTTTTTTCGGTAAACTTTTTACTGTTAACTGTTGTTGGTCCATATATCTGTAGTTTATAGCAGTAGTTCAGGTCCATTTGGTCTGAAGTTTCGATCCACGAGCGATGGTGCTTTATCAAGTGCTCAACTGTTTTTGTAAACCAGGAGTGGAACTTTTTGTAAACCAGGAGTGAAACGTTTGTAAATCAGGAGTGGAACTTTTGTAAACCAGGAATGGAACTGTTTTTGTAAACCAGGAGTGGAACTGTCTTTGATAGATATAAATATTTAAGCCTCAATTCATAGAAAAACTACAGTCATGAACGTTTATATACTTCTCTACAGCCAGGAACGTTTCTTGTAAACACAAGACGTGCCATGTTCGTCTAGCTAACCTGTACCGCCTCGAACGCTTGTCCCACCGTAAAGCACAGAGTTCCCTTCGTCAGCAACTCAGCTATGACAGTTCCCAAGCAGCTTCAAAACGCGTGAGTAATGAGACTGGAAACTCAGCTACCAGCTCTCATGAATTGAGCACATGTGATATTGTGATAACACATGTGGTACTATGATAACACATGTGGTACTGTAACTACACATGTGGGATTGTGATAACATAACTGCTTTAGGGGTTGGCTCCGTTGTTTGCCCAGCGACATGTATTGAGTTATTTTAATGGTAGTTTGGGGAAAATTCTTAGTTTCTGTCTGTCTGTCTCTCTCTCTCTCTCTCTCTCTCTCTCTCTCTCTCTCTCTCTCAGTAGATTTATTCATAATTGCCTAAGCATTTATAATTACCTCATATCATTAACTCAGTGTTCAATATGCATGTACAATGTACATATACATTTGATAAAAACAATTATAGCAGCAGCAATAATGATGATAGTTATTATAAGCCTCGCCAATTGTCACTCTCCAAGACATGACAGTTTCATTGAACACTGACTGGTTGTAATAAAAATAATTACAATAATAAGTATATTTACAAAATAGTAAATACAGACCGAGTGGCAGTATAAGATGATAAAGATTATAAACACGTGAAAATATCGAATTATACGGGAATTATAAAATCAAAGATTAAGTATTTCAGTAATATTTACTTAAGATATTTTTGTGTCGTTGTCAGAGAGTGTATTTGTGTCGTTAATCTTTTTGGTGACTTGTATAATACTTAACAGGTATTGCATTATTTTAATAAGACAAATGCAAGTATTGTATTGTAAATGCAACTGTATTGCAAGTTGCGAATCTGCAACAGAGACCAGAATAGTGGCGGGGTTGTCGTTCTCGAGCACCTCTCAATGACCTGACATATCTTTGAAACTCTCCTTGGAGCACGACAGTGGACTCGAACCTGCGTTTTCTCGTAAGATAAACAACTTCCCAAGGCGGCTCCGCCACGGGAATAATTAGCCTGGGCTAACATTAATAACAATATAATGAGCATTATGTCTGAGTGGTTCAAGTGGATGGGCAGAGTTTGTCTGGGAGAACGCTGATTGGTCCACGGATCCGGGGCAAGATAGTGAGTAGTGCTTATTGTGCTTAGGGTGTGTGGGTGGATGGGGTTGGGCAGTATGGGCTGTGCTTAGGATAGGAGGGAGGCTAGGGATGGGGTTGGGTGGGGGGGGGAAGGAGTGGGTGTAGGGTGACGGGTAAGGACTGGAATGTGTAGAGAGCTGCGCATTAGCCATTGAGCGAGGTGGTGGGTGTGGGAGTGTGTAGTGTGTGTGTGTAGTGTGTGTGTGTGTGTGTGTGTGTGTGTGTGTGTGTGTGTGTGTGTGTGTGTGTGTGTGTGTGTGTGTGTGTGTGTGTGTGTGTGTGTAATTACCTAAGTGTAGTTACAGGATGAGAGCTACGCTCGTGGTGTCCCATCTTCCCAGCACTCTTTGTCATATAACGCTTTGAAACTACTGACGGTCTTGGCCTCCACCTGTGTGTGTGTGTGTATGTGTGTGTGTGTGTGTGTGTGTGTAGTGTGTGTGTGTTTAATGAACTGATTGTGGAGCTCACGCCTGCCCTCTGGATGGTCACTGCATGGAGGCTACACAATCACATATGTACAGCAACTGGACACACATGATTGTGTTCACATGTATCCAGTTCCTTAAGAGCACAGTGTAAACAGGAGTATATGGACTATCTACAATAGGAAAACTCCGGGTATTAACCAACAATAAGCATTTGGCGTAATATAAGTTTCGATGAAATATTTGTACATATGTTTGGGAGTATCATTGATCAAGTTAGCTGTCAGTTCTTGCATATTGTAAGGTAGAGTGTACGAACAGTATTGGTGAGAGTTTACAGTTGTTACACTCATCAGCAACAGGTGTAAACTGCTACGTTTATTTACAGCTTTTCGTACGTCAAGCTGAAGTTACGTCATGGAGCGACAGGTCTCCTACAAAGAACGTCGTTTTTCGTTCGTATGCGTTACATAAGGCCACAAATTGTCGTACAAGAAAATGGTAGCGACTCGCGAAATTGACATAATGTCCCGTTTTCAGTTGTGGGTCCTCTGGTAGGTTAGGATAGGGAGACTTAGGTACCTAGAGCCGGTCGGCTGAGCGGACAGCACGCTGGACTTGTAATCCTGTGGTCCTAGGCCGCCGGCGAGAAACAATGGGCAGAGTTTCTTTCACCCTGTGCCCCTGTTACCTAGCAGTAAAATAGGTACCTGGGTGTTAGTCAGCTGTCACGGGCTGCTTCCTGGGGGTGGAGGCCTGGTGGAGGACCGGGTCGCGGGGACACTAAAGCCCCGAAATCATCTCAAGATAACCTCAAGATAACGACGGTTTCTTGACGTTGGGAAACATTCAGAGGACGGACTCCATTGTCACAACTGCACTTCCAACAGCCCCACCGGAGTGATGTGGGGAACCGTCACTATATATGCTTTGGGAGCGCTCTGTAAGCCATCAGCTCGGCTTAAGACGTTGTGCTCTACCTCAAGACGAAGCTTATTGGGCTCATCTTAATTAGTTTCCTGGATGGGATGGGGGCGATTGTAATTTGGAAGGAGGTAATCTCCAACGGTGCAGGGAGATTGCATAAATTAAGCCCTTCCACGGATCATTATTGATCCGTCAACATCATTAATAATGCCTTACAAAGGGTAACTGAAATCAGATAAATTCCGATTCACATTCTTCGAAGGAACTAGAGGCACATATTTAATTCAAATTCAAAATTCAAATGTTTATTTAGGTAAAATACATACATACAAAGGGGGATACAGATATTAATGAATTTATAGATAGAGCTAGTACATACAATGCCTAAAGCCACTATTACGCAAAGGGTTTCGGGCAGAACTGTTTTACTGTTAGTTGAATAGAATCGTGTCCAAACATTTCGTCCAGAGCGGATAACGAACTCGGAATCAATCGTTTGTGAGCCTAATATCTTATATAATAAATGGAAGGTTTCTATATCTTTAATAGTGAAGGCTGTTATACCTGGAAAAATTCGTGGTTTATAAAGATATGACAACTTTCCTTCAGTTTACCATTAAACAAAAATGGTGACGTTTTCAGTATTTGATCACAAATTCCATTTTCTTTGACGGTTACGATGTGAAGGCTGACTCAAAAGTTCTCGACTGACCTAACGGACAATAGTAATAATTCGCCTTGTCGTGCAGAGGAAGAACACTATGCTTGTGACGTCCCTCATTTTGTTTTTAATTTTGTTCAAGATATACTCTAGAGTATAGCACTATCTGGAACACAAAGTAACTATGTTCCCTGATGTTGTTATAGATTCAGCTACCCGAAACAAGTTCCAAGTAGCACGGGCTATGGTGAGCCCGTAACTTACCTGGCACAGGAGCGGGGCAAGTAACACGGGCTATGGTGACCCCGTAACTTACCTGGCACAGGAGCGGGGCAAGTAACACGGGCTATGGTGACCCCGTAACTTACCTGGCACAGGAGCGGAGCTGACTTCTCCTGATGGTGTTCGTCAGCTTGTGTTGAATGTTGTGATGAAATGTTCCCACCTACTTGTCGGCTAGTTGTGCTTGCGGGGGTTGAGCTTCGGCTCTTTGGTCCCGTCTTTTTGTGGTTGATTGCCCTCCCAAGGTATTGACACAATAGTCGACTGATCCTCCGGGTACCCATTTACTGCTAGGTGAACAGAGGCATCGGGTGTTCGGACACGTGCCTATAAACGCCTCGCCCTGCCGAGGACTCAAACCCAGGACCAGTCGGTTGTGAGCCGACAAGGCTTACAATTTCCGTGTCATTTAACAGTTTGGGAAGTCCGTTTCCTCTTTGCTAAAGATATTGATTACAGATTATAGATATAGATTATAGATTCCGTGACCTATAGATTACAGTTAGGAGTTCTCTAGAATAGATCAGTCTAGTACTTGTTACCTTCTGAGTTTCAGGTGTTGTTTTAGCCATTGAAGCATTTTGACAGCGAAATTGGGCGTTTTAGATTGTATGGGCCAGGCGAATCGAATGATTTAAACGTTATGGAATGATTTAGACGTTATCAAATGATTTACAACTGGGATAGTTAGAAGCAAAAATAGTGTTACTCTGTATCTTGCTCTGATGAAGGCGAATTAAGCCGAAAACGCGTTGAACATTCTCTAATTCGTCACATGTGGTTAAACTTTACACAAATGGGTACAGTAGCAGACGACTTTGGCTCATGCTGGCAGGCTTACAGCTTTCCTTTATCTTCTCTTTTTATCTGCCAATCGGTTAACAACCTAGCGCCCAATTTACCGCTGGTTGAACAGTTATGGTCTGGCGCCCAGTCACTTCTCCCTGGATCGAAATCAGGCAAGGGAGGATTGACAGGACATCAATCCATAAATTGTTCAACCTCCTGTTCAGCGTTCTCCGTCAGTTTGAGCTTAGAGGGCCAGCTTGTTGGAACTGGTTCTAGCCTGGCATTGAACACACACACAAACACACACACACACACACACACACACACACACACACACACACACACACACACACACACACACACACTCACACTCACACTCACACTCACACTCACACACACCAAGTGTTCAAGTAAACAAGTGACCTTTCGAGTAATTATGTACCAGAATCCACTAACTTTAACCTCCGGTGATACATGCTAATACATGTGGTATGTTGACACATAATACATGTGGTATGTTGACACATATGTTCTGAATGGTACTCGGAATACCTGTTAGTTGTATCAGTGGTTACCGAGAAGCCTGTGTGAGATTTGGGATCATAGTACGGTACAATGTTTTTGTCATGGGAGGTACGATATTGGGATCAAGGGACGGTACAATATTGGAATCATTGTAACATTACAATGCCCTTACAGAAATAATTATTAACTCAGAACGCACAAACAAGTACAAACAAATATCCACAATGCACAACAAATAAAATAGTTACTAACAGAATAAACAAATGTCACATTTTGACAAAATGTTGAATATAATATTCGTTGTTTTAAACTCAACAAATTGCCGTTTGGAACAGAAAACGGAGGGTCCAGAGGGGGGGAGACTGACAAATACTGATGGCCTAACATTTGCTGATGTCCCGCCAAGCTTATCTGGGCTGCCTGTGTAATGAGAATTCGAGCACCATTTAATATATTCATTAATAAAATGCAGGCGTGTATGACAGGGTGATATGCGCTGGCAGCAGAGGCTTTTTTGGGCGCGAAAATCGGGTGATAGGTTCGTGGAAGCTGTTTTTTTTATGTTAATGAGAGAGCAATTGTTTTTTTTCTATAATTTCAGATTTTTTGTGAAACCATATCGTATGTAACATGTAACTGGTCGTTCCCATTGATTGATTGATGAAGATTAAGCCACCCAAGAGGTGGCACGGGCATGAATAGCCCGTAAGGGGGGAAAGCGCCAAGCCATTACGACTACATAGCACTAGGAGGGGGCCAGGATAAGGTTTTGGGATGGGACGGGGGAATATGAATAGTGTCTAACCAATTTGGACGGTCGGAGATTGAACGCCGACCCGCATGAAGCGAGACCGTCGTTCAACCATCCAGGATTACAAAGTGAAGATGCAGGACACCAGAGAGAGAGACAAAGACAGAGACATAGACATAGAGAGAGAGAAAGATGGAAGAGAGAGAGAGAGAGAGAGAGAGAGAGAGAGAGAGAGAGAGAGAGAGAGAGAGAGAGAGAGAGAGAGAGAGAGAGAGAGAGAGAGAGAGAGACAGAGAGAGAGAGAGAGAGACAGAGAGAGAGGACAAATGGGTGACTGCCTTCCCCAGTACCACAGTCGTAAAGAAACTTGCTGGAAACTGTAGTTTGTGACCCCCATCATTCTATCTATCACCTCCTCATATGATAAGTTCTAAATTTTCGAACCACGTGTGTGTCTCCTCCGACATACCGTGAGACACTGGACATGAGGGTGTCAGGATATCAGGGAGCCACGGAACAACTCTCTCAAAACACCTATTGAGATGAGTTTTAAGGCTTTTCGGGTCGTTATAGAAGATTAACAAGAGGAATGTTGGGCTGATGAATAGCGCGTGTCGCGGGCCAGGTGACCAGGGGCATGGGAGAGGCGAGGACTTGGAACACCAGGAAGGGACTAATGGGCAGGGAAGGTGGGCTCAGGGGCAGGGAAGGTGAGACCAGGGGCAGAGGTGGAAGAACCGTTAATTAGTCGCTGACACAGAATATTGGAACCGGTACACCTGGGTGGGATCCTTGTTAAGAGTCTTGGAGCTGGATTGATTGATTGATGAAGATTAAGCCACCCAAGAGGTGGCACAGAATAGCCCGTAAGAGGTGGTCCTTTTGAGCCATTACCAGTATCAAGAACTGATACTGGAGATCTGTGGAGGTGCGACTGCACCCTGCGTGACGGGAGATGTCTCCCGTGCTGGAACTGGAGTCCAACCTAAGGAAATATACAGGCGAGGAGTCACAATGACGTGGCTGAAGTATGTTGACCAGACCACACACTAGAAGGTGAAGAGACGACGACGTTTCGGTCCGTCCTGGACCATTCTCAAGTCGATTGTGATTACACACATGTGTCATTTTTCAAGTTGAGGAATATAGGACCATACGTCACGTATATGGGTCACATACAACTATACATATTAAATATGAATTCCCATAAATTTATAACTCCTGATTACTCCAGGTAAGAAACTGAGACATCTTAGAGTGAATCCATTCATCTATGTGTTGAGACGAGGCTGTTCCTAATAACTGTGAGGGAAGGTTATCTTGAGATGATTTCGGGGCTTTAGTGTCCCCGCGGCCCGGTCCTCGACCAGGCCTCCACCCCCAGGAAGCAGCCCGTGACAGCTAATTATAATTCTCGCTTTCTCCTCATAATTACCTAAAGGTAATTATGAGGAGAAAGCGCTAAGCCAGTATGGCAACATAGCACATGGAAAGGTAATGAGGACTAGGGAACTGGGACATAAGGACGGAGTGATGGAATGATGCCCATATTAACCCCCTTGGACCATCGGGAATCGAACCCCGACCCTGCAAGAAGCGAGAGCGTCGCTGTGCCGAGCATGGGATAGATAGGACTCCTATCCTAAGATGGTGTACCCCAGCTTGGAGGCCGCACGAGGGAGGGGGGGGGGAGGGTGGAGTACAATGGTAGAGATAGACTGGAATTCTTCATGGTTTACAACTTCACAGTTTATGGAGGATGAGGAGAAGACCACGACTAGTGTTGTACAGCTCGGCTGTTGGTCTGTACATCTGGGGTGGGCCTGCTGGCATGTACCCCCCCCTCCCTCCTCTCTCTCCCTCTCTCTCTCTCTCTCTCTCTCTCTCTCTCTCTCTCTCTCTCTCTCTCTCTCTCTCTCTCTCTCTCTCTCTCTCTCTCTCTCTCTCTCGCTCGCTCTCTCTCGCTCTCTCTCTCTCTCGCTCTCTCTCGCTCTCTCTCGCTCTCTCTCGCTCTCTCTCGCTCTCTCTCGCTCTCTCTCTCTCTCTCTCTCTCTCTCTCTCTCTCTCTCTCTCTCTCTCTCTCTCTCTCTCTCTCGCTCTCTCGCTCTCTCGCTCTCTCGCTCTCTCTCTCTCTCTCTCTCTCTCTCTCTCTCTCTCTCTCTCTCTCTCTCTCTCTCTCTCTCTCTCTCTCTCTCTCTCTTTCATTAAATGAGCATTCCCGAGGGGGGGGGGTCACCAGGGCACCCATCATCATTCCTTACGGTATTGACAGGTTCCTGGTCTACAGTGTGGCGTCGTAGACAGGTTCCCGTAGACAGGTACCTGGGTACCTGGTCGACTTAGCGCTGTAAATCTTTGCGTCTTCGTCTAAGACAGCTTTGTCAATATCTCTCTCTGGCATAGTTCGTAAAAGGGCCCCTTCTTTCCCTTTACGAACTATGTTCGTAATTCATAATTAAAAATCTGTGATGAATAATGAGGTATGATTTGTAATCATACCTAAGATAGTTTGGCGACGGTGTTGAAAATCTTGACCTAATCCATCCCAAACTAACCCAGCCCATTCTAACCCAAGTAAAAAAACAACAAACCCAAAATCCTACGTAAACAAACTTAACCCAACTCAACCCATCACAATAACCCAGCCCAGCTAACCAAATCAAACCTTAGATTCAAAATAGCCTACTCTAATCCTACAAGGAAGGGAACTATCAGGAGAAAGCTTCAAGTCATTACAACTATATACCACTTGGGAAGGGGTCAGGAAAAGGATTTGGGATGGGAAGGAATGGTGCCCAACCACTTGGACGGTCGGGGATTGAACGCCGGCCTGCATGAAGAAGTAGTTGGGTAAATGCCTGGGGAAATCTTTCCCAGGTTTCTGGGGAGCAGGAAGACAGCGTTTAGCGACTTATTACCATAATGCAGGAGTCGCTGAGGGCAAGTGTTGGGGTCTGTTGTGGTGCTGGGGGTCCCACCTGTGTCCTGGGCCGACCTGTGTCCTGGGCCGACCTGTGTCCAGGGCCGACCTGTGTCCAGGGCCGTCCTGTGTCCAGGGCCGACCTGTGTCCAGGGCCGACCTGTGTCCAGAGCCGACCTGTGTCCAGGGCCGACCTGTGACCAGGGCCGACCTGTGTCCAGGGCCGACCTGGGACCAGGGCCGACCTGTGTCCAGGGCCGTCCTGTGTCCAGGGCCGACCTGTGTCCAGGGCACAGTGAAATATGTGTTAAAACTGATGCTACGTGACACATTATCAACCCCTTGGAGACCATAATCAGGACTCGTCACACATTTATGTATCCACTGACGAAACCTGTGCATCTTTCCTCGAGTATGGCGGCTTAGTCGGTATTATTAAACAGTTTACGAAGTATAACATTTCACAACCCAGGGTTATTATTGTTATAGACAACCTCGTCACGCTTCGGAGCTCATCAACTGTGTAATATATGTAAATAAAGCCGTCATGATTGATGAAAGATATACAGGTTTCGCAAGTGGAAACTCAAGTGCTTGATAATCCTTGGCGCTGAACTTTGTTCAGTGTTCACTGGCGACATCTAACCTCACAAAGTGGTACTTAGGTAGTTTGGTAATTAAACCGCCTGCTTTTCTATCCTAGAATAGTCTTAGAAAATCAAATATTTACAATTTAAGAAAATATATATTTTGTTCAGCAGACGATGGTGATGATTTGGAACGAAAGATGTTCTGTTATGTGCGTTTCTATGTACTCCAGAACCTAGATAGTCACGTATGACATCTGCTTCTCATACATACCTGCGTCACATACACACCTGCGTCTCATACACACCTGCGTCTCATATCATCCTTTTCATTGCATCTGTGGGAGGAAGAAAGTGGCGCAGCATCCAGCCACAGGGAGAGGAGAGTGAGAGTAACCCAGCATCCTCCCACAGGAAGCGGAGGGTGAGAGTGGCCTCAGCATCCAGCCACAGGCAAAGGTCATAATTTGGCGCTGCCAGAGGGCCTGGGAAGCGCTCCCACAACACACCTGAGCATCGTCGTGATACCACACTCCCCTGTGTGTCATGGAGCCCTGCAATACCTTGTTCTCTCCTGTGTGTCAGACGCCGTCTCCTGTGTCAGATGCTGTCTGTCTCCTGTGTCAAACGCCGTCTCCTGTGTCAGACGCCGTCTCCTGTGTCAGATGCTGTCTGTCTCCTGTGTCAGATGCTGTCTCCTGTGTCAGACGCCGTCTCCTGTGTCAGACGCCGTCTCCTGTGTCAGATCCCTTCTCTCGTCCCTTTTCATTGTTTAACTTTCTTGCTGTTTTTGTGTCTGTCTCAGAGTCTTCGTCAGCTTCCCTTCGGTTGTAGAGATTTATCCCCGGCCGCTCAGCATCACAGGCCAGCCGTGGATGCTATTGCTGCTGGCTTTCGTCTCACAGTGGCCTACGTCCTCAACTCATGTTCGAGGGTGCAATCCCCAAGCAGGAGAGCAACTGTGGGACACGTTTCCTTTCACCTGATGCTCCTGATAACCTAGCAGTAAATAGGTTCCCGCGGACGTTGGATAACTGTTGCGTGTTGCATCCTGATGAAGGTCAATAGTCGGCTTAGGAAGACTATGTATTGACACAGGAAGCGCGGTTAGAACACCAGACAGCGCCGCTCCTGTGCCAGGTAAGTCTACTACGGGCTCGCCATAGCCCGTGCTACTTAGTACTTTTGTTCTGAGTAGCTGAATCTAAAAAAACAATAACGCGGTTAGAAGTAATAACCCTGATGCCGCCTGCCACACTTGCATTGTGCTTTTCCCGGCGAGGTTTCAAACAAATTAAATTGCTTGCAGTTGACTGTAAGTTATCCAGTTTGTGTAGCACTGAGTGAAGGTTATTCATCGTTACATATGTGTTCTTGATTGTTTGTACACTTAGTTAGCAGGTCCCTGCAAACACGCAACGTAACTGTCCCTGTTTTCCGATTATTACAACTGGTAATAAAGTTGTTACATCTTGTGATATCTTTTTTATGACGTATTAGAACGTTGTTACAACTTGTTATATTGGTTGTTGCAACTTGTTAGGTGTTAAAATCTTCTTCGAAGGTTGTCGCAACGTGGTAGTTTGGTCATGTGTGTGGCGGCGGCGTTCCTTTAAGCATATTTGGTTAAATATGACGGCATTGTTGGCGTCTTTGATCTTTGTCTAAGCTCTCTATGTTTCTATTTTCTTAGTGTCAGTATTAAGAATAACCAAGTTACCAAAATTCATGACGGAGAGACTCTAGTAATTATTAAAGAATTTATTTTCTTCAACGTTTCGTTCCACTTTGGAACATTTTGAGGAAAAGAATGAATACATAAGGGGCCAATTTTGGGTTAAATACACACGTGGGAAGCTCATCATTCATCATTCTAACAGTACGTTAGAATTCATCATTCAAACTTGCTCTCTCAGTGAGAGTAACGGCAGTTTGTTTCTTGAAATTGTGTTCCAATTTAAGATTGTTCTCTCCTGATCGTTTCTGCCTATATTTAAGGTCTCTCTCTTGCCCCTCGTCCCATCCTAAATCCTTATCCTGACCCCTTCCCAGTGCTCTACAGTCGTAATGGCTTGGCCCTTTCCCCTCATAACTCTCTCTCTCTCTCTCTCTCTCTCTCTCTCTCTCTCTCTCTCTCTCTCTCTCTCTCTCTCTCTCTCTCTCTCTCTCTCTCTCTCTCTCTCTCTCTCCAATCCTTCTACCGATCACTTTACGTCTAATAACATGATTGACACGACCGATTGGGCCTGGCTGGCGTCTAATTATGGCATCAAGGGGGAACCATTTACATGGATTAAGCCATGATGAATGGCTTGATTGGTTAGGATTAGCGGTGAAGTATGGCCAGATATTTTCAGCTCTTTCCAACTTGGCTTCTGTATGCCCCGCTGGGGGTCCCACGTCGCTGGCTGATATGGTAAAACTGCGTACGTAACTGGTAGTGTTGGTTGTACTGCTGGTAGTGTTGGTTGTACTGCTGGTAGTGTTGGTGGTACTGGTGGTAGTGTTGGTGATTGGTTGATTGATGGTGATTAAGCCACACAAGAGGTGGCACGGGCATGAATAGCCCCTAAGGTGTTGGTGTCTCATCCTGTCCTCATATGCAAGATCCTATTCTGTTTTATATTATTTTATGCACCATAACGAAGGTGATCTTAACTTCTTCATTCCTTACTAACATAAGTTTTTCCTCTTCCAGGTGAGTTTGGGCGCCTATTGCCTCCACGACAGTAAGTGCACGACAGTCCCTCTTGTTCCCGTGAGTCGTTTAGTGGTCGTAATTGTAGCATCTGGATCTACAGGTAAGTCTTCGGTCACACCTTTGTAAGTCACACGTTTATAAGTCACACGTTTATAAGTCACACGTTTATAAGTCACACTTATGCTTGTTAATGCACGGGAACGAAGTATGTCTTGCAGACGAGGAGTCACAATTACGTGGCTGAAATATGTTGACCAAACCACACACTAGAAGGTGAAGGGACGACCTTCACTTTCGAAGGGACGACCTTCACTTTCGAAGAGACGACCTTCACTTTCGAAGAGACGACCAGATATACGAAGTATGTCTCGTGTTTACATGTTCGTTACTTATGACTTCGTGTGGTAATATTCAGATTTTTTTTTTCTTTTGATGGAAGTTTTTTTTAGGTTATTTGGTCATGTTGAGGATATTGTGTATTATTGGTTTTTAAGACTGAATACATTCATGTAAATAAGTTACATGTGATTCAGTTTTTTTCAGTATCGTTATTATCTTCGTTCGGTGGTAACGAAGATAATAATATTAATAATATTATCTTCGTCATAACATTGTTAATCTTCGTAAAGTGTGGCGAGGGGGTCATTCCAAGAATCAGACACAGAAGCGAACTGCAGAACGAATAACACCTTTCTTAGGTGGAAAGGTTTAGTGAAGCTTAATAGGTGGTCTTACTGCCTCAGTGACCTGACTAGAAGTAAGGTCTAAGACCTGAGAACAGGTTCACCGCCCTGCATCTTCGCTACTCGTTAAGTAAACCTAACACAACCCGACCCGACCCAATGTAACGTAACTCTAACCAAGCCAACCAAACTTATTAACCTATCCTATCAGGATAGGTTACCTGTGTGTAATCTATCCTATCCTATCAGGATAGGTTACCTGTGTGTAACCTATCCTATCCTATCCTTTCCTAACCTAACCAAAATAGCTTCCATTTTGGGTTTTATATCTCGCTAGACATTTTCTAATTTAACTCTCATCAGATCTGTAGTATTCATCTAATAATTAGTTTTTGTATTTTATGTGTATATATATTTATCTTCAGAAGAAAAAGAGCACAAAAGAAGATGAGGTGATTGTCAGGAAATATCTGTCCGGACGGGAGTTGAAGGAGAGACCAGAGGCGGTGGGAAGGATGTGAGGTGGTAGTGTGTTCCCTCCACGTGACGGCTGTGGGGAGGGCAAGATGGGTGTGGCAACATGTGACGTTATTGTTTCACACAGTGCCAGAAGCAGTCAGAAACACAACGCCAGAAACAGTGCCAAAAACATTCATAATCTGCCAGAAACACAGCGCCAGAAACATAGTTGCAGAAACACAGCGCCAGAAACACAGTGCCAGAAACACAGCGCCAGAAACTGTCAGAAACACAGCGCCAGAAACACAGCGCCAGAAACACAGCGCCAGAAACACAGTGCCAGAAACACAGCGCCAGAAACACAGTGCCAGAAACACAGCGCCAGAAACTGTCAGAAACACAGCGCCAGAAACACAGCGCCAGAAACACAGCGCCAGAAACACAGTGCCAGAAACACAGCGCCAGAAACACAGTGCCAGAAACACAGCGCCAGAAACACAGTGCCAGAAACACAGCGCCAGAAACACAGTGCCAGAAACACAGCGCCAGAAACTGTCAGAAACACAGCGCCTGAAGACGGGGCTTCGAGTGGTATTACCAGGCCACAAATGAAGAGCGGGATGCGCACTATTCCTAAGACCCAGAGTGGGTATAAGCCTTAGAAATGAGAAGCTGTTCCACCTTCTTGGATATTCTTGACTCTTAGACCCCCACCTCCATCCCCTCCCATCCTCCCCTCTCCCTGCCTCAATCCTTTCCCCG
This sequence comes from Procambarus clarkii, assembly GCF_040958095.1. Classification (NCBI taxonomy): domain Eukaryota; kingdom Metazoa; phylum Arthropoda; class Malacostraca; order Decapoda; family Cambaridae; genus Procambarus; species Procambarus clarkii. Next base: position 18,325,743 of record NC_091235.1, read on the forward strand.
TCCCTACCCATTCCCTTTGAAACCAGCCTCAATGATGTCTAATTCAGCTCCCTAAATCTCCCCCTCCCTCTCCCCTCCCTCCCCTTCCCAGCATCATCTCCCACCCCCCCACCCCCACTTCCCAGCATCCTCTCACTCTCGTCACTGCGAAAGGGAATCGTCAAGGTGGTTGGGTAGTGTTAATGGCTGTAATACGGAGCACAAGAGCACAGTAGGTCAGCCTGGTGTGTGTGTGTGTGTGTGTGTGTGTGTGTATGTGTGTGTGTGTGTGTGCGTGTGTGTGTGTGTGTGTGTGTGTGTGTGTGTGTGTGTGTGTGTGTGTGTGTGTGTGTGTGTGTGTGTGTGTGTGTGTGTGTGTGTGTTGAGCAAGACGGCCACTCTCTGCTGCCACCGCTGCGTTTCTTTTGTAACCTACGAGTAATTAATAGTTTATACCATTTTGATTACCAGGCTGTACTGCCATCATTTGAACAATACTCACAAAAACATTGGCCAGCGACACTCAGGCCAGCCACACCCAGGCCAGCCACACCCAGGCCAGCCACACCCAGGCCAGCCACACCCAGGCCAGCCACACCCAGGCCAGCTACACCCAGGCCAGCCACATCCAGGCCAGCTACACCCAGGCCAGCCACACCCAGGCCAGTCCCACCCAGGCCAGCCACACCCAGGCCAGTCCCACCCAGGCCAGTCCCACCCAGGCCAGCTACACCCAGGCCAGCCACACCCAGGCCAGCCACACCCAGGCCAGTCCCACCCAGGCCAGTCCCACCCAGACCAGCCACACCCAGGCCAGTCCCACCCAGGCCAGCCACACCCAGGCCAGCCACACCCAGGCCAGCCACACCCAGGCCAGCCACACCCAGGCCAGCCACACCCAGGCCAGCTACACCCAGGCCAGCCACACCCAGGCCAGCCACACCCTGGCCAGCCCCACCCAGGCCAGCCACACCCTGGTACACCCACACCATTAGTCCTACGGTTTTCTCCTTTACTGGTGTTAACTCCAAGCCATTTCAGGGTCATTTTAAACCTATTTACCGCTTGCTGTTTCTCATTATGTTTCAGCGTAGCGTTACGCATTTTGGAGAGCGTTCAGGTGTTTCGTCTAATGTTTTTTTCCAGGTTATGTATCCGGAAAAATCCCGGATTTTTTTTTCTCCGGTTATGTACCATTCTCTAGCATAGTGGTTGTCAATGTTGTCTCATTCCCCCCTTTTGCAACCATCGTTCTCACCTCTGGGACCTCTTACAACATCGTTCTCACCTGTGGACCCCTACAACAAATTAGGTTTAATTTCCTTTTGATCACTATTCTTCAGCTCACTCCCTATTTAGATTTCATTCGCGCAGGAGTGCGTCTGCGCCTGTATGTGTGTGTATAGGGAGGTAGGTGAACCACATCCCCCTGTCTCTACCACAATGACCGTGACCCCTGACCTCTGGTGTTGCTTCGGGGGTCACACAGGTGACGGTCGGGGTCACAGGGTCGAGGTGGGGGGTGTGGGGATGTTTTGGGAGTATGGGGGGGGGGAGGGGTTATTCCACCTTTTGCTTCTCAACCGGATAAAGTTCATTAATAAATCAGCCATCTGATTTTTTTTTTCACCGAGATGAAAACTAGACCGATGCTGTGACTGCTGATTCTGGGTGTGGCGCAGGGGTACTGCTGGTGGGTGTGGCGCAGGGGTACTGCTGGTGGGTGTGGCGCAGTACAGCTGGTGGGTGTGGCGCAGTACAGCTGGTGGGTGTGGCGCAGGGGTACTGCTGGTGGGTGTGGCGCAGGGGTACTGCTGGTGGGTGTGGCGCAGTACAGCTGGTGGGTGTGGCGCAGTACAGCTGGTGGGTGTGGCGCAGGGGTACTGCTGGTGGGTGTGGCGCAGGGGTACTGCTGGTGGGTGTGGCGCAGTACAGCTGGTGGGTGTGGCGCAGGGGTACTGCTGGTGGGTGTGGCGCAGTACAGCTGGTGGGTGTGGCGCAGTACAGCTGGTGGGTGTAGCGCAATACAGCTGGTGGGTGTGGCGCAGGGGTACTGCTGGTGGGTGTGGCGCAGGGGTACTGCTGGTGGGTGTGGCGCAGTACAGCTGGTGGGTGTGGCGCAATACAGCTGGTGGGTGTGGCGCAGGGGTACTGCTGGTGGGTGTGGCGCAGGGGTACTGCTGGTGGGTGTGGCGCAGTACAGCTGGTGGGTGTGGCGCAGGGGTACTGCTGGTGGGTGTGGCGCAGGGGTACTGCTGGTGGGTGTGGCGCAGGGGTACTGCTGATTCTGGGTGTGGCGCAGTACAGCTGGTGGGTGTGGTGCAGGGGTACTGCTAGTGGGTGTGGTGCAGGGGTACTGCTGGTAGGTGTGGCGCAGGGGTACTGCTGGTGGGTGTGGCGCAGGGGTACTGCTGGTAGGTGTGGCGCAGGGGTACTGCTGGTGGTTGTGGCGCAGGGGTACTGCTGGTGGGTGTGGCGCAGGGGTACTGCTGGTGGGTGTGGCGCAGGGGTACTGCTGGTGGGTGTGGCGCAGGGGTACTGCTGGTAGGTGTGGTGCAGGGGTACTGCTGGTGGGTGTGGCGCAGGCGTCCAGACACTATCCCTGCCACCATGTGTCTCGACTCCCACCTTGCATTCGCTGCCCCAAAATTGCTCTTATCCAACATCAAAACATACGCGTTCTTTCCATCCGTCTTATCCATTGCCATAGTCCCCCCACTCCACACGTTCGATCCCCCCACCATTCTCCACCACTCTCACAGCAGTGTTGGTGAGAGGGGGCGGCCTCTGAGGGAGGCGGCAGGATATTTATCAAGCCAACGGAAAGGGACAATTAGCCCGCCAACTACTGCAGAAGCGTTGGGGGCCCGGGTGCCCCAATGTCACCTGCCTACGCCCACAATGGACCCCACTACGCCCACAATGGACCCCACTACGCCCACAATGGACCCCACTACGCCCACAATGGACCCCACTACGCCCACAATGGGCCCCACTACGCCCACAATGGACCCCACTACGCCCACACTGGGCCCCACTACGCCCACAATGGACCCCACTACGCCCACAATGGACCCCACTACGCCCACAATGGACCCCACTACGCCAACAATGGACCCCACTACGCCAACAATGGACCTCACTACGCCCACAATGGACCTCACTACGCCCACAATGGACCCCACTACGCCAACAATGGACCTCACTACGCCCACAATGGACCTCACTACGCCCACAATGGACCCCACTACGCCCACAATGGACCCCACTACGCCCACAATGGACCCCAATACGCCCACAATGGACCCCCACTACTCCCACACCTTGTAGACCACCTTGCTCATACCAGTGTGGTATCTGTTAATGGTATTCCACCCCTGCATTGTCGTTAGAATCAAATGTCTATTATACCTGATGGCTTGAGTAAGGGTCCCGTGACTTTCAGGCCCGAGCTCGATTTCCCGATGATCCAAGTAATGTAATGTTACTTGGATCATCGTTATGTCATGAAGGGGTGGATTACTATAGTGTTTCTTGAGGGTTAAGCACTTTCGTATTTAACAATACATCCTTCTGAAGATGTATTATTAAATACGAAAGTACTTAAGGAAATTCCTGTTTCAATTCTTCCTTCGTGGTCTGACACTGTCACATAACTCTTTGTATAAGAAACTGTACAAATACGTCAGTTCCTTGTTCTGGTCCAAGATGTTTCCCCTGGAACGTAAAATATAAAGTATAACCTATACGCTAATGGTAATTCTTAAATATTACCAAATGAAAGTAAAATGAAGGACATTACACCTCAGTGTATAGGTGTACTGGCCTGGCGCTTTCTCCTCATAATTCACTTCCCTTCCTGCTTCACTCAGCTGTTGTTGTTTAAGATTCAGCTACTGGGGAACAAAAAGTTGCAAGTAGCACGGGCTATGGTGAGCCCGTAGTGGACTTACCTGGCACAGGAGCGAGGTTGTGGTTACTCAGGTAATGGGGGTTTGAAATGGGTTAAATAATTTAACATAATCTAGAAGTCTCGTGTTTTAATGCGTTCCCTTAAAGCTTTCACAGGACACTTGTATGACAACTTCTTACAGAACACCACTTTTTTGTAAGAACTTCTTAAATTAGTAAAAACTTCCTAAAATTTGGTTGATACTTGTTTGGGTTTACGAGATAAGCTCTTGAACTTCCGGGAAAGTCGCCCGAATTTCCTGTCTGCTGGGAAGTATATTGGTGACAGGTGTCGGGGGGGGGGGGGGTACAGGTGCTGCCACCCGACACCTGCCACACGTCCTCTGCCTTCCCTTCCTCCTCCTTCCTAATCCTCCTCTTCCTCTTCCTTCATTTGCCTCCTCCTCCATCATTCTGTATCCAGTGCTGCTCGATCACGTTACACCAACTTCCTGTAGAATGGACGGATGGACGGACGGATACGCGCGCGCACTCACACTCACACACACACAAAACATGTAAGTCACACAGCTATAAAAGGAAGGTTAATAACCACGAGAAGTACCACCAGCAGTACCCCTGCGCCACTCCCAGAATCAGCAGTCTAAGTTTTTATCTCGTGAAATAAAAAAATTTGAAATGGCTGATTTTAAGATTTTACGAAATAAGCTATCAGTTGAGAGGACAAGTTGCGTCAAGACCGCACTTCTCCCTGAAGAGAGAGGAAGTCAAGAGCGGAGCATCTTGACTTGACAGAGCATATATTTTCAAATCTACAAATCAAATCTTCAAATCAAATCAAGTTTTCAAATCTACCTGCAAAAGATCAAGGCAAATGACGGAAACCTTCGACAAGCCGCCAGCTTCCTGTCCTCGTTAACCTCAGGTAAAATCAGGTAAATCTTAAGACCCACGTCAGGTTGATGACCTGACCACCTTCCAGGAGGGCTGGTCGGAGACCGGGCCGCGGAGACGGTAATTCCCAGTAACATCACCAGGTCATCCCCAAGACTGTATTATAAGTAAATATTGATGACGCGTTAAGGGAATAATATATATGTCAACAATTACAGCATTGCATATTGAACCATAGATCTAGTACATCTGTAATACGTATATTGGAGGGTAGAAATAGCCTAAGCTCCTCTGCTTGATATCTGCTTGAAGAGGTTCTGGGAGTTGTTCAACTCTCCAAGCCCGGGCCGAGGCCAGGCTTGAAGGGGGAGGCCAGGCTACTCTATTCCTTTGAGATGTATTTTATTGTTTCGATAAACGTACTTGAACTTAAATACGTAAATGATTACGTATTACTATTATTTACGTAATAATAAAATAATACGTGTATTGAATGCCGGCTCAAAGGAATTGATGAGGGTAGAAATTTCTGGCGGGAAACCCCGTCGACGCTAATGGGGTCGACGGTTAATAGTTCTTCCCTGGTTTTCTTCCCTTGTCTGCTGTACAAGGTCAATTATTTAGTACTGTTGAAGGGATAGCTCATGGGTAAAAAATAAGATTTGTCTTGGAATTCCAATTTATTTATGTACAAAAAAGTACATTAGGTTTGTGAGAGTAGATAGCATTTGTGTTCTGACTTTCTTGCAAATCCACTAACCCGCGTAGCGTTTCGGTCAGACTAGAATAAAATGAGATTCGATTAGATTAGATCAAACTAGAATTAGGTCATGGATTAAAATAATATTTGTGTTGGACTTCCAGTTAGAAGAAGTATACCGACTTAATGAACTGAATATTTATGATTTAAAATCCGTATAAGCCGCAGCGGTACGGCTTATACCGCTGATAACCGCTGCTTATATAACGGCTTATACCGCTGATATGACAGATAACATCTGTCATCAAAACGCTGATGACGGATGAATATCAACCGGTGAATATGAGTGACGATACTAATGCTGGAAAGTTAACTTGCTAACACTCCTGATGAGGCAGATGGTTGCCCACTTGTGTGAAGAGATTGATTGATGATTGATAAAGATTAAGCCACCCAAGAGGTGGCACGGGCATGAATAGCCCGTAATGTGAAGAGAGATATTGTTGTTGTCTTAGGTTCAGCTACTGGGAACAAAAGTTCCTAGCCCCTACGTGCTATGGTGAGCCCGTAGTGGACTTACCTGGCACAGGAGCGGGGCTGTAACTGGTGAAGAGAGAGAATTACGTTCTAACACAATTCCCGTCTTAGAATTGAGGTCACATATGATTGAGAATATCCGACAGGGAACCCAGTTGCGTTCCTCTGGAGGTAAACAGCTTGCCGGTAAAGGCATTCCCAACCCCCCCGCTTCGTGGGTCAGATAAAGAGTTCTCTCGGTTTATGGCGAATAACAACGAGAACTTGAGATCAAACTCCATTCGCGTTCTTGATCCGCTGATGAATCCGTTCGTAGAGCGGCGTGACGAGCGGATAAGTAGGTAATCCATCTTAGCTGTTGGGTTGTATACCGTCCCCAGAGCTGCCTACCCGCTGCGGCTTATACGGATTTTAAACCATAAATATTCAGTTCATTACTTGAAGGGTTGAAATGGCATAACCTATATGTTCATTTTAGATGTATTTTGTTGTATCAATAAACGTACTTGAACCCAGCTATTTGGATTAGTCGTGCTGGCAATGGCCTCCCGTCTTGCAGGTCCGTGTTCGATCTCTGATAGTCTAATTGGTTGAGCACCATTCTTTCCCTTCGTCTAGTCCCAGATCTTTGTCCGTATTATGTTGTTTTAGATTCAGCTACTCAGAACAAAAGTTCCAAGTAGCACGGGCTATGGTGAGCCCGTAGTGGATTTACCTGGCACAGGAGCGGGGCTGTATATATGTGTCCGTATTACCCTTATTAGGGTCTATATAGTCGTACTGGCTTAGTTCTTTTTCCTGATTATTACCTTTTAATACATCCTTTTCTAATAATATGTTCGGTTTTAACAAACAGAAAACGAGGTTTGTCGAATCGTCTCGTGTACGATTTGACTCCAGGACCCATCCGTCGTCCGACATTCCCTCTGGAATAGGCTTTCAACCCGTCCTCTCGATTAATAGGTCGTGTTCTTAACGTATGGAAACATGACGTAAATTCAACCTACTATGAAAAGTAACGACTTTGAAACATCTGTTTTCGCTGCATCGGAGTGATAGGTTAGGTTGGCTGCTTGGGGTCTTGCGTTTCTGCCAGGGGCCTGATTCACGAAAGCACTTACGCAAGCACTTACGAACCTGTACATCTTTTCTCAATCTTTGGCGGCTTTGTTTCCAATTATTAAACAGTTAATGAGCTCCGAAGCACCAGGAGGCTATTTATAACAATAACAACAGTTGAATGGGAAGATTTCATGCTTGTAAACTGTTTAATAAATGTAACCAAAGCCGTCAAATATTGAGGAAAGATGTACACGTTCGTAAGTACTTGCGTAAGTGCTTTCGTGAATCAGGCCCCTGGCTAGGTTGCACTTTTTTGTTTACAAAGTGGCAACTGAAGACACCCGGGGGCTGCCGTTCTCTGGGTGTTGGTAGGTAAATGTGGTGTTTACAGTCAAACAAGCACACGAGTGATAATGGAGTCATAACCAGTCATAAGGTAAACACCCGCCCCGCTGCCAGGGTTAAAGCCCGCGCATTTTTCCCGCCAAGTGGCGCCAACACGACTTGTAAACAAAGAAAGGCAACATCCGGGGACCTTTGTTATGGGCACACCTGCCACATAGCATTTCAACCCTCAGGAATTCAGGAATTTTAATTAGGGTTAAAAAAATAATATTTTTAAAAATAAAAAAATAATAAAAATAATAATAATGAAAGCTTAATATGATGAAAATTAAAACAAAATGAAAATGAATGTTTATAATAATGAAAATATAAGCTCATTATGATGACAACTACAGTATAAATGACAATGAATAGAGTTAATAATGAAGACGATAACTTAAAATATCTCTTGATGGCGATTATAATTAAATTCGTTCTAAATAACGATAAAATGACAACAATAATAATTTGTATTAAGGGAAAGAAGTGAAAGATAAAAAATAGCATCGTAATAAAACTTTTCATGTTTTCATGAAAAGTTTTTTCATGAAACTTTTCATGCTTGTAAACTGCTTAATAAATGTAACCAAAGCCGTCAAAGATTGAGGAAAAATGTACACGTTCGTAAGTGCTTGCGTAAGTGCTTTCGTGAATCTGGCCCCTGGCTTGTTAGAGGAGCGGTCGTTACAGGAGATGCTCACATAAATGTTAACAAACTGTATAATAAAAAATAGGTTTGATCTCATATATAAATTAATATTATTATAGATAAAATTCAGTGTATAGTAAGCCATAGGTCAGGTTAGGTGCTTAGGTTCTGTTGGCGATTATTTGTGTTTGTCAACGCATGTCCATTCCATCCAGCGGTTGACCCCAAAGACGCATTCATCAATTTTAACATGCTGTTCATGCGGCATAGGAATTTTCTTAAATTTAAATTAATATTATTATATATTAGCAAACTATTTGTAGTACGTGGGTGAAGCATTTACAGCGTTGTGGTTCGAACAAAAGTCGTCAGCGAAGCACTTGTTCCGGAAGTGTTCGGACGTCATCAGTTATGAGTCGTGGGTAAACCGTTTTTCATTCATAAACAGGGGGTTTGGCGGGTGCATGGAATGGACTTTGGTCTTCAAGTTCAAGTACATAAGAACATAAGAACATAAGAACAAAGGTAACTGCAGAAGGCCTATTGGCCCATACGAGGCAGCTCCTATTCTATAACCACCCAATCCCACTCATATACTTGTCCAACCCGTGCTTGAAACAATCGAGGGACCCCACCTCCACAATGTTACGCGGCAATTGGTTCCACAAATCAACAACCCTGTTACTGAACCAGTATTTACCCAAGTCTTTCCTAAATCTAAACTTATCCAATTTATATCCATTGTTTCGTGTTCTGTCCTGTGTTGATACTTTTAATACCCTATTAATATCCCCCCGGTTATGTCCATTCATCCACTTGTAAACCTCTATCATGTCACCCCTAACTCTTCGCCTTTCCAGTGAATGCAACTTAAGCTTTGTTAATCTTTCTTCATATGAAAGATTTCTAATTTGGGGAATTAACTTAGTCATCCTACGCTGGACACGTTCAAGTGAATTTATATCCATTCTATAATATGGCGACCAAAACTGAACTGCATAATCTAAATGGGGCCTAACTAGAGCAAGATATAGCTTGAGAACCACACCAGGTGTCTTGTTACTAACGCTGCGATTAATAAATCCAAGTGTCCGATTTGCCTTATTACGAACATTTATGCATTGATCCTTTTGTTTTAAATTCTTACTAATCATAACTCCCAGATCCCTTTCGCAATCCGACTTCGCAATCACAACACCATCTAGCTCGTATCTTGTAACTCTATCATCATTACCTAACCTCAGAACTTTACATTTATCAGCATTAAACTGCATCTGCCAATCCTTTGACCATTTCAAAACCCTATCTAGATCAACTTGAAGTGATAGTGAGTCCTCCTCCGAATTAATTTCCCTACCGATTTTCGTATCATCGGCAAATTTACAAATGTTGCTACTCAAACCTGAATCTAAATCTTTCATATGAAGAAAGATTAACAAAGCTTAAGTTGCATTCACTGGAAAGGCGAAGAGTTAGGGGTGACATGATAGAGGTTTACAAGTGGATGAATGGACATAACCGGGGGGATATTAATAGGGTATTAAAAGTATCAACACAGGACAGAACACGAAACAATGGATATAAATTGGATAAGTTTAGATTTAGGAAAGACTTGGGTAAATACTGGTTCAGTAACAGGGTTGTTGATTTGTGGAACCAATTGCCGCGTAACATTGTGGAGGTGGGGTCCCTCGATTGTTTCAAGCACGGGTTGGACAAGTATATGAGTGGGATTGGGTGGTTATAGAATGGGAGCTGCCTCGTATGGGCCAATAGGCCTTCTGCAGTTGCCTTTGTTCTTATGTTCTTATGTTCTTAAATCATTTATATATATTATAAACAACAGAGGTCCCAGGACAGAGCCTTGAGGCACTCCACTTACAACATTTTCCCACTCTGACTTGATTCCATTTATACTAACTCTCTGTTTCCTTTGGTATAGCCATGCCCTAATCCAGCTTAATACAGCACCCCCAATACCATGAGACGTTTAGTACCATAAAGTACGTTTATTAAGAAAAGGAAGTACATCTCAAAAGAATAGAGTAGCTTTCTACCCTCGTCTATATAAAGTCCTTCAAGGGGCTCACAAACAAATACAGTACTCAATTATTAATTATATTCTGTATTTCACATTCCAGTGGTAATCACAGTGAGATCACTTATTGAGATCAGTGCATACAGTAAGATCACTTATTGAGATCAGTGCATACAGTAAGATCTCTTATTGATTATGCTGCTCCTGTCATGTCTTGTGTTGGTAAAGGCTGACTAAAGACTAAACGAGTTGGAGAAGGTACAATATGAAGCCATGAGAATAAGCTCAAGATTATCCTCATGACCCAAGAACTACTATTACTGAGATAATGATAAGATTCAACTTGCAGATTATTGGGGATAGAATTTCAGAGATATATGAAGCTTCGGCGATTAGACTAATGAGAGGCGAGGGAGCTAATGAATTAACCCTCTCACTTCAGCCCGTCCTCCAAAGACCCAAAAGTGATTCCATGCACCCGCCAAACCTCCTGTTTATGAATGAAAAACAGTTTACACACGACTCACAACTGATTTCGTTTGAACACTTTCGGAACAAGTGCTTCAGTGACGAATTCTGTTCGAACCACAACGCTGTAAATGCTTCACCCACGTACTACAAATATAAATAATCGCCAACAGAACCTAAACACCTAACCTAACCTATGCCTATAAGTGTATATGCACAATATGCTAATATATTATAATATTAATTTATATTTGAGAAAATTCCCGTTTTGAATGAACAGCATGTAAAAATTTATGAATGCGTTTGTGGGGTGGACCGCTGGACGGAATAGACCTTCCTGCTTATATATTCATGTATAATTTCAGTGATTGTACTCTCGATAATGTGTTGATTAACACGAAAACGCTCAAATCTTGGTTAAATTTTTCTTCGTGGTTACATATTTTCAGATATATTTAGCTTGTACTAGGCTGGGGGTGTAGGTTAGGCTCGGGTGAGTCAGGTTAGATTACACTGGATCAAGTTAATTGATTGATAACGATTAAGGCACCCAAGAGGTGGCACGGGCATGAATAACCCGTAAGTGGATTAAGTTGATTTTACTGACCCCTTATATCCCTCGACTCCTGTCCTCCCCCCCCCCCTCAAACCTTGCGCCCTCCGACCCAAAGGTTACCTGGGGGTTACCTGGGGTTACCCAAGGTGATCCGACGGTTCCTCGCAGTTTGTGAATGAGAGAGGCAGTGTGTCTCAGGCCGGTGAGCGGGGAGGAGTGTGTGTGCGGTGTCTCTCTCGCGGCTGGTTTTGTCGCGCGCGGTAAACTCGCTGACGATAATAATATTGAAATTAATAACTTGTTTGACAAAAGTTCACGTGTGGTTAAGGTTTATCCTTTGGTTATGGCCAAAGTGATGCATAACTCGCTGAAAACAAATTATGAAACTATGTTTGAGTGAAAATATTGCGCAATTAGTTATTATGTGAGCGCTCAAGGCTATGGCGGTATTTTGAAAGCCAGAAAGTGTCAAGCAATTGAGGAATATTATCTTATTTAAATTGGCTTGGTGCTTTCCCCCTGATAATTCTCTCCCAACGACAGTGTTTGAACATAAAAATTAAGGAAACTGCACAAGCCCTGATGGCCCAAGCGAGGCAGCTCCCATTATTATATCCAGCCAAACTCAGTCATTTACATGTCTAACCTACGCTTGAAACAATTTCACCGATCCCAAGGATATTGTGATATTGTGAATCAACGATGTCTGCGTGTTGGGATACTCTTTAGGCTGCCGTCATGAGCTCTGGTTTACCTTCTCCAGTTTACATATAAACTGGAGTTTATATATAAGCTTCAGTTTACATGTAAGACAAAATAATCCATGTGATATGAATGTTTATTACCGGAAGCGTTTTAATGAATATTAACAAAATTATGGGCAAAAAGGAAAATACATTCATACTGTATTTTTATTTGCGTATTTTGTTTTTTTCTTATGGACGAAGATTTACGCGGTGATAATTGATGAATATATGTTGATGTTAGGGGGGGAAAGGTTTCGGACACCCCGAACACCCCCAGATGAACGGACAACGGACGGTGGCTTGGCGAACATCACATCTCCTCCAGGGTGTGAGTTGAGTGCTTGAGTGAGTGCGTGTATTACGGGCTATTCATGCCCGTGCCACCTCTTGGGTGGCTTAATCTTCATTAGTCGAGTGTGTGTGTATTCACCTAGTTGTGCTTGCGGGGGTTGAGCTCTGGCTGTTTGGTCCCGCCTGTCAACTGTCAATCAACTGGTGTACAGATTCCTGAGCCTACGGCTCTATCATATCTACGTTTGAAAGTGTGCTTGTGCGAGTGTGTGTGTGTGTTTGTGTGTTCTTGAATTTGTGGGTGCATTAGTGTTCGTGCGTGCGTATGTGATTGGGTGATCGAGTGAGTGAGAGTGTGTGCTTGCACAAGGCGCCTTTGGGAGGTATACAGTTATTTAAGAATTAAAAAGCAATACAGGGAAATGAACTTAAGATTATTCAATAAAATTCAGTTTATGGTTTACATTCTGCAAGGACAGATAAGCCATGATAATCCACCAATGGTATGTAAATCACAATTCTACAAGCATTGTAAACACTGAACCCGGGTCCTGATCGCGATAGATCACTAATGTCTATTTCCAGTTTTCTGGTTGAATGATACGTAAATGATAAGCTTGGGTTGATGAGGGGTGAAAGTGGGAAGAGAAGGGGGATTGAGTGGTAGGGGGCAAGTGAGTAGGTTGAAAGGAACCTTCATTGTTTCTACAGTAATTGCGGGTCTTGCCAAGCTGTGCCTTTTCATCCAGTTTTGAAAGCACGACTCCCTGTCTGTCGTGTGGGTCAGTACAGACAGTGTGTGTTGTTCCCTGTCTATTGCTGATGTGTAGCCTGAGTCTGTTCTCTGTCTTCCTGATCTGCATGGCCAGATAATTCATCCAGTCAGTGAGAGCCAAACAGACTATTCAGAAGCACGGTGAATGAGCCAAGTTGTTAGCAAGCCAGTGAACATTATTTTAAAACCTTTAAGGGTCACCCACCCACCCAGTGTGTCGACCCCTCTGACCACTAGTAATTCACCTTTCCACGCGGAGATAGCAATAGTCGCCAACTTTTGACAACAAACCATTTAGTTATTCACATTCAGATATCGGGATTTCATCCACTCGGAGGATTTGTCAGTCAGTCCTTTAGAAAATGCTAACCGGAGAGCCACCGGTCATGGTAACCGGACATCCTACGTCAGCGCCTTCGTCAGCGTACCTCCACCAGGTCCTCGAGGCACGGTAGCCTCCGCCAGTGTGGGAATGAGGGGGCGGGAAAGGTACCATTTACCCGCCAGAGTTTCAACAATCACGGCTCCAACCACTGTTTGGGACAAAACGATTACCTGGATCTTACCTGGAGAGGAGTTCGGGAGTGGTTCTACTTCCTCGAGCACGGCCTCAGGCCAGGCTCGACTTGCTGATAACTTGGTCCAACAGGCTGTTGCTTGGAGCGGTCCGCAGGGCCAACGCATATTCACTACAGCCTGGTGATTGGAGTAGGATTGGATGATCTGCAGGAAAAGTGATCGGATTGGATGCTTTCTTAGTAACTTGACCAGGCCACACACTACGTGAAGGGACGACGACGTTTCGGTCCGTCCTGGACCATTCTCAAGTCGATCAAGTCTTTCTTAGTAACTATCACTAAGATAAAAGAACTTTAAGTACATTCATAAGTAAGCTGTTGCGAGAGTACTGGAGGCTGTCTGTTGCCACGGTTACAGCAACCTGTCGTGCAACAATGAGTGTTGTTGTTGTTATAGATTGTTATAGGGGTTCTTGAGTCCAGGGTATTCTTAACTGTTACAAGACTTACTCCGACCTGTCACTGTGTGTGTGGGGGGGGGGGGTGAGTGGGGGGTGTACTTGCCTAGTTGACCTTGCAGAGTCGAGCATCTGCTCTTAAGCCCCGCCTTTCGACTTTTATTAGTTTAATGTAGTGATTCTCTTTCATTCGTTTTTCTTGCGACATTTACATTTCAAGCTGTGTACTCACCTAGTTGTGTCTGCAGGATCGAGCATTGACTCTTGGATCCCGCCTGTGTATCTTATTGGCTTTGTGTGTGTGTGTGTGTGTGTGTGTGTGTGTGTGTGTGTGTGTGTGTGTGTGTGTGTGTGTGTGTGTGTGTGTGTGTGTGTACTCACCTAATTGTACTCACCTAATTGTGCTTGCGGGGGTTGAGCTTTGGCTCTTTGGTCCCGCCTCTCAACTGTCAATCAACTGGTGTACAGATTCCTGAGCCTACTGGGCTCTATCATACCTACATTTGGAACTGTGTATGGAGTCAGCCTCCACCACATCACTTCCTAGTGCATTCCATTTATTAACTACTCTGACACTGAAAAAATTCTTTCTAACGTCTCTGTGGCTCATCTGGGTACTAAGTTTCCACCTGTGTCCCCTTGTTCGTGTCCCACCCGTGCTGAAGAGTTTGTCTTTGGCCACCCTGTCAATTCCCCTGAGAATTTTGTAGGTGGTTATCATGTCTCCCCTTACTCTTCTGTTTTCCAGGGATGTGAGGTTCAGCTCCTTTAGCCTTTCCTCGTAGCTCAATCCTCTCAGTTCCGGGACGAGCCTGGTGGCATACCGCTGAATCTTCTCTAACTTTGTCTTGTGTTTAACTAGGTATGGACTCCAGGCTGGAGCTGCATACTCCAGGATTGGTCTTACATAAGTGGTATACAGGGTTCTGAAAGATTCCTTACACAAGTTTCTGAAGGCTGTTCTTATGTTGGCCAGTCTAGCATATGCCGCTGATGATATTCTTTTGATGTGGGCCTCTGGGGACAGGTTCGGTGTGATATCAACCCCCAGATCCTTCTCTCTATTTGATTCTTGCAGGATTTCCCCTCCCAGATGATACCTTGTGTTCAGCCTCCTGCTCCCTTCGCCTAATTTCATCACCTTACACTTTCCAGAGTTGAACTTCAGCAGCCATTTTCTAGACCATTCCTCCAGTTTATCCAGGTCATCCTGTAGTCTCTGTCTATCTTCATCCGTCTTGATTCTTCTCATAATTTTTGCATCATCAGCAAACATCGAGAGGAATGAGTCTATACCCTCTGGAAGATCGTTCACATATATTAGAAACAGGATGGGTCCAAGTACTGAGCCCTGTGGGACTCCGCTGGTGACATCTCGCCACTCTGATGTCTTCCCCCTCACCGTTACTCGCTGTTTCCTGTTGCTTAAGTACTCCCTTATCCACTGGAGCACCTTCCCTTTTACTCCTGCCTGTTGCTCCAACTTTTTTAACAGCCTTTTATGGGGTACTGTGTCGAAGGCTTTTTGGCAATCCAGGAAAATGCAGTCGGCCCACCCTTCTCTTTCCTGCCTAATTTTCGTTGCCTGGTCATAAAATTCTATTAACCCTGTGAGGCACGATTTACCATCTCTGAACCCATGTTGGTGGTGCGTTACAAAGTTATTTCCCTCCAGATGCTCTACGAGCCTTTTCCTCACGATCTTCTCCAGCACCTTGCATGGTATACAAGTTAAGGAAACTGGCCTGTAATTCAGTGCCTCTTGCCTGTCACCCTTTTTGTATATTGGGACCACGTTAGCTGTCTTCCAACTTTCTGGTAAGTCTCCTGTTTCCAGTGACCTGTTATACACCATAGAGAGTGGCACACTTAGTGCTTCTGCACCTTCCTTTAGTATCCATGGTGAGATTCTATCAGGCCCAACAGCCTTTGTCACATCTAGCTCCAGCAGACACCTTTTGACCTCATCACTGGTGAGGTCAAATTCCTCCAAGGTTTCCAAGGTTGCCGCCTCCTCATTTAGTGCAGGGGCTTCTCCTTGTTCTATTGTGAAGACCTCCTGGAATCTCTTGTTGAGTTCTTCACACACCTCCTTGTCATTCTCTGTGTATCTGTTCTCCCCTTTCCGCAGCTTCATCACTTGTTCCTTCACTGCTGTTTTCCTCCTGATATGGCTGTGGAGCAGCTTTGGTTGGGTCTTGGCTTTACTCGCGATGTCATTTTCAAACTGTCTCTCTGCTTCCCTCCTCACTCTGATGTACTCATTTCTGGCCCTCTGGTACCTCTCCCTGCTCTCTGGTGTTCTGTTATTTCTGTAGTTTCTCCATGTTCTTTTACTCAGTTGTTTCGCTACCTTACATTCCTGGTTGAAACATGGGTTTTTCTGTTGTTTTTCGTTTTTCTCCTTTTCTCTGTGTGTGTGTGTGTGTGTGTGTGTGTGTGTGTGTGTGTGTGTGTGTGTGTGTGTGTGTGTGTGTGTGTGTGTGTGTGTGTGTGTGTGTGTGTGTGGATGGATTGAACGTATTAACCCAAACAGAAATTCGCGAACCCAAGCCACCTACCCAACCCAACCTAACCAACCTATACATAGAAAAGTGGATTTTTGTGAAACGCTACTTGTTAAAGCACGTTGCATATGGTACGGTGGTTACCATAAGGTCGTATTGGTTGAGCGGACGGGGTTTGAGGGAGAGGTTGTGGGAAATATAAATCCATTCGTTCATCAATGTCTCCCCCCACGATGGGCCGCCCTCTATTATGTCATGGCCTCTCAGGACCTGACGGAGACGATGCCATAGACAAGAGGGGCCTTTCATCTGATTCTTTTCATCCTTCCCTCCCACTCGCCTCCTTCCCTCCCACCAGCATCCTTCCCTCCCACTCGCCTCCTTCCCTCCCACCAGCATCCTTCCCTCCCACTCGCCTCCTTCCCTCCCACCAGCATCCTTCCCTCCCACTGGTCTGACTCAAGACGCCAGCCCTGGTGTTCACAGCCGGGATCTTATCAACACACCTCTACGTTCCTTCAGCTTCATCACATGGTGCTTCCTCCTCCTCCTCCACTTTCCGGAAATTTACAATTTGCGAGGCGCCAGCGTCCACTAGACGGGGTGTGAAGCCTCCCGTGGGAGAGAGACACGGGGGGGGGGAGGGGGGGAGGGAAGCCCTGCTTGCTAAGACGACCCGTACCGTGACCAAATTATCCGGAAATATTCACACAGTTACGACAGCTCCCCGGTGATTCGCGCGGTCACGCCCTGCGTTTCACGAATGTTGGCGTTATATTCGTGTCAGAGTCCTGCGGGTCCAGCACTAATAAGGTGTGCTAAGTCCGGTGGGGTGGGGGGGAATCGCTCCCTTCCCCATTGCTGTGCCTGTCAAAGGACTGGACGACTGGATAGGACTTGCCTGCTGGAGAGGGGAGGACTGGTGGAGTGGTTAGTGGACACGATAGGGAGTGAGGGGGGGAGGAGATTTGATGGAACAGGGAAGATGGAAGGATTGAAGGAGCAGTTTGGATGAAAGGAACAGTTTTTAGCAGTTATAACATCGCTAGTCTGAGACACGGATGTTGATTGGTATTGGGGGGGGGAGGGGTTAGGTATGGTGGGTAGGGATGTTGTTTATGGCTCAGGGACAATATGGGGAAGAATAGGTATACCAGAATAGGTTCGAACCCTCATCACGGCCCATGTGGATTTGTTCATTTGATATATCACGTTATTGTGATTTCTGTGTGTAAAGGTGTATATTAGGTGGACGGGACAGGTATAACAGGAGGGGGGGGGGGCGTTGCAGACAGTGAAAAGGGGGCCCTGGGAGTGTGGTTGGGTATCGTTCTAGTGGGTACGTGGGTGGGTATTACCGCAGCTGACGGGCGTGAGAACCAATACACGTACCCCGCCCCTCCCCCTCTCCCAGACAAGTTTACCTGGGGGAGGAGGAGGAGGAGAAGGGGGTAGGGGGGAGTGGGGAGGGGAGGGGGAATAGCCCAGGACTTGATATGTTAATGCTGTGTCTTAAAGGTGCTCTTATTAAGCTGTGGTGATGACATTCATTGGTTGATTTATGAGGGTAATGGTGGTTTGGTGAGACTTGGTGATGTACATTTGTTTGGTTGTGTGTGTGTGGGGGGGCTGTGTATGTGTGGTTGAGTGCTTTGCGTTTATCTTGCTAAGATTCGCTCTCTGTACCTCTGTATAAATATTTATATCTATTTCCTGTTCTGCTGCTACTTTTATTTCCTCTCTCTCTCTCTCTCTCTCTCTCTCTCTCTCTCTCTCTCTCTCTCTCTCTCTCTCTCTCTCTCTCTCTCTCTCTCTCTCTCTCTCTCTCTCTCTCTCTTCCCCTATCCTTTCCCCTACCCCTCCCATTCTCTCCCTTCCCCCTCCTCCTTCCCTCCCTTCTGAAGGATGCCAGATCAGGTTTCTTGAAGACAATGTTTTGA
This sequence comes from Procambarus clarkii, assembly GCF_040958095.1. Taxonomy (NCBI): domain Eukaryota; kingdom Metazoa; phylum Arthropoda; class Malacostraca; order Decapoda; family Cambaridae; genus Procambarus; species Procambarus clarkii. Next base: position 18,344,157 of record NC_091235.1, read on the forward strand.
TCCAAGCGTCATTCCTCTGCATGAAACCAGTTTTCACTCCTCCTCTTCTGTTGTCTCGTTCACCATTCCCCTTCCTTCCATCCCATTCCCCCCTCCCGTCTGTCACATCACGTGTCACAAGCCCCCATGCTCAAGCACTCAACCCTACCTGCGCCCCCCTTCATCACCGTGGGGCTCCTCGCCCCCTCCACCCCTACAAACCCCTCTTCCTCCCCCATCAACTCCAGGTTAGCAACTTGCACGGTGAGATACTGCGTGTGGTGACATGGTGTTGCAGTGGTGGTGTGGTGGGAACCGCAGCACACACACACACACACACACACACACACACACACACACACACACACACACACACACACACATACACACATACACACATACACACACACACACACACACACACATACACACACACACACACACACACACACACACACACACACACACACACACACACACACACACATACACACACACACACACACACACACACATACACACACACACACACATACACACACATACTGATCAACGCATCCCCGTCGTCTTAGTGTTGGGGGAACTATTGCCGTATATTATAACTGTATTGTTATTGTACTTTGGCAGTCACTGTGGTCCAGCACCGTGGCCCATCACCGTGGCCCATCACCGTGGCCCATCACCGTGGCCCATCACCGTGGCTCATCACCGTGGCCCATCAGCGTGGTCCATCACCGTGGCCCATCACCGTGGTCCATTCTCCCTTGTCTTTGAGGGGTGGACGTGAATTATACTGTGGAAAAGGAGGTTCTTTCGGCTCCCATCTCCATAATGTTCTTTGGTGATTGTAGTTGTTATGCCTGGTGTTTGGAGGGATTTGTGTGTTTGTGTTTTGAATCTGGTTGTCTCCTTCCTGCTTGTGTGGTTACGTGAATGTGGCTCGTTTTCCTGCTTTATTGTTTGTGCTTGTGTGGAGAGGGAATTATCAGGGGAAAGCGTCAAGCCATTACGACTATATAGCACTTGGAAGAGGTCAGGATAAGGATTTGGGATGGGACGAGCGGGAAATGAATGGTGCCCAACCACTTGGCACTTGGATGGTCGGGGATTGAACGCCGACCTGCATGAAGCGAGACCGTCGCTCTACCGTCCAGCCCAAATGGTTGGGCGCTTGTGTGGAGAGCTGATCGATATACAGTTCTGTATTCTCACCTCCAGAGGCGATACAATAATATAAATCCTCACTCCAGAGCTTATACAGTAATGTAGCTTCACCCCACAGCTGCTACGATATTGTATTCTCTCCGCAGAGCTGATACAGCACTTTATCCTCACCTCCGAGCGATGCAGTTCTCTTATTCTCACAATCAGTTTGTGAAGCAGTCACTAGGGTGTCAAGTGAGGTCATGGAACAATAGCCTGGACTCACCCCGCGGCTGCAGGAAGGCACACGGCTCTACGGAACTCCGAATTCAACTGTTTTATTGCGGTTTCGCACCGGCTTGAGAGAAGGGGTCCCGGGGGGCGGGGGCGAGTGGTAGAGTGAAATTTAAAACGTGACTTTTGACGCTATACGGACTAATGAACAGCCGGGTCTATAGGTGAACTGGGGTTGGTCAAGTTGGAACACTTCATATTAGGTCAAAAAATCCATCGTTCCCAGTTATCTGGGGTTTTGTACGTGATTGTTAAGCTTCGTACCTTATGTTTCTTAATTATGGGACGAGTGTTTTTGCCTCAGAGAGAGAGAGAGAAAGAGGGAAAATTATGGAGAAGGTATGTTTGTTAATAGGTGCGTTATTTGAGGGAACAATGTAAGTGTGTCAGGGCACCATTGTGTGTATACACAGTGTTATATAATGTAGCTAGCGAAGGGGTCTAAAAAAACCGATGGCAGCGCTTGAGTTCCCGTCGGTTTCATCAGCGATGGCAGCGCTTGAGTTCCCGTCGGTTTCATCAGCGATGGCAGCGCTTGTCTTCAGGGTGTCTCAGAGGTTCTGAAATTAAAACAAAAGTTTAAGGCTGTCAAAGTTTTTATGTTGATTCAAGTACATATTTTGTTATACAACAACAACATTTCCCCACTGAACTGTACTACGACTACTTCCGGTTGATGTGGTCCAGAGGAAGAGGCAAGAATGGAAAGAAGGATGGAAATTGAAGAATTGAGAAAAAATTGAAAAAATGGAAATTGAAGAATTGAGGGAATAGAAGACTGGAGATAGGGAAGAGGTGAGTGGAGACCAAACGAATGTAGGGACCATAGATGGTGGGCAATAAAGGGAGTGAGTGAGTGAGCGAGAGAGAGAGAGAGAGAGAGAGAGAGAGAGAGAGAGAGAGAGAGAGAGAGAGAGAGAGAGAGAGAGAGAGAGAGAGAGAGTGAGAGAGGGTGAGAGAGAGTGAGAGAGGGTGAGAGAGAGAGAGAGAGAGAGTGAGAGAGAGAGAGAGAGAGAGAGAGAGAGAGAGAGAGAGAGAGAGAGAGAGAGAGAGAGAGAGAGAGAGAGAGAGAGAGAGAGAGAGAGAGAACAACAGAGAGGGTTAGAGGTTAGCTTACATAGCGGAGTTCGTGAGCTGCAGCCGTTAAGGGTTAACAAGAACGCGGTAATAATGTCGGATATTGTGAAAAACATGAGTATTTCAGCGAGACGCGCACGCGCGCTTCCACACGCCCAAAAGAGGCCAAGGGATAGAGGGTCGTCCCCCACAACACAAAACGTCGACCGATCTATCCACAGGTGTAAATACAAAATAAAATGCATTAATGTCGCAACCTGTATAACATACGTCGAGTGTGTCATTACTAAACTATCGACTGTTCTGTACACATGGTGGCCTTGTTCCACACCTGGTGGTGTTCCACACCTGGTGGTGTTCCACACCTGGTGGTGTTCCACACCTGGTGGTGTTCCACACCTGGTGGTGTTCCACACCTGGTGGTGTTCCACACCTGGTGGTGTTCCACACCTGGTGGTGTTCCACAGCTGGTGTTCCACCACCTCTGGTGTTAGACACACCAACAAGTCAAGACCCGGTGTATCTTTCCGTTAGCATGTATTACTGAGACAGTAATACCAGTCCGGTTAAGTAGCGGTGGTAGCGGGTCTTTTTGCCCCCCTACGACCTGTCACATGTGTGTGTGTATGGAATACAAAATACAACATTGTGTGTATTGCATTTTGTATTTGTTGTGACACAAGATTTATTGTTTTCGTGTGTATAGGTTGGTAATCGACGACGTCTTCAATGAAAGCAAAGGCGATTTTGGTGTTAGTTTCGGGCCATGAAGCACCCTTCTGTCCCTACGAACCATCCGCTCGGGCTGGTCAGTAGAGCAAGGCCTTGTGTCTTAGAAGGTCGGCGTTCGATCCCTGATGGTTTGGGCACCGCTCCTTGAGGCTGTTCTCGTATCCCAGTTCCTTGTCCTCGTATCCCAGTTCCTTGTTCTCGTATACCAGTTCCTTGTTCTCGTATCCCAGTTCCTTGTTCTCGTATCCCAGTTCCTTGTTCTCGTATACCAGTTCCTTGTTCTCGTATCCCAGTTCCTTGTTCTCGTATCCCAGCTCCTTGTCTTCATATCCCAGCTCCTTGTCCTCGTATCCCAGCTCCTTGTTCTCGTATCCCAGCTCCTTATCCTCGTATCCCAGCTCCTTGTTCTCGTATCCCAGCTCCTCGTCCTCATATCCCAGCTCCTTATCCTCATATCCCAGCTCCTTATCCTCAAATCCCAGCTCCTTGTCTTCGTAGCCCAGCTCCTCGTCCTTATATCTCAGCTCCTTGTCCTCATATCCCAGCTCCTTGTCCTTACATCCAGTTTCTTGTACCATATCTCGGCTCCTTATCCTCATATCATTCTTGTGAAATATAACGACACTGGCTTCGCGCTTTCTCCCAATAATACCTTACCCTTATGGGATGACAGCTGAACGCTGTATGTCCTCTACTGACAGTGAGCCTAGATGTATTGGTTCTCAGAGTCAGAGGAAAAGTATACGCATATTACGCACCATTGCGCTGACCAAACCCCGGCAAAATTAGTAACGGCAGAGGTTGGAAGCACTGTTAAGCTGCCTCACGGACCAGACGACACACTCAGGGCTGTAAACTTGGGTGGTCAGTTGGTTTACAGCCTTTTTAGGAGAGGCCTACTCTGGTATGTTCACTGTCCACGACCTCTCTCTCTCTCTCTCTCTCTCTCTCTCTCTCTCTCTCTCTCTCTCTCTCTCTCTCTCTCTCTCTCTCTCTCTCTCTCTCTCTCTCTCTCTCTCTCTCTCACTCTCCTCCAGCTCCTACCCACTCAAAACGCGCTCACACACTCCCTCAGTCTCTCTCACACACCCAATCACTCTTCCCCCTTACTCCCAATCATCCTCCCTACGCTACACAATTACATAATCAATCCTGCAGTCCCCGTGGTGCAGTGGTAAAGCACTCGGCCGGCGTTTCGCGAGCGCTTTGGTCTGGGTTCGTATCCTGGCCGGGGAGGATTGACTGGGCGCCAATGCTTAACTGTTGCCTCTGTTCGCCCAGCAGTGAATGGGTACCTGGTTGTTAATTAAACGATTTGACGGGTCGTATTCCGGGGAAAAACCAAAATTAGAATTAAGGCCCTGCCCGGATCGCTATATGCGTGATTTACAAGAATGTAAGAACTCTTGTATAAATGAATAAAAATACACTCACTTCCTTCAACTCCCCATTTTTCATTCACCTTCTCATTCACTCTCATTCACTCTCATGAGTTAACGAAACAGGGCGAAGTGTTGAGGTCGGTAGGGAAACATCTGACCTCGACTAATAAGGGCAAGTACTAAGACAAAAAGCATCGGATTTCTGTTAAGACATCTGCCTGCTAAGATTGTCTATTCACACATCCCGGTCGGTATAGGCAGGTATCCAGGGAAGCAGCTCGTTATCTTCATTTAAATGGGAGATTTGTACACACTTTAGATGGTGATCTCAGACGGGGGAAGCTCTCTCTCTCTCTCTCTCTCTCTCTCTCTCTCTCTCTCTCTCTCTCTCTCTCTCTCTCTCTCTCTCTCTCTCTCTCTCTCTCTCTCTCTCTCTCTCTCATTTATTCATCTCTCCATCCACCTTCTTGACCGTCTTGACCATCTTCTCCGTATTCCTTCAGACGAACTGATGGTGTAATCCAATAACTTGGCATTGTGTGTGTGTTGGTTTTGTGTGTTACTCGGGATAGGGTGCTGGGTGCTAGGTGAGTGCTAGGTGCTGCATGTTGCATGCTGGGTATTCGGGGCTTGATGTTGAGTGCTGGAGAGTTTATGTTGGGACAGTTGAAGTCATGTGGCCTAACCACAAAACACACACACACACACACACACACACACACACACACACACACACACACACACACACACACACACACACACACACACACACCCTGACACCAGATAAAATATATATAATTTAGGTTCTTGATTTTTTTACTGTGAGAAACATAGCTTTTTTTCATCCAGAACCGTCCAAAGTTGATTTATTTAACCTTGTATATGCTCGTACTGTAGAGAGGACTCGACCAGAGCTCATGGCGTGACAGCACCTTATAGCTAGAATGTGTGATGTTTTATGTTTCATTGATGTTATCATGTGTGATGTTTCATTGTTCAGCTCTTGTGTTAAAACTAATGAATATTTTTTTCAGCTTGCATAATAATATGGAAAGATAAGGGTTAGGAACTGTGTATGTGTGTGTAAATAGTTTCCTGTACGAAGAGTTTTTGGTTTTGAGAGACTTCGACTTACAATGGTCAAAATGTTGACGTTCGAGAACCAGTCCAAAATTTCAAGCTTCAAATGTTCGACGATGCCGCTGGATCGGCCCTCCAACTTCTTCAAGATGAAGCGGAAGCTGCGGCTCTCCGTGCCTGTAGAGGAGGGAAGGTGCCAGGAGCCACCGAGCACTGCCCTGATGGTACTTCCAGTGCCAACGGTGCCACCTTACCCCATTGAGATGTTTGAAACCGGCTGCAGGCTAGGCCACATCAACAGGGCCTTTAACTTAACCGATGAATTTCCTGTGGCGACCAACGCGAAGACCACTGCTTCAACAGAAGTCTTTCCTTCCCTTGAAGCTGTCCGAAGTGCCAGGCCGTCTCCGGAGGGGGCCGTTTACTCCGTCAGTGGCACTGGAGGGGAAGGTGAGGCCTTCGGTTATCATTACCAGTTCTCGAGGCCCTATGCGAACTACACTAGTGACGGGAGAATGTCCGGCAGTGGATCAGGACCTTGGTGTGTCGACGAGCGTGTGAAGGGCGACTCCTGTGTGAGCGGTGGTCAGGTAGCGAAGGATGGTTCACCACCAGGCTGCGGTTACCCGCCTGATAGTCACTCTCTGCCAAACAGTAGTTCAGTACTCAATGGCGCACAACTGAGCGGCTGCAGACTTGTAAATTGGGATCCACTATCAAACTGGAGTCCAAATGGTAGCCCACTTTTGAACGATGGCAGTATTTCGAACGATGGCTGTATTTCAAACGGTAGCTCGATATCTAAATCCGGCACTGTTTCGAATAATCGCCGGTCTCCAAGCGGCAGCTCGGCTTCGAACAGCAGCTTGCCTCCAAACGGCGGCCTGCCTCGGAACGGCGGCCTGCCTCCGAAAGGCGGCCTGCCTCCGAAAGGCGGCCTGCCTCCGAACGGCGGCCTGCCTCCGAACGGCGGCCTGCCTCCGAACAGCAGCCTGCCTCCAAACGACGGCTCGCCTCCGAGAGGAGGCCTGCCTCCAAATGGCGGATCCCTTCCGAACAACGGCACGCATCTGAACGGCAACCGGCTTCCGAACGGTGGTTTACCCCAGTATAGTAACTCAACCCGCTTCATTGGTCCAGTAGCTAACGGCGGACCACATGCAACTTCTGGGCCGTTACTCAGTGGACGTAGACCATACAGACTAAACTGGCGACCCCTGATGAAGAGGCGGGACCACCACACAAGCGGGAATAGATCCCGCCATAACGAAGGACCAGCACCTGCCCCAGGAGCCCTTCAGCACCCCAGTCACGGCAATCACTTACATCCGGAGGACAACAACTCACCGCCCGTGTCCACCAACACAGGTACGGCCATGCTTGAGGATCCTGCTGGCCGTCGCCACAGTCACGCCATAAATCACGTCCCTATTGCTCGTCCGTCAAACGAACCGTTAGCCGATCCTAGTGGAAATAGAGCTAGCTTAAACAGTGATGGTGGTTCGAGCCGTCTCGCCTACAGCAGCGCGACGGACACCAGAGCGAATAAGACGTTGGTTCCTATCTACAGCAAGGTATGCAAGCCTAAGAAGTCTCGCAACAAGCAAGGAGGTGAGGACAGGAGCCATAGTGCAGCGCGTGAGGACAGCAGAGCAGCCCTCACTCCCCTCAGGTCCTCAGACGGTCCCTTACCTCCCGCCAGACATCAAGACGTCCACTTCCGCAGCTGCGGTCCGCAGCCCATCGTGCCGCAGAAGATCGCTGAGGGCAGCAGGCCTCAGACCGCTGAAGGCAGCAGGTCTCAGACCGCTGAAGGCAGCAGGTCTCAGACCGCTGAAGGCATCAGGTCTCAGACCGCTGACGGCATCAATCCCCTCTACGAAGACCTCAAGGAATTCGAAGACGATCGAGCCGAGGAAAGACAGTATAATATCGAGGTCAAAATCGACTATTCTCGAGGCAGCAAATACCAAATGGAAACTCGACACGTAGTGAAGACTAAAGACAAGAACGGTGACAACGCAACAACTACACACAGCTCAGACATCGCCGCAACCGCTGTGGGCGTGAGCGGCACCAAGAGAGAGAAGGCGGTCGCCAGGAAGCTGCGGGAAGTAGGGGAGATGAAGTCCTTCAAGTTGGGCGTCATTCATGTGATACGACTCGGCAAATGGAGATTTGTGGCGCTCTGCTGCTGTGGGTACGTACTCCTCCCCCTCCTGATCCTCCTCCTGCTCCTGATCCTGATCCTCCTGATCCTGATCCTGATCCTCCTCCTGCTCCTGATCCTGATCCTCCTGATCCTCCTCCTGATCCTGATCCTCCTGATCCTCCTCCTGCTCCCCTTCTTCCTCCTCCCTCCCTCCCTTCTCAGTTATGCCCGTACATCTGGCTTTGCTCCTTCTAAATAATTCCTTAGCCCACATTCATACATTTGTTGTGAAGGCTTCTACCCAGAGTAATGTTTTAATTGTGTCTTTACTTGTTTCCCCAAGAGATGGCGTGTGCTGGCACTCAGCGCGGTATTTACTCTCTGCTCCTTGGTTTAATGTTTATTTCTGGAAAATTATTTCCATCTTCAAAGACGTATTTAAAAACAACTAAAGAATATCATTCGTTTTAGCTTTTCCTTCAGTAATTCTCGAGGTAATACTGCTGCAATTTGAGTATATTATAAGCCGATTTTTTTTATTGAATATATAATCCAGAACTTGGATTAAGGAGGATTCGAACCCACACACTGGGTACTCCCATGCCCACGTTCTAGACCGCTACACCACAACATGGTAAAAGCAATGCAACCTTTGATTCAACTGAATCCTCTGGGGTTTCAGTGGAAACTAAACATAATCTAACCGGACAAAACCAAACCGAATCTAAGCTACCTACTTAAACCTAACGTATGTTAATTTAATACAATCATATCTATCCTAACCTCACGTCCTAAGCTTAATTTAACCAAGTTAGGAGCATCAACCCCAAAAATAGAAGGAAAGATTAATTTTTTGTATACGAGACGATAAATCCATACAGATAAAACAGGAAAATACGAGGTAAAACAGAGACAATGATGAATTAAGATGATGGCAGGAAGAGAGAGAGAGAGAGAGAGAGAGAGAGAGAGAGAGAGAGAAACAAGAAAAAGTGAGAGAAGCGAGACATGAGCGAGGATAAGTGGTGGTAGGAGAATAAGAAACAGACCTCAAGGCGGTAGAAACAGGTCAAAAGCATAAATACAATAATAACATAAATAATCAGGGAATTAGGTGAACGAGATGATTTGGAGAATAAAGGAAATTAATCGATAACTCAAGATTTCAGATGGAGAGAATTGAGTTGAAGAATATTAAGAAAAAAAATTAAATTAGATTAATAGATGTAATAAGAATGATTGAGGTTGTGGGATTGACAAGAGAGGGTGTGTGTTGGGGGGGAGGGGATTGCGGGCCCCAGGCGCAGGGCATGTGCGCGCGCGCGCGTGAGAAGACTGTCTGGATCCTGGACTAAGTTCCTTCAGGCCTGGGAAGCCGTCCCCGACCCGACCCGACCCGTCCCGATCCGATCCGATCCGATCCGTCATGAGGCCCTCTGACTCGTGGATACTGGGTATTGGTAAATTCACTCCAGTCTTTCTACCGACCATTAGGAAAATAAACAAAAAGAAACGCTGCAATAGACACACGCACACGCGCACACACACACACACACACACACACACACACACACACACACACACACACACACACACACACACACACACACACACACACACATTGGAGTATATTGTGTATGCTTCCCCACGAGGTGGTGTTTTTTGGGAAGTCTTACACTTATTAATTCAGGTGATGGCTACAGGAAAGAGCTTTGTATTCCATTTATTCTATAAGTTACAGTTAGGTTACCCCCAGGAGTATGGGAGAGGGTGGGAGCCAGGGAGTGTTGGAGGTGGGAGGGGTGTGGGTGGCGTGGGAGAGTAGTGGGAGCTTTGAAGGTGGGGGGTAGGGAGGGATGGAGGAGGGTGTGGGGCAGGAGGGAAGGGTAATTTTGAGTGGGAGGGACTGACTGACAGGGTGGGAGGGAAGGAAAGAGGGAGAGGGCAGGTAATGATGGAATGGACCCTATTTTGTCATCTTTGTCGAATCTTCATTTTAAAGTTATGGACGGAAGAGGCTTCCACAACTAATTCTTTCAGCGCATTACTCTAGCTGACCACAGGTACGGCTTTTCATATTCTACAATGTTATTCTTCCACTTTATCACTGTTGTGCCTTTGTTACCCCCCCCCCCTTTCCCCCTGGTGGCCAACAGGTAAGGTAAACATGTTCTTTGTTGACACCAACAGATGAAGTAAACTTGTTCCCTCTCAACAGGAACACTAGCCGCTACGTGCACCAGCCGGGACGCATCGAGGACTACGTTCCTGGGTACTCCTCGCTCTCCGAGAAGGAACTTAAGAAGGTGAGAAGACCGTAGAGAGAGAGAGAACAGGTAGTCAGTCATCTAGCTAAGCACTAAGAGTATAAAGTATGTGATATCAAGAGTAAAAATAAAACACAAATCTAGGGCATCCACTGGCTTTCCTATCTGCCAGGGAAAATGGGGAATGATCTGCCGGCGATGAATCACAATAACGTGGCTAAAGTAAGTTGACCAGACCACACACTAGAAGGTGAAGGGACGACAATGTTTCGGTCCGTCCTGGACCATTCTCAAGTCGATTGTGATCGACAATCGACTTGTGAATGGTCCAGGACGGACCGAAACGTCGTCGTCCCTTCACCTTCTAGTGTGTGGTCTGGTCAAGGGAAATGATCTGTGTGTAAAGGAAAAGTGGTGCTTCATGATTGTGTGTACTCGCCTAGCTGTATTTCCCTAGTTGTGCCTGCAGGGTCGAGCATCTGCTCTTCTGCGATGCTCGACCGAAGTTGATGGTGGATTAACACTAATACCGTGTTAATATCCACTATCTTATGTTATTAATATCACCGTATGGGCCTTTTGGCCTATAGGATGCAGCTCCTGTTTATATCCACCCAATCCCATTCATATATTTATCATTGTACCTAACTTCACTTCACCTCTCTCCTGCCTATATATATCCAAATCTACGTACTTGTAACTCAACCTTCTGAAAATGTATTATTAATACGAAAGTACTTAAGGAAATTCCTGTATATATATATATATATATATATATATATATATATATATATATATATATATATATACATATATATATATATATATACATATATATATATATATACATATATATATATATACATATATATATATATATATATATATATACATATATATATATATATATATATATATATATATATATATATATATATATATATATATATATATATATATGATGGTCACATGATGTCCAATGTCCTTTATTTTCACGTTGAATCTGGAAGTTTTTACAGGTGAAAGTAAGTACTTAAAAGATTTATGTTCAATAGTGCTAATTTGTAAAAAAATATATATATACATTTTGTTTGATGTCCTGTTGAGAAATGGCCGGCCGTCAGCGCTCCCCTTGATCCTCAGGAAGAATTACCACATGCTACCCCCTGGTGCTTAGGAAGATTTACCACATGTTATTTCACTGGAAGGGAGGCGTGATGTGGCGACCAATTCTCACCCACATGTTTTGCTAACATGTCAGCAGTAGACTGTGTTACCCAGCCCGTCCTCCCAAGGTTTCCCATCATCAAAAACTGTCGTATTAATGTATCCCCTTATCCTAACCTACCAGAGGACAGAAAACGGGACAGAATGTCAGTTTCGCGGGCTTTTTACCCTTTTCGAGTTCGACTATTTTTGGCCTTTATTAGAATGTACGTCAAAATGCGACGTTCTATATTAGGAGGACGGGTTTGGCGTGGTAGTTGTGGCATGTTGGTGGTGTCGGGGGGAACTGTGACTGGCGAATGGCTTAGACTGTGTGTTGCAAGTAGCTGTAGCGCCGTGTACTTCAGCCTCTGCGAGGTCTACGAGAAGCAGCATGCGTCCAACGACTGTAAAAGCCAACGACCACAATAGCCAACGACTACAATAGCCAACGACCACAATGTTAGACGACCACAATAGCCCGACGACCACAGTGCCCAACGACCACAATAGCCAACGACCACAATAGCCCGACGACCACAATAGCCCGACGACCACAATAGCCCGACGACCACAATAGCCCGACGACCACAATAGCCAACGACCACAATAGCCAACGACCACAATAGCCAACGACCACAATAGCCAACGACTACAATAGCCAACGACCACAATAGCCAACGACCACAATAGCCAACGACCACAATAGCCAACGACTACAATAGCCAACGACTACAATAGCCAACGACCACAATAGCCAACGACTACAATAGCCAACGACCACAATAGCCAACGACTACAATAGCCAACGACCACAATAGCCAACGACTACAATAGCCAACGACCACAATGTTAGACGACCACAATAGCCTGACGACCAGTGCCCAACGACCACAATAGCCCGACGACCACAATAGCCCGACGACCACAATAGCCAACGACCACAATAGCCAACGACCACAATAGCGAACGACCACAATAGCCAACGACCACAATAGCCAACGACCACAATAGCCAACGACTACAATAGCCAACGACCACAATAGCCAACGACTACAATAGCCAACGACCACAATAGCCAACGACTACAATAGCCAACGACCACAATGTTAGACGACCACAATAGCCCGACGACCACAGTGCCCAACGACCACAATAGCCAACGACCACAATAGCCCGACGACCACAATAGCCCGACGACCACAGTGCCCAACGACCAGCATCATCTCTAGCGATGGATGACGTACCACTGACCAATTCAGAGTTTTGCTTCTCCATTTTAACATGCAATTACTTTGACATTCAACCAGTCTCTTGACCACCGTGTGTAATGACCACGGAGGGTAATGACTACTGCGTGCAGTGATTACGTCGATGACAACTGTGTATAATGAGCGATTGTGTTGATCTTCGACCACTGTATTCAGGAGTTACTTTGATGGACGCTTATTGGGGCCAGGGATTACTTTGATATACTACCAGTGTAACGATTACTTTGTCGCATGATTACTGTTCAACGATAATCTGGATGCTCAACTGTGACGCATGGCACTGCCAGATATTAACGTGACGCATGGCACTGCCAGGTATTAATGTGACGCATGGCTACTGTCTTCACGACGACTCTGACGCATACATCTGGCTGTGTTGGGGTCCTTCACCTAATAGGGAGAAGCCTCGTTGGAATAGGACGAGCTTTCATGATCTGTCTTGAGAACCTAATGTGGAAACAGTGCCCCCCCCCCCCCTCACTCACTCACTCACTCACTCACTCACTCACTCACTCACTCACTCACACACACACACACACACACACACACACACACACACACACACACACACACACACTTACACTTACACTTACACTTTTCAAGGCGTAGATATACCTTTAACGTTGTCAACAGGCCATAAATAGTTTGTGACGGTTAATAGTAATGATCGGGGTATTGTTTGACCTTAGGAGGGGGAGAGGAGGGGAAGGGAGGGAGGGAGTTTCACCAGAAGCTTCCCTCCCACCATTCCCTCCCTCCCACCCCCTCCCTCCCCCCACAAACACGACCATCCCACATACGCTAATGTTGGTATTCACGATCTTCTCTTCTGTTCCATGTACGCCCAGAACCCGGAGGCTGACGTTAAACTAGAGGTTGGTGGTGTTTATACACACTTTCTTGTTTTTAATCTCTTCTCGATGACTTGTTTAAGATAATAAAATATATATCACCTCGGGGACTGACTTTTGGGTTTTGTCTTTCACCAAACAACTCTTTTTTTTGATACTTTAACTGTAGTTTAAAAGTAGTTTTCGAAGCCTTCTATTTTCTGTACATTTGCTGAACTAGTGTCAATGTTCTGGTAGATGTTTACGTTAGTGCATCGTTTTGAACTTATTAGGATTACTATTACAAACTTGAAGTAGTATAAGTCTGTTAATTTGTCATTGTTGTTTCCCCTTTGTTTTAAATTGTATGAAAACATGTGCCTCTAGTAATTTGTAAGTAAAGGCTGTTTACGTCAGTTTATCTCCAGCCATTTAGTCTTAGTCATTATGTGTCTGTTGGTAATTATGTTAATTCATTCTTAATATTAAAACCCGCACTTGTGTATTTGTGAATTGTACGTGACAAAGAGTCTTTCTTTGTCTTACACAAAGTCTTTCGCCCAGCCACTTGGGATGGACGGGAGAGCGACGGTCTGGCTACAGGCAGGTCGGCGTTCAATCCCCAACCGTCCAAGTGGTTAGGTACGATTCCATTCCACCGCCGTCTCATCCCAAATCCTTATCCTCCTCCCCCCCCCCTCCCTTTCCCAGTGCTATATAGTCGTAATAGCCTGGCGCCTTTTTCCTAATAGTTCCCTTCCCTTCTCCTGATTGCTTTGTCAAGGTCTGAGTGTATGCTTAGGACGAGACTTGCAACTCAACGACTTATACCTTGATGTAAGTCGATGTTTTGTCAAGGTCTTGAGTATGTTGTTATGTTAGTCTCGTCCTTACCACATACTCAAGACCTTAACGAAGGCCTCAGAAGAAGAGTGCAAAAGACTTGGTGTAAATCTTGACATAAAATTCGCAAATACACATATGTGTGTTTTCTTTATCCTCTATTATTATGTCTGTGAGAAGACATTAGCATTACTGGACTAACCTTAATGTTGTCAGAACTCCATGTTTCAGCTTGGCAAGGTCAGGTCCTCCCTAACTCCCCCGCACTAACACCAACGCCCACCCCTTAGTGTGTGCCCCTTAGGTCGCCCTTAAGGTCCGCCTCTAGGTCACCCTTAAGGTCCGCAGCCCGCCACATTATAATACTAACTCTCTTGACTATTCTCTTTCAGTCCCACTCACAGGAGCCGCCGCCCGTCTCCGTCAATCATAGGTTCGGGTCACAGAAGATGTCCATGACCCAGTAAGTATAGAGGCGTGTGTGTGTGTGTGTGTGTGCGTGCGCCTGAACGTGTGCGTGAGAGACTGTAAGCGTTGTTACAGGAGGTTGTGAGGTTCCGTCTTCCATGTAATCTCCTATAGCACACGTTAAAGACGCGTCAGTTTTATTGTTTTCAGAACAAGCAAATCATATATTGTCCCATTAAGTTGTTGTTTTAGATTCAGCTACTGGGAACAAAGTGTTCTAAGTAGCACGGGCTATGGTGAGCCCGTAGTGGACTTACCTGGCACAGGAGCGGGACTGTAACTTCCACCAAGTCAATTTTCTATTTCATATAAACAAGTAACATTTTGTTTCCCCTGGAATCGCAAAATACAGTAACCCAATGATCCAGTCAAGTAGTGGAAAAGTGTATAAACATTAAGCTTGTCTTCCTCAAATCTGTTCCTGAATTTTGTTCATAAAATCAATTTTGAGGTGTAACGGAATCACATTTTCCTCGATCAGTTCCTCAAGTGTCGTATCTTATCAGAGGAAACACCAGACCCATGTTACATTCCTGTCGTATACCTGTCGATAATTCCGAGGATCAATGTCCCCGCGGTCCTATCGCTTGACCAGTTTTCCTGGTTGGAGGTCTGGCATAC
Source organism: Procambarus clarkii (assembly GCF_040958095.1). Taxonomy (NCBI): domain Eukaryota; kingdom Metazoa; phylum Arthropoda; class Malacostraca; order Decapoda; family Cambaridae; genus Procambarus; species Procambarus clarkii. The sequence goes on from NC_091235.1 coordinate 18,359,502, forward strand.
CAGACAGGTATGCCAGATCTCCATACCTGTCAAGGCTGTTTGGCTGCCGCCTCAAACAGCTTGTATGTCACACAGACGAAAATAAGAATTAGATTTAACGAACTACTTTTCATTATTTAAGTAACATACGGTCTTATATTCACTAAAACAACTCCCCCATCCCCCTCTTCCGCTTCACAATAAATAAATAAAATATTCTCAGCAAATAGAATATTTTATACATTCCTGTATACATGCTTTAAAATGTAGTTAATTGTTACAAATTTTATTTTCTGTAGATGGGAAATGTTAAGTGTAATTTCTTGCCTTTGTCACACAGTGCTCTGAAAGAATCCGGATACGAGAGCGACAGTACCTTAGTCTTCAGGAAGCGAGAGGACGCCCGCCGTCAGATACCCGACCCCAGGAAGACCAGCCAGGTCTACCGTCAGGTGAGTCTTGACGACTTGTGGGGTGGTGGTCGTACTATAGCACCTCCCGCAGCAAGGGCACGGTGACCCCCTGTCTGCCCCAGGACCGGGGCACTCGGGGCCGTAGGTCGAATGAGAATATACTTCTTTTTAGTCAGGATATTTGGGAATCTCTCGAGGCGGCGGGCATGAGACTATACAGCGTAAACTAGTTTACATCAAATAGGGAAACTTAATACAGTCGATGTAGCCCAAGTTGAACCACGCCGCCAACAGTAAACACACGACCTTTTGACTATTACAAACATTGTCTATGACATGATTTTCCCCTGTATGGTCAAAAAAACAAAATAGTAAGCTTACGAGTCACTGACGTGATGTTCTTTCCTCCCACAGATCCAACGAGGAGGTGACATACCCTTCACAGGACTCCAGAAAGCCAACCCGCCCAGGCCCAGAGGTACAGCGAGTCTTTCTTTCTCTCTCTCTCTCTCTCTCTCTGTTGAGCCTCTTGGCTCTGCTGCTAGCACAAAGTCTGTTTTGATATTATTTTGAGTTTTATTTTGGTTTTCACTTTGAGAGAAACCTAAGTGGATACTCAGTCTGTATACCAAATTATGTTACTTGTGCTCATTACATAATTTGCTGGTGTTTGGTAATTAGAGGAAGTTAATAGGCAGCACTATAGCTTGCCAACTACGAGTATCCAGCTTGGTACTTTGTAAACACCTTGTACTGTTTGTGTGATTTTTGTTTTAAAGAGATATTGGAACATCTTCACAATTTGTTTACATTATTATGCCCAGCTATGTGTCCAGCCTCAGTAGTCAACCACACGAGCAATGTTGTGTAATGCTCACACACTTGTCCCCTGTGCTCACGACTGTGTGGATATGTCCTCTTACTGCTGCTCTAACGCCTCCTGGCACCATTTTGGTCATGGCTGCTGTCTTGGGGGAAGTGGGGGGGGAAAGAGAGGATGTCGCATGTCTGAAATAGCACTCTTCTATGTGGATGCATGTCCGGCACTGAATCACCTCTAGTGGTGCATGTCCGGCTTAGGCATTTTACCTCTGGGAGTGCATGTCCGGCTTGGTGTTTCGCCTCTTGGGTGCATGTCCGGCTTGCCACTGCATATGCAACTCTTGGGGGGATGCATTTTCAGACTTGGATATCAACTCTTGCGGTGAATGCTGGGTCTTGACCTGCAGTTCTAGGAGTGTCTTATATAGCCATGGGGCTCATTCCGGACAGTGAGCACACCATTCATTACACATTCTACCCTCCAAGTGAACGCCGCAGGGGGCACACTTCCAAGGGAAAGCCCAAGGAGGTACACCTCCAAGGCAACGCACCAGGGGACTTACCTCAAAGAGAACTACTCAAGGGGTATGCCACCAAGAGAACGCCCGCAGCTGGGGCGCACCTCCAAGAGAGTTCCCCTGGAGGTACACCTCCCTCAGAACACCCTGGGAGGTATACCTCAAGAAAACGTCTCTACAGGGTACACCTCCAAGAGAAATACCCTAGGGGTACACCTCAATGGAAACTCCCTATGGGAGCACACTTCCACAGGTACATCTTTTTAAAAGTACACTTAAAGGAGGCACTTTCATTAGTAAACTCTCGACAGTTACTTAAACTGGAGTACACCTCGCAGGAATACAACCCAAAATGGAATGCGCTGTGTGGAATACCTCCAGGGGCCGGGGAGGGGGGTGGTGTTGCTTTCAAGAATACAAGACTACGCCTCGCGAGGTACACTGTTCCTTCTTCACTTCTTAAAGCCATGATCACATTTGGATTCCCTTACCACCAGTTTTGGTGTTGGATTTATGTTTGGATTTAATGTTCCTTCTTGTTTATGTCTTTTTGTGTGTTTATGTATTAGCAAGATTACGTTTTTGGACATTGTTCACCTCAGTTAAAATAAGTAGATTTATTTTTTAAGTTTATTGAGAAATGATGTTGCTTGGTGGATATGTCGACTGATAGTACACACACCTAGTTGTGCTTGTTGGGGGGGTTGAGCTTCGGCTCTTTGGTCCCGCCTCTCAATTGTATAATGGTGGTGCTGACACCTGTGCATGTTTGTAGAATCTCAATGTATTTTCAAACTCCTTCCACTTTTGAAGGTAGTTAAGGTAGTTATTATGATTTTTTCTATAGTTAGCACAGTAGTTAGTGTGTGTGTCTCCACTCCCCCAGTCCCCACCCAATCTTCTCTCCACTCCCCCAGTCCCCACCCAATCTTCTCTCCACTCCCCCAGTCCCTACCCAATCTGCCTACACTGCCACTCATCACATTCTCCTGCCTATCTACCTATCCTATGCCCAATTTCCCGGCCAGTCCGCCCTCCTATCCTATAATCCTCTCCTATCCTACACTCTTACCCCCCCTATATTACTTGGTTTTATGTCCTATTTTTCTGCCTTGCTAAAGTAATGTGTAAACGCTACCCACATTTACTTCCACTATCTACCCAATTTCACATTTATCTACCCCTTTACTCAATTCCACATTTATCTATCTACTATCTATTTACTTCCCTTTAGCAAGATGGTTACATGTAATATCCTGAGGTTGACAAGTTGTGTGCACGGGACTCCTCTCCCGTGCACGCCTTCACTCGTCTCCTGTCCTCCCGTGCACGCCTTCACTCGTGTTCTTCCTGTCCGCAATGTTGACTGTCCTTCATCTGTCTATCCAAGTTATCAGTGCTCCTCTCCACCTGTCTGTTCACGTCAAATGTTCTCTACTGCATCTGTCTGTCCTCGTGGCCAGTTCTCCTTTGCACCTGTATGTCTTTGTTAACAGTATTCTCCTACCTCTGTCTGTCCTCTATACGCCTGTCTTCGTCCTTTACACCTGCCTCCCTCCCCCTATACCTGCCTCCCTCCCCCTACACCTGCCTCCCTCCCCCTACACCTGCCTCCCTCCCCCTACACCTGCCTCCCTCCCCCTACACCTGCCTCCCTCCCCCTACACCTGCCTCCCTCCCCCTACACCTGCCTCCCTCCCCCTACACCTGCCTCCCTCCCCCTACACCTGCCTCACCGTCTACACTTGCCACCCTCCCCTACACCTGCCTCCCCCCCTACACCTGCCTCACCGTCTACACTTGCCTCCCTCCCCTACACCTGCCTCCCCCCTACACCTGCCTTCCCCCCCCTACACCTGCCTTCCCCCCCTACACCTGCCTCCCCCTACACCTGCCTCCCCCCTACACCTGCCTCACCGTCTACAGTTGCCTCCCTCCCCTACACCTGCCTCCCCCCCTACACCTGCCTCACCGTCTACACTTGGCTCCCTCCTCCTACACCTGCCTCCTTCCCCCTACACCTGCCTCACCGTCTACAGTTGCCTCCCTCCCCTACACCTGCCTCCCCCCTACACCTGCCTCACCGTCTACACTTGGCTCCCTCCTCCTACACCTGCCTCCTTCCCCCTACACCTGCCTCACCGTCTACACTTGCCTCCCTCCCCTACACCTGCCTCACCGTCTACACTTGGCTCCCTCCTACACCTGCCTCCTTCCCCCTACACCTGCCTCACCCCTTTACGCCTTCCTAACCCTAGTTCCTGCCTCACCCCTCTTCCCCACCTCACGCCCTGCACCCCGTACACCACCTGCCTCTCCTGCTCCAACCTCACCCCAAAGAGCATGCACTCTTGTACCCAGCGACGGAAGTTGTCCAGCTGAGCCGCCTGTACATACACTTGTCACCAGAAGCATCATTATACCCTGCACCTGTATAATTATTATTTGTGCACGAAGAAGTATTACGCCGTACAAGGCTGCACCTGAGGAATGCCTCGTAGAAGATTTGATCCACAGCTTCATGGCCAAGGCCCTTCCCGAGCACCGCTGAGGTTCTTGTTAACTTCCCTCCTCTGGTTGTTGGCTTCGGGTTCAACGAGCACGGCATCGTAGAAGTTCCGCCCACATTGAGGGTTCACTGCACGATAATGAGATCGGTAATTGATTTTCACCAACTTCATGATGCCCTTCTTGCAGACGATTACTACGTGGTGTACTCAGACCTTGACCTGGGTCTTCACCACCCGTCTCTCTCCGACCTCACTCCCTCCTGCCGTCTCGCCAGAACCATGTCACCGCCACCCAAACCCCCGGTGCCTACCTTTGCGGACAGAAAGAGGGCAGCCCAGTCAAAGGTAGTGCCGGCACCGTCTCCCCCTCGTCGAATTTCCTCAAAGTGGCACCCATCGCTAATCAAAAGCAATAAAGATCAACCACCAGTTCCTTCGGCTCGTTCTACATCTGCAGAACGAGTGCGGGAAACTCGTGCCCTATATTCTTCTTGGCATCGGGAGAAAGTAGCACGCTCAAGGGAGAAGCTTGGGGCATCTCCTGCAAGAACTAGTTCCATAGGGAGGTCACTTTCAGCTGCAAAACAGACTCAAGAAGCCAGGGAAAACTTTCTCAAGGGACGTCGCACCGTGTCCGAATCACGGTTCACCATTGAGGACCGGGAGAACTCTCCACCTCGTCGCTCACCATCGTCATCCAAGCCTACCTCACCTACCAGGCAGTCTGAGATTCGCGAGAAATTGCAATCTAGATCTCCCCAGAGAGATGGACTTTATGATAAAGTTTGGGCAAGCAAACATGAGGTTCAGGACCATGCGTCTATTCCCAGCCGAGGCCATAATCGATCACTTAGCGCTGATTCCACCAGGAAGTGGTCCAACACCTCGGCGGAAAGTGGTCGTTGCAGTGTCATGAGGCACACAGTCAGTAGCATGAACAAAATTAAACGACCATCACTTCAGCATAACCAGACAGAGAGTGTTTGTCCTGGTCCTCGTAGTAGCAGTGCTGAGAGCAACTACAGAAGGCGACGAAGTGGTTGTTTATCTCCTGAACCACAAATATCGAGTCGAAAGTCTCCTGTTAGCAGAAAAGATAGCCGCTATCGAGGTTCACCATACTCCGATGTTTCCACTGAGGTTTCTGATGACAAAAAGTTGAAACAGAGTGAGAGTTTTGACACAACACAGAGTAATGAGACAGGCTACTCAAGCATGCTTGACCTTTCTACCTCACCAACACCTGAAAAGAAGATGCCCGAGGACCGTGAGCGCCAACAGAGAAAAGCATCCGAGACACAGTCACGACCTCACTCCACCCCAGTTCGTCGTTCCCGTATTTCCACCTCTTTCCATGATCAGCGGAACAAATGGGAAGCCTTGACTAGAGGAGAGTCTGTAGGAGGACGCCAGTCGCGTACCCCATCACGAAGCACTTCGCCTCTGCGTTCTCTGCAGCTGGTTCGGCAAGTGAGTAGCAGTTTCAGGGACATTCCTGTTGAGGTTTGGTCTGCTGGGTCGAGACGCAGTAGGAGTCTGGATGTGCTGACACCGTCGCCCCACTCCCATCCTCATCGTTACCGGCAGTATATTTTAGAACTGAGGAATGCTGCACCCCGTAATGCTCGAATCTCACAACTTCGACGTCTGTTTACATCTCTTGATAGAGTCCACCGCCTTGAGCGATCTGTGAGTAGTGTAGAACTCTCGGCTGCACAAAACCGTGCCTATGAGATCATAGACTTCGAGACATGGAAGGGCATGCGGGAGAAAGAGCGAAAGGCTCTTGAATACAGCGTGTTGCTTAAAGAGCTCAATGTTGCACAAAAGGAACGCGAGTTCTTATACAAGGTGACTCCAGACAGGAAGTGGTCTGGTGACTGCAGATTGCGAGGACGTGACGTAAGTGTTCCAGAGCTCTGCGAGAAATTCTCCACTACTTCAGACAATACCTCAGAGATTACGCAGAAGCGCCGACGCGAGCTGGATAACAACAAGGACACATATCGGGGTCTGTGGCGAGGCTCTTCAGTGCGTGATCTCTCACAAATGTATCAGAGTCCGGAACGTCATCGCAGCAGCAGCAGGCGTGGCTCTAGTCTGAGTCTTTCACGCGAAGATTCAAGTATGAGAGCCCGTGGCTTGTGGACCAGCCTCAGCCTAGAGCAAGTAAACGCCTTCCGTGATCACCTCACTGAGATCTATGGTTCAATGCAGAGTATTCGCTCATGGCGAGAAAGGAAACAGATGAGCAGTGAGCGAGCACAAACCAGGAGCCAGCGGGAGTTATCAAAATATAATGTGGATGTGGCAGAGACCGGACGTGCACTCGCCGACAAGTTACGCACTCTCCATGTTCGTCCTCCAGCTGAACCATCCCAGAGGTCCCATACTAGGACTGTATCTCCTCCCAGGCCTAAGAAAGCCAGCAGCCTCAACCAAATTGAAGACGAGCGACGCCAGCTGTCCAAACAGCTGTCAATTGAGCTCCAGGAAAAGGTGCTAGAGCAGAGGTCGGGCCGTGGCCTTCAGACAGCCTCAAGAGCATTAGATAGTTTGCAAGTTCCTGATGTGTCTTTGTCTGTCAGCCCAGAAAGTCTGTCACGGTCATCACCGCGCACTTGCTACTCACTAGACATCTCTGATTCCTCTGAACCAAATTCCTTGAATTCTGGTGATCAGTTCCTTCTTGTGGTGCAAAAGCCTGGTCGATCTGGTCGCAGCCAAAGCCTTCCACCTGAGCCTGTCAGTGACCCAGAGACAAGTGATTCTGAGGTATCAGTCAGAACAGTCGTTCATAAGGACGTTGCAGGGAAGGTGAAATTTTTTGAGAAGCGGGCACGTCGCAATTCTAGGTCCTCTGAGCGCCATTCTTCACGAGGCAGTCGTCTAAATATTGATGAAGTTCCTCATTATGCTACGCTGCCATCTCGCTTGAAACAGCAGTCTCAAAGCAAACTATTATCACCCAACTACCTGCCAGAAAGATCTGTTTCATCTGTGAACTTAACCAGTAAGGCAGATGTTGCATCTCAAGTCTGGAAAATCTATGACAAGACTAATCCTCTGAGTGGCTCGTCAGTGCAGCGGCTTGCTGACCCATCTCGAGAAAGAAAAGATGGAGATCCTACATCCCGTTCCCGGTCATATCTCCACCATGTTAAGACTGGTGATGTTAGCCGCCTGAGGAGTCGCTATGAAAGTCCTGAGGAAGCTCGAAGGCGGGCCAAGTCCCTACCAGATGTGAATGGTCCTCTATCACGCGTGACTCCCACAGGAAAGACATTTGTTCGAGGCCAGGAGGCAGGCGATGTGCAGTATATGAGAGCTAAATATGAGACACCGAGACGGTCTCGTAGCCCCGAGCGCTGGCAACCCACCCGTGATGAATATTTACCTAAATCTAAATTGACCTCAACTCTTCAGTCTTTAGCTGCTCGTTCCCCTGTCTTCAGTGAGCCCAACACAATTGAGAGGCTAGCTCGGCGGGACTCTGTAGAGAAAGCTGTACTCCGAAGAGTGTACACTGGAAATGTTGAAGCCTCAGTTGACCGTCTAGAGAACAAAAGGTTTGACTCAGGATCAGGACTTTCCCTCATTGGCCAGATGTACACCTCGGCTCCTTCTGTCAACGAGCTAGCAACGATGGCGCCTCTGGTGCCACCACGGCCGCCGCCACCACTCATGGGACCACAGAAGCCTCAGCGCCTGGCTCGCAGCAACCCACAACCTCTGTTGACCTCAACACCCACTCCCTCGCCTGGGGATGCCCGTGCTGTACACAAACAGCGGGCTTTACAAGTACAAGAACCAATTTGTCCCCCACCCATTGCTGTCCACCCACCTCCAGGCATGTCTGCTACGTTTTCGCGTCCCTTTACCCACTATAACGCCGACGCTCACCGTCCAAAGTCCCGCTACATCCCACCTGAATCTTACGGCACTTCTACTGCCAAGTCCTACGGCGAGGCTCATGGGTCGTCCTGGACTCAGTCTCTGGAGCGACCCCAGCGTGTGACCCGCGCCATGACGCACACCGCCTCGTCCCCAGCCTCCCAGCATAGCACCCACTGCTACACCCTTCGTCACCAAGTCCATTCCCGAGCCCACCACCATCATCATCAACAACAACCACCACCACTACCCAAAAGCTCTCCTGCCGACCATCACACATACGCTCAACCATACTCCTACTCCCACACCTGCTCCCAACCCATACGCCCTCACCACCACCACTCCCACTACCAGTCCCTCAGCCAAGGGCGGGAGCAGAGCTACAGCAGCAAGGCCGTCTCCTGGAAAGGTGCTAGAGTTATTTATTTCATGGCTTAAGTCTGGAATGCCTTGAATCGTTTCCGTCTTGGTGGTGGTCTTCAGACTTTTCATCCCGGGGTCTTTTGATCGCCATTTCGTAACTAACTTCTTTATTAACGACTAGAGTACTCGTCTTTAGTACATTCTGTAGGAGTCGTTTACCAGTCTTATTTTTCCTGCTGTTTATTTAGCCTTATTTTAAGTAAGAAGTTTTTCTTAGACTTTTCTATCTCTTAGATACCTGTTCCTCGTACCCTGTACAGTAGGTCCATCATCTTCAAATGGAAGTCTGAATCTACGTCTTTCACCCATAATTTTCCCCTTAAAAAATACAATAAGGGGAATCTATAACATTAAGATCATTTGCATGCTAAATTCTGTCTTTTAAGTTAAGATTATTGTGGATTTAATTTTATTCTGTTGTAAACAAAATAATTTAAATGTGTTTAGTTAATTTCAGTTATTAGGTGTCAATATATTTGCGTTTTATGTATATGTTGGTAGTATTTTTTTCAATTATTTTCACTCTTAATTTTCCTTATTTCCTTTCACTCTCTTTGTCATTCTCCTGTCACTACTCAAGCAGAGGTACAGCCCTCACATTCATAGTCTCCTGCGAGTGTAAACTCTCTGGTTTATTGTCACATTTACACCCGTCTCTTTCATGTCTTTTATCCCCGACCGTCTAAGTGGTTGGGCACCATTCCTTTCCCCCGTCCCATCCCAAATCATTATCTTGACCCCTTTCGAGTGCTATATATAGTCGTAATGGCTTGGTGCTTTATCCTGATAGCTCTCCCCATCCCTTCCTTCATGTCTTGCCAGCCATACATTTCCCTTTGTCGCCCCTTAGATCATCCCCTTATCTCGCCACATTAGCTACTATTTCCTCACTTTACCCCCTACCTCCCCGCCCCTTATCTCGCGAAAGGGGGGGGAATATAAGAGGCCAGACTGTTATCTTTCTCCTTCTCCCCGATATGTCGCTCTCTTCCATCTTTGTTTTATCATTCCTGGTTTTGTCTCCTTGTTATTCTTTACCATCCTGCGCTTCCTCGTTCTATGTCGTCCCGGCCTTCCTGTCGTTCTTCTCACCCCTGTCCTTGTTACGTATTTATTTAATGCTTTATTCACTTTATATCTGCTTTCATTCCCCATTTCCACCCTTTATTTCGCTGCTCTTAGCGCCCCTGTTTTATCCCTTCCCTTTATCACCCTTTATTTCACCTCCTTAGCACCACGTTTTTGTCACCCCTGGTCTTCTTGTCACACTAAATAATTCTTTGTTTGTGAAACCCTCATCTTGCCTCAATACCACCCCTTGTTTTCTCCCCCCTGTATCACCCTTTATCTTTCCACGTTATCAGCCCTTATCTTGCCCCTTTGTCACCCCTTACCGTGTCGTCGTCTTGGGCAGAGCCGGTAGTGGGTCCCCTGCCATTCCCCTCCCTGTACGGGGGTCGCCAGGAGCCACCTGAACGCCCAGGTAAACTATACCAACTCTTGACACTCTTGGTTTACCTTTGCAACGTTTGGGGGCGGGGCACACTGATCTGTAACGTGACTGGTTTGATCTGCAACATGGCAGCATTGATCTGCAACAAATCAGTATGACAAAGGCATTTTAGGATTAGTATAATCACAGAAGATAGCTATCGTGATCTTCAATCCCGTTCAATACGAACCTCTGTGTTGTCGCACGTGACGTAAAAAATGGCTTAGTCTAATAACAACTAACCAGTATACGAATCGTCGCTGGCGTGTCCTCTGGTCATACGTAATAACTTCTTGGTGTGTGTGTGTTATATATATATATAATATATATATATATATATATATATATATATATATATATATATATATATATATAATATATATATATATATATATATATATATATTATATATATATATATATATATATATATATATATATATATATATATATATATATATATATATTTGCATGTGTGGAGGGGGGTACAAGTGCTTGTAATTATACAAGACAGACTGGGACATGTTGCAGATCGCCATCTTGCGGCCTGTGTAAATATTGGGTTGCAAGTGTTGCCAGTATTGAGTTGCAACCTGGCTATGAATAACATCCTTTTCCTATTCCCATTGTATACTTTTCGTAATTCTTGACATCCTTCTCCTACCCATTAACACTGCCATTTGTCTGTCTGTCGCATATAACGCCTGTACATAAAATTGCCGGGAATTAACCCTTTCACTTGCAACCTTTCTTCTTCCTAGAAAATACATATTAAGGACTTATATATATACTATATATATATATATATATATATATATATATATATATATATATATATATATATATATATATATATATATATATATATATATATATATATATATATATATATATAAAATCCCTTCTGCCTTTTATGTTATTGCGTTGGTGAACGGGGTTACGCTGTTGTTGCCCACTTCTCATGCTTCCTAGGAAAGTGTAAACAATTAATCCTATTGCTTGCGAACATATTATTCGTGTACGATACCTGTCGCCTGTAGCTTCAGACAATCATTAATTGTTTCCGAGAACACTGCTGAACCTGTCATATTTTCGCCAGGTTTACGTCAATTTTTTGTGTTAAAATTAATGAAGATAGTTTAGTTTTTAATTGTATGCATTCAACAATATATACAAGAACTCTAACTTGTAGAGATTCCGGGAACCAACGACCCCGCGGCCATCGAGTCAAAGCTTTAGTGACATCTACTTGTACCTCGAATCAAAGCTTTAGTTAAACACATGCGTAAGGAATCGACTTGAGAATGGTCCAGGACGGACCGAAAAGTCGTCAATTAACTTTCTAGTGTGTGGTTTGGTCAACATATTTCAGCCACGTTATTATAACTCCTCTGCACATGCGTAAGGAAAGCGGGTACTGGGGAGGGGAATTGGATGGCGGGTTTAAGGTGGAGTTCTAGGGAAGGGATTGAAAATTGGAAATGAGGGTACTGGGGTATAGGGAATACCCGGCCAGGTAAGGTAGTTTCGGACATAGAACATTCTCTGTAACTAGCCGACATGTAACTATAAGGTGTGAAGGATAGATGAAATTGTTTATGTAATAATTTAAGATGAGGTCTGATAAAGACTTTTTGTTTCCCTCTGTAATGCTTTTTGCGCAACCGCTCACAGGATGAGTATGGGGGCACAGTAAACTAGCCGCCTCCGGCGACAAAAATATAAAAAATCAGAGACGATTCTTCAACGATACTCGTTTTCTGTTTATTGAAGCTGTATATATTGTTAGATTATATTGCGCTCGGTTGGGTTAAGTTAGGTTGATTTGGATTATATTAGGTTGAGCTAGGTCAGGTTAGCTAGGTTTCAAAATCCGTTGGCGAATCGTCTTGTGCGTGATGTGGCTTATATCCCCAGGTCTGGGGGCATGAGAGGGGTGTAAGGGTGTGCGTCCGTCACGCTGTCTCTTACTACCAGCCCGTGTCGCGTGTCCCGCCCCAGTGTGCAAGTCTGGAGATAAAAATACTCACTAGTCTGAGATGACACAAAATTTCACCAAGCTAACAACATAGTTTGAATATGGTAACCTGCCCACGACTGTTCGGATGGTCTGTATCGTCCTGCGATAGCCGTAAAATATACGTTTTGCGATAGTATCTCGGATGCGATTGTATGTATACTGTCGTATACACACGACAGATTACTATAGGCTGCTGGTGTAGGAGAACTTCTGACACATCCCTACAGCTGCTGGTAGCACCACTTTACAACTACATAGCTGCTGGGGAAAGGGGGCGTCTGTCTACACCTATTAGGCTGCTCTTCCCCTCAGCTGCCGGGCAATGTAGCGCCATTCGACAGCTCTCAGGGCTGCTGGGGGTGGGGTGGGGAGCTCCTCTCCACAGCTACCTCCCTGCCCACTGTGGGCAAGCGCCCGCCATCACTATTTCCGTCCCCTCATTAGTAGAACTGACTAGCAGATGAAGCTCCTGTATTCTGACTATGGCTCTTACAGCCTGTTGAGCACCGCTGACTGTCTTGCTCGAGATTATCGCCCGTACTCGGAAAGAGTATATATACTTTTATATTTGTTATTTACCACCAGTAAAACTATGTATTTAGCTAAGTGACTTCGCGTATTCAAAGAGTAAGAAAGGTAAGGATTGTAGTCGAGACACATGTTGACCTCTGTGGAAGAGCCACGAGAAAATACCGGATATATGGTCTTGCTTGCTTGCTCGATTACCTATCTTGTCAATTTCAGTTACAGAAATAATATTTTAGTATTAACACTTAAAATCGGATAATAATAATTCAGTGTCGGGGAACAGGCAGCCAGTGTACTGTATATACATGTTGGGCTGATATCGAAGTCCTCCTCGAAGCTCGAACTACGGCCTCTGCAGGATGCAACCCCACAACAAACTGACTTTCTCCTGGGTACCTATTTACCGCTAGGTGAATACCTGGACATTAAGTGATAAGAAATGCGCCCAACCATTTCTGTCCTATCCGGGACTCGAACCCGGAATTCCTGATTGTGAGTTGAGAACTAAGCATTATTAGTTTTGGCCTTTTTTTTTAACTAGCCGTCTATCCCAAAAATGGTATTCTTTTGTGTTAAATCTACCTCCCACCAGTTGTTAAGGACGTATTTACTTCGGTCACGAGGGCTCTGGCCTTGAACGATAGTGATTCTGCTGCTACATCTATTTATATATACAAGAGTTCTTACATTCCTGTACAGCCTAGCGTTTCTGATAGGTTCTTAATCCTATGTTCCCGGAATACAACCCGTCAAATAGTTTAATAACCAAGTACCCATTTTCCTGTTGGGTAAACAGAGGCTACAGTCAAGGATTGACGCCCAGCAAATCCTCCCCGGCCAGGATACAAACCCAGGACATAGCGCTCGCAAAACGCCAGGCGAGTGTCTTACCACTACTCCACGGGATCTACGCTGTACTATTTCGCTTACAACTCAGTACCTGCATCTTTAAGTGCTTGCTTTCACTAAACAAGCCCAGGCGCTCGACAGAGTGGAGCTTGAGGAACGGTAAATTAATTTTCGTCTTAAAAGATCTCCCACTCAAGAGGTTATATCTACGTTTTCTCTGCTTCCGGGCGCGGCGTCAGGGCGGTATATATATAGTTCCCGCGTCCGCCGCCACCAAACATCTTTCAACCTTTTTAGTTTGAAAACTTTTTGCGTTTAATTGTCGTTGTTGTCAAATGTTGACATTTGAACTATTCTACCGCAGTTGTTAGATGTAAATATTACAAATCGTGAGGGCGACGGTCGAATCGGTTGGTTTAGTGGTGTGGCATAAAGTTTCTTTTTCAAAATGTTTACCTTGGGGTGCAGACGCTTAGGTTCAAATTAAGTACTTGGCTAGCGCTTCCTTTACCAGTTGCCAGCTGCCTTCATCTCCTAAGAAGAATTTCTTAAATAATTATTTTAACAATCTGTTTAATACTTACAACTATGCTTCATTTAACTGCAGATTGACTAAATACTCTATAAGTAATTGTAATGCTTATAATAACCCAAATTTTCATAACGTCAAACACATGCCATGCCTATTGCTTCTCCCTCACCCAACCTTCATGCCTCTAGCATGTTTGTCTCACGTCTAGTGGACGCGCGACATTAGGTGGTTAAGAGTGCTCTGTGCCGCCTCCTGCAGTAGACTCACAGTTTTCCCGTGGCTTCCGGGCGGTTGTAGTGCTCTCTACCTTCTGCAGAAGATCACTTATCGTGGCTTCCGGCCGGTTGCAGTGCTCTGTGCCTCCTGCAGTAGACTTACAGCTCCTCGTGGCCTTTGGGTGATTGTAGTGCGTTCTGCTTCCTTCTGCAGTAGACCTACAGCCCCTCGTAGCCTCCGGTTGGGGGTCTGATTAGCTGTGGGGATTTTGGGTAGGTGTTATCTCTGCTTCCGGTGGCTGGGCAAGGCCTACTACATATGCTACGCCTGCATCAATGCCGTTTATACGAAGTATTGAGTCTGGCAGAACTTTAATATTAACGCTATGTCGTCCTGAGTTTGGCTACTAACTGCTTAACACACTTGTCTTTGTCTAACTTGCCAATGTCTTTTATTTTCATGTCTGTAATATTTCTAGGTAAGAACAGTAAGTAAAATTTCCATTTAACTTATTGTTCTGTGTGCATGCTCGTAGCCCAGCAATGGTTTGTAGACCTGGAATTGTTATTCTTTATTTCTATTATTTCTTTTGCTATAAAGTTTTTATGTACATAATAACATATAGTTAACCAGCAATGATTCTATACTTTGTCCGTTATTCCTAATTGAGTCTCAATAAACTCTGCCTTGAACACATATGAATAAAGATGAAACATGCAATATATTAACGAGTCTCAAAAACGTGGATTAAGACATAATAATTTAGCAATTACACCACAAACAAGATAATCATCAACTTAAACTTACAGAATCGCCTTACAAGTATGAGTCTGGGGAGGTGAACATCCACTATCGTACCCCCGTCAGGATCGAGCAGAAGGAGTCAATCCCTGAGGAGGAGTTGGCTCGCCGTCAAGAGGAACACATGAAGAAAGTTTACGAAAACGAGAGACGCAAAAAATACTTGGCGGAGCTGGAAGACATAGAACGCCGAAGACACACAGATAATTTTACGTGAGTATGTAGAGTCTTTGCTTATATCTACGGATACGTATGTAGGCCTGTATGTAGGCTTCATCTGCACCTGTCATGTTGATGCCTCAGGGAGGTATAGTGTGGTTTGTGTAATGTCTTTTGGATGCCTCTGTTGGGTAAATAGTATTGCGAGTGGATTGCATTTTCTCTACAAGAACATGGGTTTGAAAATCTTCTAAAAGCATGTTATAGATGTACTTATGACAGCTTCTTTAATATAATCTGCAATTGAAATTAAGTTTTGTATTTGATTAAATACGTGTAATTATTATTTCAAGTAGCCGTGTTAGTAGTTATTATGTTTACAAAATAGCATTAAATGTAGGTCTTTAACCAGAATGTTACATTTTGACCAAATACACACACAGTGAGTGCACGTACTCCATCCTTGCATGCTGTAAGCGGGTTGGGATTTTAAGTATTATCATATATTGTATTGCATGATATGTATTTTCATATTTACTGCAGCATTTTTCAAGTGGTTAGCAACAAAATTCTGATTATAACACGACGGATGAATTTATTGATTGTGATTTATCTATCTAGGAAACACACATGCAGTGTTTAATTAAACTCTAGCAATACTTTACAGCAGTTTTCAGAAGAGTTAGTTTAGTTCATTTATTATGCACTCCATACCCATCCTGTGGGCGGTAGTGGAAAGAGTTACAGAGGCACATAATGGGCTCAGGGACTGAACTCCACAATTCATTTAGCTAAGCAAGTGACATGTACCTCTGTAACCCTTTCCACCACCACCTACAGGATGGGTATGGGGTGCATAATAAATGAACAACACTATCATGTTAATATGTCTTGAAAAACTTGAACAAGAGTCAAGTAATTTAGAAAATAATGCAAACATGATTGCCTAGATGATAATCTCATCGGTTATTTGAAATATGACATTCTGCAGTGATCTATTGTTTATGAGAAAAGTCATGAAAATTTAGGTATAATAATCAAATTGACACAATGAGAATATATGTTCCAAGAGTGGAGCTAAACTGGAAAACTGTTGAAATAATAACAGTATAGCGTTATACAGTATCTCTGGTTGAACCACCTACCCCTCAAAGCTGTAACAATGAAGACAGCACTATTATTCAAAACCATCTTTAAAGCATCTTCAAGCAGGATGGAGAGATGTTCCACAAGTAACCATGGCCAGTACCCATGGCACAGTGGTAAAGCACTTGCCTGGTGCTTTGCGAGTGCTTTGGCCTAGGTTCGTATCCTGGCCAGAGAGGATTGACAGGGCGCCAATCCTTAACTGGAGCCTCTGTTCACCCAGCAGTGAACGGTACCCGGTTGTTAAGCGATTTTGGCGGATTTGGCAGTATTGCAAAATATCTACATTCAGTGAATATACAGTACTGTAGTAAGAATTTTTTTCATAAACAACAAGAGGTCATTAAAAATTTAACTTATGGTTCTGGTGTTGGACAAGAATGTTTGTCAATAAATTTTAAAGTAATAGTTTATTATAATCAGTATTTATTGTAAAAATGTCAATTTGTCCTCCAAAAATTATAGTACTTAAGTGACTAGAAACCATCATACTGGGCCCAAGAAAGAAGGCAGCAACCAAAGCTACACTTATCTAGGCCTATTGTACTACATAATGTACTAAATTTGGTCTAAGAATTGTAAATTATGCCTATGATTTCTTATTGAGGCCTAGAAGAGATTAAAATAGATTGATGGTTAGGTTGTTGGAGATTTTGTTATGCCCTTAGTATTTTGGGTCCAACCAGCAATGTTTTGTATATTCCATCCACAGTCACTATATGTACAATCATTCTTCGAGGATGGATTGATGTAAATCATGTATTATCATCTGTATTGCGACACATTTAATGTGTCATGGAACATTATTATTAGCGGCTGGAATTTTCATCATTACTCAGCATGCAAATGCTTATTATAAAGAGCATTTAATCTGAGTTCTATATAAGGTACAGTACTGTAGTTTGAAATTTGTTGGTTAAGGCAAAAAACTGCATCACCCATATTTCTTATCTAGAGGAACTTTATCTGTTTTAATACAGTATATTCGTTGCACAGTTGTGTGTGGTGTAGTGTGTTGTATAAGGTATTATATGCCTATACTGTATTGTATTTACAAATCTTGCCTCTGTATCTTAAATTGTAGTACCAAAGTTGGCCTAATTTGCATCTTGTTCAAATTCAGAACTTTAAAGGCTTATTCTAAAAAAAAAAAAGTTGATACTCTCTGTACTCATTTCTGTGCATGCACCAATCATTACACATATTAACAGTTAACATTTTGTATTTATTCAGTACAAGAAAAAGATTTATGATCTTTTTTTATAATTTGATGCATTGCTTTAATTGATCCAAATAATGATTATAGATTTTTAGTCTCATAATAGTCAATACTGTAATGTGAAATATTATTAACATCTCCTTAGATTTTTAGTTTAAGTGTTTATATGCTCATAACCATTTAATGCTTGAACACTTTTGCCGTGTATTTCTAAAGCTTAATAATTTTCTTTTCATTTGTATTAAGAAAACAAAATCTGGCCAGTCAGTGTACTTTCCTTCAGAGGTGTATGACTATTATTTTCCTTACATTTTAGCTGCACTTCATTCTTGCATTCTCTACCACATTTTCCCTATACTCTATTTGACTTCCTTTATTAAGTTTTCATCTTTATCATATTCATACTGAAATACAGTACCGTATAGTTTGGCTTTAATGCATTGTCCTCGGCTTCCTTGATCTGTCTTCAATTTTTTCTTGGCCATACTTTCTTGATGTTTCTTATTTATTGACCAGCAGGAAATATATGTTGCCATTGCTGACCTTCACCTCCTTATTATCTACAAATACTGTATCAACACACCTTACTCCACTACACCCATAATTTGATCATATTTGGACCCACAACAAAAGGTGCAATTCTATACCTATAAGATAGAATGTCTGTCAAAAGTTGGAGGCTAGATGCTTGGGCCTAGCCTCACCCAAATTTGCAGGGGGAACGGGTCTGGGTTATGGGACAGACGTAGGCTGGTCGTGATAGAATTAAAGAAATATCAAGCTGTAATTCTACCTCCACATGCTGAAATCTGAAATTAAACTGGTAGAATCAGGGTGTGAGAAACTAAGAGTTTAATTAAAACTCTTTCACGAATTATTGAAATGGAAAGATAAATACAGTTATGAAGACAAAATAGATGGATGGATAAATAGGTAGATAGATGGATTGATAGGAGAGACAGACCCGGGCAATGACGGGTACCTCTATAGTATGTATATAAATACAGTATAGTATTGTATTTGGTGTTTAGGTAAAGTCACTAGTTTTAATTATATATATATATGTACTGCATTAAACATTAATATACTTGGTAACACTGAAGAATCTTCATGGGCAAGCTCAATCGTTATCATCCTTCAACATCCAGTGTCATTTTCAGATCTCTATAAAACCTTTCCATAACTGCAACAATTACTTAACCAGTGCTCTTCACCTTAGCTAAGATTTAATTTACCATTGTTTATCAAAGTCGTCCCTAGATCAAAAATTAACATTCCCCATGATGCAACACACAACTGCTAGGTGAATAGTGGCATCAGATGTCAGGAAAAATGCGCAAATATCTCAACCTGCTCAGGAAATGAATTACGGTGCAGTCTGTTGTGTACCAACTGTGTTACCTTACCGTTTGAGAATTTTGGGGCTCAACGTTCCCGCGGCCAGGTCCTCGACCAGTCCTCCTCCTGCAGCAGGTTAAATTTAATATTTTACTTGTGTGGGTTTCCTACACATTGTATTATTGAGGAATATCTGTGAAAAAAATCACGTCTATATAGGTCTCAGAAGAACCATCTACTGTTCATCCAAAGTGATTAGGATATTGATTCAAACCCTTCAAATACCACAGTGATATCCAATTGTAATCTATCCTTCAATTGCATTATTGAAGGATAGATTATTGGATATAAATTGCAATTTCACAATGTCATATGTAATAACATTACTGTCACTTGAATCTTCAGTGAGTTTTAACTGCAAAATTTGAAGCTGTTGTTATACTAAGCAAGAAGGGCCTCAAGGTACATAACTGGTACTCTGAGATTTAAACTCTTCCTGAAGTACTGTACTGCAATAGCGGTTTCTACTCTCATCTACTTCAAATAAATTCCATATACACAATTTTGTGGGTAATCTCATTTCATTTACTTGGGTCTTCAGAGATTACATATTACCCATACATTAAAACAAAATTACTTTTTACTTGACTACAGTCAATTGTATACAGTCATAGGCTTTATAGTGTCTATCATTTTATGCTTTTTGCACATATAATCTTCAACCTCTTCATTGCATCTGTCTCTCTTGTCTCATCCTTCATTTCCTATTGCACTGAGCCAGTCTGACTAGGCATCGTCTTACAGTTCCCCTCAGGCGCGGCGTCGTTACCTGTCCACCCTCAAAGTTGTGTCCCGTCTCTTCTCCTCCGTCTTCTCCCTTGTGAGGAGTAAACACTGCCACCCCAAGTCCACTTCACCAGATATTGAAGTCCACATTGATAATGAGATACGAAAATGTGACAAAGAATTGATGGAATGCATACATAAAGAGACTGATGGGATTGCAGTGTATATATCGGAAGAAGTGTATGTTTAGCACACTTGACATTGGTCCCTTTCATGAATAGAAAAAATACAAAAAAATTAGCATGATGGGTACCAGATCCAATTAGAAGGGTAAAGAATGTAAACTTTGGTACAGAAATATGAAACAAAATGTACTAAAACATGTGTTGTACTGTATTTACACAAAGTTTGGAGCTTGTACATACACCCAAGACCTTACCTAAGGGAACCTAGAGTTTTCTTGGTGTAAGCAGTATATGCCTTCTAAAATTAGTGATGCTGCAATAGTGGCATATATAGTGCTAACACATTTTATTGTAGTTTGTGTTAACCATTCTGCATGAAGTGAAGATGCATGAAGGTATGTGCTGTATTATTTTTAGTTAATATTTTTTATTGTTTTATATATATAATTTATTGTATGTTGATGTTAGTTTTAAGAAGAATTTATGTTATCACTTATTTCATGACAAGAAAGTGATTTAATTTATATATTGTACTGTACATACATTCACATCATGTACATATAAATATATTGGCAACATACATGTATGCTATAGTGTATGTGCATGCATGTGTTGTATGTACTGTATAAGCATTTTCCTCTAGATAGCAGGTGTAGAATGATTGACATATGGTTATTCATGCAGTCACAATGCAAGGGATTGCATTCGTCCAGCTAAACCCATTTGCCCAGGCAATCATTGCCCTGTTTATATTAACACTGCCTCAAACAATTGGCAGTTGCTTTATAAAGGCTATATGGCAACTGTGTTATGCTTAGGTCTTTGACACCGAGATATGAAGAATATTAGTAAGAAAAATGTTGGGAGATAATTTTTTATTTAAATATCAATATGGCTGCCAAGTGAACAAAAATTCATTTCACTTATAATTTTAGATTTACACAAGCATTTTCCTGTTTTAGATGTCAGCAACATTGTGAACATAATTTTGACATTTAAGATAATGGTTTACTTAATAAATGGAGAGGATATATGTATAGCATTAAAAAAAATCTTATATCTGTTTGTGTTTCCAGACCATTACAGAAATCCCCAATTCCTCTGAATCGGTATGATGACGAGAGCAGTCTGGGCACTATGCGTGGTGCCAGGACGCCAGATCTCAAGCAAGTTGCAAAGGCATTATACAACTTTACTGCACAAAATAAAAGGTATTGTATTATATTGCATAAAGCCAAGTCAGAATCAGTTATCAGTTATTGCATAAAGCCAAGTCAGAATCAGTTATTGCATAAAGCCAAGTCAGAATCAGTTATTGCATAAAGCCAAGTCAGAATCAGTTATTGCATAAAGCCAAGTCAGAATCAGTTATTGCATAAAGCCAAGTCAGAATCAGTTATTGCATAAAGCCAAGTCAGAATCAGTTATTGCATAAAGCCAAGTCAGAATCAGTTATTGCATAAAGCCAAGTCAGAATCAGTTATTGCATAAAGCCAAGTCAGAATCAGTTATTGCATAAAGCCAAATCAGAATCAGTTATCAGTTATTGCATAAAACCAAGTCAGAATCGGTATGAAATAATAAGAAATGTAGAACTTTCTTTATGAATATAGATACAGTATATTCATTTATTTTATTACTAAGGGTTGTACTTGTAAAATAAATAAGAGGCTGGTAAAATACTTGTTCATGTAAAATAAATATAATACTTGTAAAATTAATGAATACAGTAGATATATTCATTTATTTTATTATTAGGGGTTGTATCTGTCTCCCATCTGTCCATCTATCTGTCTATCCATATATCAATCCATTCATCTACTCCTTCATATATCCATCTATCTATTCATCTATCCATATATATATATCCATCTGTGCATTTATCTATCCATATATATATATCCATCTGTGCATTTATCTATCCATCAAGCTCTCTATCCCTCTTTCTACTCATCTATCTGTCATCTGTCTCTTTCTCTGTCGTCTGACTGTCTCTATACAGTACATCTGTCTGTCTGTGTCTCGCTCTTATAAAAAATATAATTGTCCAATGAGTGGGTGGTTACCAGTGAGGGGGAGCTTCGTGGTCACAATGCTAAAAAAAGAATAGTTATTCCTTTCTCTAGTAAAGAGCTATGCTTTTAGAAATCTTTGAAGCTGGGAAAGGATCGTCCGTTTTACGCAATTATTTTTTTAAATTTATTATGCACCCCATATCCAACCTGTGGGCAGTAGGGAAAAGGGTTACAGAGGCACATAATGGCTCAGGGACTGAATGCAAGCTTCAGTTCACATCGTCACATCAACAATGGGCTTGAGACTGACCACAAGCACAGTTTCTAAATTAAGCAACTGACATACTGTATATGGAGAATTGTGACCCCATATTGTCACAATTGACATGTTTATCCTGCACACCGCCCCACCTCCCCATCCAATGGACAGTGGTGGGTAGGTTACAATCACTCGGTTCTATCTGCAGTTAGTAAACTGGGAATATTTGGCTAAAATTTATGGTAGCAGATCACTTGAATGAAATATTTACACATCTCTTGAACTTTTGTTATAGAATTGTCTCTGAATTCACATATCTTTTCACACTCCATCACATAATGACGGAAGGTATGCGAATAGTTTTGTTGACATAGTTTACATTTGGTCAGGTCTACATCAGCAGGTAATGAAAATTCCCAGAGATACTTATAGCAGAGTCTAAGCCAAGCAGTAGTAACATTTAGGAGCATTTGCAAAATCAAAAGCATTTGTTTTGAAAATATTTAGCTGTGTAGCTAGTGGACAGTGCCAAAAGTCGTCATGGGGGTCTGAATGTGACCCTGGCACACTGTTTCCTTTTGAATTCTGGCATCCCCGACCCGCCAGTGTTCATCCTGTACTCCAGACCAGTCCCTCTGCCAGTTTGGGTGAGGTTAGCCCTACGCTTGTGGCCTCCAACTTCAAACAGACAGATTGTATGTCCGTCATTCTCTCTTACAGTATAGATTAGCAGGCATGAATTGGCACGTTAATGAAAACTTTGTTTCTGTTATTTTTATTACAGGGAGCTAACATTCAACAAAGGTGACGTTATCTTCATCCGCCGACAGATAGATAAGAACTGGTACGAGGGAGAGTTTAGAGGATCAGTTGGTATCTTCCCATGCAACTATATTGAGGTAATATTTTTTATAATTACAGCTTCAGGAATGTTTTTAAAATCGATGAAATTGAGTTAAATGTTATATTTTATTAAACCTAAATACTGTACCTTTTTTTCATTATTATAATATAGTTTTGTTGCTTTCATCATTTTCCTCCCATTACTTTGTGGTATTTACTCGTAGGGATTGTCAATTACCGATATCTTCTTGATTTCCATTCATCCTGTGTAATGCTACAGGTTGGCTATCTGTCAGTTATTTCCTAAAATTCCCAGTGTAGGTAAGCAGAACACGAACAAAAGTTCCTGTTCTGTTATTCTTTCCTGATTATTCAGTATTCTTTTGAGAAAATATCATTCTCTTTTATTCTTGCCAGTTTCATATGTGCTACTATGATAATGGACTATGGCATTGTTATTCAGTTTCTCCATCTACCCTATTTGATCCTCTTATTTTATTTATACGTCCACTTAGCCTTATGTACTCTGTCACGCCTTACAATGTTTTGGGTATGCAGCACTAGCTCTCTTTCACGAGTATAGTATTCTGACACTTCTCAATTCACTTACCAACTTCAGGTTTGTCCTTCATATCTTCCGTTCTATTTACACCATTAGGTTTGCACCAGGCGTACCAGCTCAGCCTGTCTTGCTAGGTAGCCTCAGTGAACGGAAAATTATGTATTAAAAACACCTGAACCTAACCTAACTGATGAACCCACGCATAGAAAGTAAGAATGTTTGTGAAAAGTGATTTTAGTGCATCGTATCTTATTCCATTGATGACTTTGACCTCAAAGTGTGATCATTATTTGAGAAGATGGGTTGACTAGCTAGGCCCAGCAGAATATTAAAATTAAGAGATCCTTCTCTAGTTCCCCAAAAGTTGAGAACCAATACGTAGTGTAAAGTTAAAGTTCCTACTGTTTCAATAGGCTGTGCTCTCCTCCTGTGACCCATGAGTGCCCTCTGGTGGTCTAATGCCAGTAGCTAGCTTGCCAAGCGTTATTGGTTCTGCATATGTGATACATATGTTTTCAAAAGTCCTTTCTGCTCTTCGCCTCTGTTAAAAGACCTTTATTGTGTTGCCATTTTCACAGTTTTATTGTTACTGTATTTCTTTTTCATATTTAGTTTTTATTTTGGTACAGTACTGTATTATAGTTCATATTTTGTAAACATTTCTAAATGTGTGATCAAACATTGCTTAATAACCCCATTTTGCCACTGGTCACTGCCACACCCTGGGTCCACTGGTCACTGCCACACCCTGGGTCCACTGGTCACTGCCACACCCTGGGTCCACTGGTCACTGCCACACCCAGGGACCACTGGTCACTGCCACACCCAGGGACCATTGGTCACTGCCACACCCTGGGTCCACTGGTCACTGTCACACCCTGGGTCCACTGGTCACTGCCACACCCTGGGTCCACTGGTCACTGCCACACCCAGGGACCACTGGTCACTGCCACACCCAGGGACCACTGGTCACTGTCACACCCAGGGTCCACTGGTCACTGTCACACCCAGGGTCCACTGGTCACTGCCAGTCTTTTGGCCACCTTTGTGATTCATAATGATGGAATTTCATTGTGTAAATATCATTAAAAATGTCTATTAATATTGAGAATAGAAACCATTTAGCTTTCTTTCAGGGGGTTAGCTCCATAAGCATAACATCTCAGGCTTGTTCTTTGTCCTTAAGAATGATTTAGACTTCCTGGTAAAGTTTGCTTAATTTATTACCATATTATTTTTATCAACAGATTGTGCCTTATGAAAATGTTAAGACATTAACCAGGAAACCAACAGAAGGTCAGGCAAGAGCCAGATTTAACTTCCAGGCTCAAACCTCTATGGAGATGTCCCTCAGTAAAGGTGAGTAGCAATTCCTACATTTCCAAGTTTGATAGGAACTGTAATAATTAGGCAAGGCAACATTATGCTGTAGTCACAAGGCAACATTATGCTGTAGTACTGGTGTCACAAGGCAACATTATGCTGTAGTCACAAGGCAACATCATGCTGTAGTACTGGTGTCACAAGACAACATTTTTTTTATTTTTTTTTATTTTATTTATGCATATACAAGAAGGTACATTGAGAATGTGAGGACAAGTGTAAACATTATGCTGTAGTACTGGTGTCATGAGGGAACATTATGCTGTAGTACCTTTGTCACAATGCAACATTATGCTGTAGTACTGATGTCACGAGGGAACATTATGCTGTAGTACTGGTGTCACAAAAAACCTTGTAAAATGGGCAGTGCAGGGTCATAATGGTACCCATGAGCTGGAATGATTTCTCAAAGGCCCAATTCATATTAAAGCCCATCCCAACTCTCCTAACATCACAGAGACTGCCAGAATCACTAACAGTTGACCTGTCTTGCCACCTACCACCACTGCCAGCAGGCAATGTTATCCTTCTCGTAACAAAGTTCTCTCCAGTGAGCCTCTTCCCATTCTTCCTAACCACTTTGGATAAACAACTTCGGACAAACAGTCAAATCCTGAGACTTTACTGTATATTATCAATACTGCCATTGGCCTATAGGAACCTTAATAAGTAACAGGCTTCTTGCTCCCAACAATGGGAAACCTAATGTGGTCACCTTATTTTTTTTAAACAGGAGAATTGGTTGTTTTGACCCGGCGTGTTGATGAAAATTGGTATGAAGGGCGGATAGGTAATCGAAAAGGCATCTTCCCTGTTTCTTATGTCGACACTTTGGTAGAACCAGGCAGTGATAGACCCAGTAAGTGGAATTTTTGTTTCAATGACTATCAACTATCTATATCTGTTACAGACATTTAGTGCATAATATAGTGGGTGAAGGAAAGACCAAATATATGTATAAATATATTGAAAACCAAATTTTCAAATGTAACCTTCATTCCTTTGTTTTGTAATACATTTATACATATATTGGGTCATTCCTTCACCTTCATTCAACAAGCACTACAGCATTGTAGTAAGTTTCTCAATAGACAGTAGTGGCTAATATGGAAACCCTGTTAAATGAACAAATCCACAGGGACCATGATGAGGGTTCGAACTTATGCCCGGATTGACCATGTTAAGTAGTGATTAGATATGTATTTTCTTATGCATCAAAATTCTAAATCATCGACAAGATGTAGAGAAATGCCAAATTTTATGTCAACTTTATTGAAGATGACATTTTGCATATGAGGGCTTTATTAGATCTTAACAGATGAACAGGGCTTATTGCCGGTGAAGAAAAAAGGTGAGGTAAGGTAAAAATGGTTTAGGATTAAAAGTGTTGATTTAAATTCTACTGGTATTATTAAGCCAAGTGCAGTTGCAACACAGAATTTTCCTTGATTGTGTTTGATGGTGATGTGGCTACAGATTTTATGCACTTTGTTCTAAAAGTAATTTTCTACTTTAATGAATGACAGGCTTGACATCTTATAAGCTCATAAGGTGTTGCTTTTGGCTTGTGTGTGATGGAAGTGTTGTTAGTGCTGTTGATATGGCCTGTGTGTACCTAGTGTGTGTGTATGCAAATCTTCAATTTATACTTTGTCACAATTTCTACAAGGTATTGTTTAGATCTGTGGTGTAGGGACCTTGTTACTGTTTCTGCTTCTGACCAAGGTATTAATTGTAGTAGATATTTTGTTCAATAACACTAGTATGTTATCCCTATTACATAGTAACCCTATTCCATGTTTAAGGGTCCTGGTAGTACAGTCGGGTTCGTTCTCGACTCACAGTCGAGAATTCCAGGTTCGTATTCCGGGTGAGACAGAAATGGTTGGGCATGTTTCTTTTCACCTAATTACCTGTTCACCTAGCAGTAAGTAGGTATTCAGAAGTTAGTCAGCTTGTTGTGGGGGTTGTATCCTGAGGCGGGGTCAGAAATTTAAGCTTGGAGTGGGTGGGGGGGTGATTTCGATAAAAGCCTAATGTGTATGTATACACACTGGCTTCCTATCTTCCGACACAATGAATATAGGAGTTACAGTACAGTATGCATAAAACTTTCCATGCGGTTCATATCCGGGGAGTGTCTGTCTTGGCAGACAGCCTGTCTCTGTTCATTTCCCTGTCCACGGAATGGATGGTTGACGCCAACTCCTTCAGTTGGCTCTGCCAAACGTACGGGCTTATGGAAGTGGAAGTGTTCGCGTTGGCATGGTCTCAGCGTCTCTTTATATATATGTGTGGTGCCCTTCCCTGATTGTGGAGCCTTCGCAGTAGATGCCTTTCGGCAGGACTGGTCCAATCACAGGGGGAAGGGTGGGGGGAGGAGGTTTCCAGGTACAATTGCTCCCTGTGCCTCTCAGGGGGGCCAGGTTCTGGTTCGTAGTTCCCAGTAGGCTGCACTCCATTGACTAATGCCCTGGTCTAATGTATCGCATATTAGCCTGATAGCTCCAGGGAGCCTCCAGGGGCTGACCCAGAAAATGGCATTTCATTACATTCAATGCTAGTTTTTTTTTTTTTTTGGACTAGATTTTCAGAATTTGGATACTCGGTTGTACTAGTAGTAATAATTAATTTTTTTATCAGAAAGAAAATACTGTACTCTATTAAGAATTTGGTTCTGATGATGCACTCTTCTCTATACAATATACAGTTAGCTGTATCTAGTAAATATGAAATATTTGGCAAATGAAATATATTTACTGTATACTACATACAATATGTAGAAACTAGGTTATCTAACAATGAATTTTTGTAGGCAAAATATTGCCCCCTTATTTCCTTAATTATTCTGAGAGAGAAAAGTACAGTATTGCTAATGTAATGTTACTTAAATGTTTTGATATAAACTGTTCTGTATACTTATTTTAACTTGTAGTTATTGAGGTAAATATAACTAGATTAATTACAAGTTTTCTGGGGGAGCTCCGGGAAGCCTCCGGGTCTCACCCAGAAACTGGCGTTTCATTACATTCAAAGCTGGTTTTTTCTTGTTCATGGAAATATGCTTTGCTTCCATTTTTTGTATAGCATGTTATGTATAGATATGCATTGTTAGGAAGCTTTTCTTTAAAACATTCTTGGCCTATCTGCATAGATACAGTATTGTGAGAGTTAATTCATGCTTTGCAAAATACAAGGCAACTATGTTTAAATCACACTTCTGCCTGTGGAATAGAATAATCCAGCATATGCTTAGTTTTGTCTGAACGATGCTTGTAATGTTTCCGTGCCATGTATATTGTGTACCTGTATGTCTTGTTCGTTCTCAATTTTTATAACAAAAAGGGTCTGATAAATTGACTGAATTCATGTATGCAGGTTTGTAAAATGGGATTATATTGAAAAGAATATTTTTTAAGTTATTAAGGATGACCTTTACTTGAATTTACTGTGTTCCAGTACTGTATATATAAATTTTTGAAATAGGAAGTTATTAAAATTGGTCATTCAGGTATTCACGATAACATACACTTTCTTGCACAGTTTATGTTGAATTCAGTAAGTTCACCAAGCTTTGGAATAGATATTGAGGGCATTTTTAGAATGTGTTTTTAAAAGTAATATAATTTTCTTAATTGACATGCATTATGTATTAAATATTGTACAGTACCTTATAATATGGTATGGTATACATGTTATTGTAAAATCTTGCTAATTTTACTCATACAAGCAGAATCCTTAAGCTCATCAATTGAATGAAGTAAATAATTTCAGTGTTATTTTGGAGAACGTAGTGATCTGCTTGTACTACAATAGGAATGTCCATGTTTAACAAGCACAAAGAAGCATAGGAGGGTTATAACATTTTAGCCCTTCAATGTCCTGGTTTTGATTATAGACATTGATGAGAAGTATGTTTTCTAAGCTATTACATTTGGTATCTTCCCAAGGCAAGCATCTGTTGTGTTATAGACAGGATTCATAAATAGGCTAGACGATATTTAAGTACCAGTGCCGTGAAGATCTTTTCTCACATCTCTGCAGGCATGCTGGGTCATATAGGGTGCTCGGGAGACACTGAGGAAAAGCTCAGAAAAGCTTATGAGGTAGCTAACGAGCTGAGGACTAATTCATTAAAGGTTCAGCCCTGGCAGTTATAGTTTTCAAGTTTTGTAGACTGTGAGCAGGCTCTTCTTTATTTTGAGGAAGTTCCTTCTCTTGTCAGTTGAGTTACAGAAAGATAGTACTGTATGGTAGCACACTTGCCCTGCATCATGCAAGAAATTTTATATGGGTTCAGGCCCTGGGCAGGTATGATTGACAGTGAGCCAATCCTTAACTGTTCTTCCCTGTTCATCCTGCAATAATTGTTGGGGGGGGAAGGGGCGGAGACCAAGTTGTTAACTGATTGGCAGGCCATGTTCCAAGGAAAACTAAGGCTTAACATAAGCTATGGTAAAAGAAGGGTCTAAACCTGCTAATAGGAATCATTTTGAAGATTGCTACAGTGCTAATGCCTGAATGATGATCTGCTTGACTGTTCATAATCCCTGTCTAGGATACATCAGATTCTTACCTTATGGAGCAACTGAATAGTTCTGCTCATAAGAGCTTTACATATAGACTAAAAAGCCTTATTTTCCCTACTTAAAAATCCTATTGTTACTTGAAGTCATGGTACAATATATACAGTAGTTTCACATGAGAAACATTTTTTAACATTATCACAGTTGTGGTGCTGTGAAGTACATTAATACAGTACTGTAGTATGCATTTTTATTGTCAATACAATTTATTTACTTTAATCTGGAAGATGCAGAATAAAGTAATACATGAACATTTCTGAAAGACAAGAAAACTATAGTCTTATGGATTTTTAGTGGCCATAACTGCAACAGCTGTCTTTTAGACATCGTATATCGGAGAGGTATTCCAGCATCTGTATACCTAGAATTTGTAAATACGTCTGTACAGTACCCGGTACAATTGTACCAGGTATTGCAATATAAAAAAGTATTGTTCCAAATGTTGTAGTTAGCAGGATAGTTGGCCTTGGACTGCTCTAACATGCAAGGAATGTTTGAATGAATGACTTTGCTTGACAATATTCCCTCCTCTTATTATATTAACACCTTTTTAGCTGCATTATGCCTCTCAATGACCGACTGCTTATTTCCCCATTTTCTCCCATTATTATTATTATTCGCCTTACAAGTGTCTTTTTGTCTTGATTCCTTCCATGTACATGGCTGTGAAGCGGCTCTCTCATTCTTGTTGGTCACTAGTTATAATCAGGAATGTTTTGCTCGTGTACGAGAACCAGATCAGAAGCACAAAGTTCTGCCATGCTTCAAGTGTTGCTGTAGAATTTCTTAATATTTGAGTGTATAAGTTAGCGAGGGTACGTTTTAACATGGTTACATATAATTCATACAAATAACAAAGAGTTATTGAAGGACACAATTGTAATCAAATTATTAAAAAGTGTGAAAGATATTTGAATAAAAATACTTGTTTTATAATTTTACAGTGTAAAGTCAAAACTCCCAAATCCCTGGGAGTATGGAATAAGTTTTTAGTTGAAGATAATGGTTTCTCAGATTTTAATTTGCTTTCTGGTACTGTAGTAGTGATATGTCCAAAAGTTTAGGTTATGTGCATTTTCCATTAACAACTTCCCATATTATACATGGCTTTGATATAAATGAATATAATCTAACATCACAACAGATTGGTTCATGTTAAATTACCTTCCAGTCTGTCTGCCTGTATGTGCATGCCTCTTGCACTTTCCTGGCTGTGTATATTATATTTCTTTAATATACTGTCATTACATAAACAAAACCCTTGCCTAAAAATTAATATGTTTTGGCTGTAGGTTGCCTTATAAACTGAGAAGAAAAATATATGATGTACAGTATGAAGTTACCTCAATTGAGTAGCCAGCAGCAAGCATGACAATTTGACAAAGGAATTTTGAAGTATCTTTGTTCTAACTCATGCTACACCCTTGTCAGCCCCTTCTATCACCAGTTGTGAGCTTCGGGCACTGATCCACTTCCCAATCAGTCATTCTTATTCTTACACCTTGATTGTGCTATTAATTTGTGAAGTAATGCCTCATTATTATGAGATGGTTTACAGCCCTGTGGCAGAACACTGGGTGTGGTAGCATGTAAGTCTTTATGTGCCTAGTAATGAAAGGTGATTATATCATTAAAGCTGAAGTAATTCTGTAATTGGAAAGAATTACTGAAGGCAACATTAATTGTCATTACAGTATTTATTTTTCTACCCTCATGAAGTTTTGTTTTTACAAAGGCACAAAATATAGTAAATGAATTCTGCAAGGAAGCCTTTTTTGGATGACTTATTACTGTTTAACTCCTCACCAGCGATGTTAATAAATATTAAAGGTACTAGATATCGTACATATCATGCAAATAAAATCCTATAATCTTGTGCATGCTTCTGCTAACTTCCAGGATAATACAGTACCATTATCAATATCTGGTATTTCCATTTCCTACTTTCACATAAGGTTGATATATTCAGAATCGCATACATAGTTGTAATCATTATTTCAGAGGCATACATGTTATTTCATTACATCTTTGGAGTATACAGTAGAAAATGTACATATGTATGTATGTATACATACATGAATCAAGACCAAGCTTGATTCATGTATGTATATACATGAATCAAGCTTGGTCTCCAAGCCAACATGCATCACAAAACTCTTGACTCCTGAAGGAGTCAAACTCAGTACAGTCTGAGTGATTATAGTACTGGACATGCCAAGGGGCATGCAGGCTCTGATTGACTGGATTTGAATCTTTCAGGGGTCAAGAATTTTTTGATACACATGTGTGTGCATACATACTGTATAAGTATATAAATACATGTTTGTAAATGCAAAAAGATTGGCACACACAGTAAGCATATTATACTTGAAGTAGGATATGTATACATTAGAATCACATTAACAATGTCACGTATTATTCTCAGTGATTTAGGCTAACAGTCTTACTTATTGCATAACACTACAGTATAGCATTGTTATTAACATTAATAGCATTAACTCTGCACATTCTGATATTAGATAGCTTTGATATATTTTTGGAAAGTCTGATTTATGTGTAAAATCTTCCAAATTCTGGTAAATGTCAATCCACACACATTTTTCCACCTATAACTATGTAACAGTTCATTGAGGGAACATGGCATGACTGCCCAGCATTTATATCAGTGGAACCAGGTGAATAAAACCAAATAAATGTGATCAGAGCCGTTATGGAAATGACCTCAGCCTTTAATACCAGGAAGATTTGTTAGCAATTAGAAGAAAAGAAGATTAGTTAGAAATGTCAAGACTTTACCACCAACTTGGTCAATGGTAACAGGGCACAGATTGATAGCTCTACCAGAACCATAGATATTAAAAAATCCATTAAATAAAATATCCAAACTATTAAGTCTCTCTACCTGTACTCCTTGTCCAAAACACTGTGCGTATTAGTGGATTTAGACATAGTATGTACTGTACTAGCTGTATCTAGAAATCCAACATTCTCTTTGTAACTCGTTTTGAATATGTACTGTACATTTACCTGAATAAACATTATTATTATTATTATTATTAATTATTATTATTGGAGCATAGGCAAGAGAAACAAAAATTAATGTAGAAAATATTAGAGACTGGTTCCAACTCTGTACATTAAAATAATGTGACAAGTGCAAAATATCCCTGCTGAAGAGTAGAGGTGCTCTAAGAGCATATTCAATAGATATTAAGAGGTCAAAAAATTTTCAACACCTAAATATAAGGGTTGAAAAAAGTTGCCAACCCTTCTTGGGGCTCAAAAGATAACTTTATAAACTCCCTCCAAAGAGTACCCAATTAACCAGGCTGTCACTGTATGCAGTGGTGCCAAACTGCCAGATTGGCCAGACCAAGAGGCCTGGTCAGAGACCAGAACCTGGAAACACAGATCCTCGAAACTGTTTCAAGGTAGATGAAAAGTGAGTTATTCTGAAGAAAATTTATATAACTAATATGTAAATTAATGAAAATCTATGGTTCAATTACATAAGTATTGATCATATTCAATTCATAAGCATTTATCATACTGTGTTTCTTTTTGCCATTTATATACAAATATTAAATAACAGTGCGGCATAGTATCCATGATAATTGCTCCTTTTACTTTTTAAAATGTTCTGCTTACCTTCTACTCTTTCCTTTGTATGTAGTACTGAGGTAATCATTATTCTGATGTCTTAGAAGTATAGTACATGCCATAATTAAAAGCTTAATTTTTGTTTATATTCAGACCATTGAACAGAATTTGCAATGTGCTTGAATATTATATTAAAATTTCTAACACTTAAATGTATATGTTATGATGTATGACCCAATTAAATGATAATGACAATACTCATTTAAAAATATATATATATAGAGAGAAGTTATAAGTACAGTAATGTAGTTTCCAAGACTATTTGGCAACAAAAAATAACTTTCACCATGTAATTAACATAATAACTGATTAGTTAGTCTTAAACTAGAGACTGGGTGTTTTCCACAGCATATCAGATGTATCTTGTGTTAAAATAGAAGCAAATCATTCCAGTCTTTATATCTGAGCTTGGTAAAACAATTTTTTGGTTCTTGGAGATTTGCTTCAGTCTTCACTAATAAGGGCAAAAAGATTATAGAATAGATGACTGTATGCATCAAGGAGGTTTAGTCAAGAACCATCTCAAGGTCTGAAGGTATGCAGTTGTGCAATGAATGAATTTGCAAGATATTTTGCAAAGACGTGTTTCTGATTACAAAGTCATTCACGTATTACAATGCACAAGGTGTCAGCTGCCATTAAATTTGAATTTTTAATTATTGTTTTGAGAACTACACTTTAGGAACCGATTTATAAAGGAGCTATTTGTTCTAATAATGATCGGAGAATTTTTTGAAAACAAATGCTCTCTTTTTAGCTTAATTTACGAAGAGTGGATTGTGATTATTATTTATTTACTTGCAATTATCCTGCAACTTTTGTTAGCAAAGAAAGAAAACTTAATGCTTAAGAGCTTAATGATTTACTGGCTACTACACCCAGATGTTTTATAAAAGTTTCAGTTTTGTTCTGTTTTAATATTATTGAATGTTAGTTTCATATCTGTTTTAAGTAAACTATTATACCAATTGCTTTGGAAGAGGATGACTAAAAAAAAATTCCTTTAATATAGAGTTGGTTGTTACTATCCAAGCAAAAATTCTAATGAATGCATTTGTAAACAAGACATTAGTGGAAAATACAGTCCTCCTCCTTTAGTAATGATTATTACTTCAAAGAATTGGTATTTAGAGTTACCTTTTGATATTGGTGGTGTATCATTGCCAGTGACTCCCAGCTCCTCCTCGCCCATGCCACGGCCCGCTCTGCCCGCTGCTAATCTACTCTACAATGGTGCCTCGACCTACTCCAGCCCTTACTCCACCTTGGTGCGTACACTAAGCTATGATTGAGGTGCCAATTTCCGAGCTTAAGATTTAAATATTGTACTTTGTAATGATAAGACTTGCAAAAAAATTATTATTATATATATATATATATATATATATATATATATATATATATATATATATATATATATATATATATATATAATATAATATAATATAATATAATATAATATATATATATATATATATATATATACCTACCTTAAAACCCTTTAACAGAGAGCTGCTCAAGAAAATGGTAAGAAATTCAATATTTTTCCCCTTTCATTTAGAAACAGCATGGCTACATATATTTATGCACAGCTTTCTCAAGTGGTACCTTTAGTCAAAGCTTTATTTTAATGTCAATTGTCCATTGTCGGTGAATATTGTCTACAGAATATATAGCTTTTATATTTTGCAGAGTTTTTGTGAATGCAGGTTTTTCAGTTTTGTAAATTTAAGCTTAGCACAATTTGGCTTATGGCACTAAGATATATAAAAGTTCTACATATACTGTATTGTAGTATACAACATATGAAATAAAAAAAAAAAATTATATAAACAAATAAGTTAATAATAGTTAACTCACCACACTTTAAATTTATGAACATCTCCAGAAGAAAACTGTTTAGTATATC
Organism: Procambarus clarkii; assembly: GCF_040958095.1. NCBI lineage: Eukaryota > Metazoa > Arthropoda > Malacostraca > Decapoda > Cambaridae > Procambarus > Procambarus clarkii. The sequence continues at coordinate 18,394,548 of NC_091235.1, forward strand.
TTAAGTGCTCTTGTGTTCTTTACATTAGTAACCTTAATGTTTCAATACTTGTAATGATACTGCATTACAAGTTTGGCTAAATTATGCAAGTACTTTACATGGAATGCAGACATAATGATATTTCTGTCTTTTGTTTAGGGGCGACCGGGAAGTCAAAATGATTCTAGACCCTACAATCAATCCCTTACTGTCAACACCCAACAGGAACCTGTAGCGTAAGTTATTATCAAATTGTCACTGACAACATACGAAACTAAGTACAGACACATAAAGCAATTTCTATTCTAACAATAGAGAATTATTAAATATATATATATATATATATATATATATATATATATATATATATATATATATATATATATATATATATATATATATATATATATATATATATATATATATAATTCCTTCTGAAGATGTATTAATATACGAAAGTACTTAAGGGAAATTCCCTTAGGGGAAAGTACTTAAGGGAAATATATATATATATATATATATATATATATATATATATATATATATATACAGTATATGTATATATACAGTATATGTATATATACAGTATATGTATATATACAGTATATGTATATATACAGTATATGTATATATACAGTATATATATATATATACAGTTTTTGTGTAATGACATTTTCAAATAAAGTTAGATAAATATACACACATACCAAAAGAATAGGGGTGGTAGGAGAAGAAAATATCAAAGTGTTCAGTGAGGATCCACAAGGTCTTCTCTGAGTACTCTTTATTTTCTTCTCCGAGGCTATGGGTCCCTACACTTGCACCAGAGGTGGTACCCCTTCTAGGTTTAAAAAAAAAAAAGTGTAATATAATATATATATATATATATATATATATATATATATATATATATATATATATATATATATATATATATATATATATTTTATATATATATATATTGTATATATATATATATTTTATATATATATATATATATATATATATATATATATATTTAATTTATTTATTTTCAAGAGCTAAATTCAATCTAATCACAAGTTAATGTGATATTTTAGGTACCGAGCGCTATACAACTACAAACCCCAGAACGATGACGAGTTGGAGCTTCTGGAATCGGATATCGTAATGGTTATGGAGAAGTGTGATGACGGCTGGTTCGTTGGCACTTCTCGTAGGACTGGTCTCTTTGGCACCTTCCCCGGAAACTATGTTGAGAGGGTCTGAAACAAAAAGAAAATAGCCTTAGGCCCAAAGCTTTGTCCTCAAATCATAAAATATCATGAATTCCTGTGCTAAGTCTCATCCTGGGGCCTTTAGTACATATTCAGTCCCAGAACAAATGTTTTTTACAGTGTTTATATGTTTATCAACTTACCTAAGTTTAGAAGACCTAATGATATTGTAAAGTGGATGTTGGGGGTACAGTACATGGAAGTTATCCCCGTGACCCAACAACAGAAAGAAAAATTCAAATGTGACAACAATTTATTTTATAATAGTGTGTTTGGACTGGACTGGGAAAACTAAGTACCACAGTGTGAATTCAGGGGTCCTTGTTATATGAATACTGACAGGTATAGTAATCTAATTTTTGTCTTGCATTAAATAGTTTCCAGAGTATTTTTCTGAATGCTCCCTATATGTTATCTGGTGCATATGGTAAACTAAAGATATGTGGTACAGTACTTTAACTTACCATGTAAGACTGTTAAGGAGAATCCAGAAACTATGCAAATTAATTAATGTGAGATATGCCCTGGTCTTTAATAAAACATACAAATAAATTATATATATATAATAATAATAATAAAATATACAAATAAATGAATTATGCTTACAAGGACAAATTTTTGTGCCAATCTGATAAGAGTGAAGAATTTGAAGACACTACTACTACTACTACACTGAAAAATATTTTTGTGATTTATATATGATTTACCATGCACTGACAATCTAAATTTTGTTACCTTTCAGTCTTAATTATTTTCCACTATCTTTTAAACTTACATTAACCTGGAAGAATGATGCATGTAAAGTGCGGTTTCCTTGTCCATTATATATATGCGAATCATAAATCGTCCATGTTTTATGCATAAGGCACACTGGTGCTGAAGAAAACCATTAAGCCTGTGCATTTGTGTATATCAGAAGTAGCATATATATTTGTGACTCTATTGATGTGAATGCAAAAAGACTGCATTTTCCTTCAGTATAGAGGCTAATCTTTGTCAAACTGGTAGTGAACACAACATGAGAATTTGTTCAGGTTTTGCACGTGTCTAGTCACACCCAAAGTGAATTTATTGAGGGAAAAAATTATGTAGATGTCTTGTTACCCTCTGCCGGTGCTTTCTTCTGATGTAACAATCCACTATGATGTACTAAGCTAAGGTTTATGGAGCAAACAAGACCTTAGGCTGCGCACAATGCAAAGCATGATTTTACTCCACAAACTTTGCCTAATTTGTACTATTTCAAGGTTTTCTTTGAAAACAATTTGTATGTCCTTATACTGCTCCTGCCTTTCTTGCCTTATACTATGTACTTCTTTATTATTTTTTTTGTTTATTCACCTGACTTTAGGCATTGTGAATATGAAATAATGTATGATATCAATGCCCTTCTCTGTTTACAGTAAATATTATTTTTATCACCTCGTACATGTCTTCATTCTTTTAACTTATATAAATATGGCTAAGTGTATAAATAAAGAGATTATTTGAAGTGTATAAATGCAAGCATTATTGAAGAACAGTTAAATCCTGTTGTTCCAGAGTGACAGTGAAGGGTCCATAACAGTGACATGAGAACAGTAACTGTTTAAAGCAAAGCTATTTCCAACCTCCTTTTGTTGATGGTATTGTACAAAGATGCTTTTATAATTTACTTATTAGTAATTAATTTTGTATATTTTCTTTTTTTTTTTATTCAGCACAACAATCCACAAATGGAACTTTTAAATAGTATGTTTTGAATATTTCTGCTTTTATGGAAACATGGACCCCAGTGTATCCCACCATTTACCTTTCTGGGGAAGACAAAGGCAATGTGGTCATGGCCATTCATGAAATGAAGCAATCAGGTTCTTATAAACTTTTATAAATAATAGTAGCAAGGGATCCTCAACTGTGAAATGATTAACAGAAAGTCTTTGCTACGATGAACTCTGCCTGTGCTTCCGTATCAATCTTCCTCTGTGACTTGTTACAGCCATTATTTTATTACCAAGGTTAAGTGCTGTAGGCATTTAAGAGTTTTAGCTTTGCAACAAAAATTTACAATGTATTGTATCATAGTTTTTCAATGAAATTGCTGATGTGTTTGCTTGTGTTTGTTACAATCTAACATGTTCAACAGTAATATAGCTATGATATTTTGTTAAGGTAAATTCATGCATTACAAAACAGAGAATTAGCCTTAATGAGGTATAATTTTAAAGCTTCCTTTATTGTTAAACATGTCACAATTTTCTAATAGAATTTAGTTTAACAAGGCACACTACACTAAATAGATTGAATGAATGATGGAAAGCTTTGCCTCTACCACCATTATACAGAATAACAGTTCTGGAGTTTTAAAATCAAGTGCCTTTTTATGGTAGACAATGTACTGTTTAGATCAGAGGAGTTTGCCTGTAGCTGTCTTACCTCACAATGCATTATTTACATTTTAGCCCTGTCCTTCCCTTACAAAAATTGGGTTGTCAAATAAACCGAATCTCATCAATTATCAGAAGAGGGGGGTTACATGGGCTTCTTCACTTCAGTATAATTCTTTCCTGTTATGCACAATTTACTTTAGCTAATCATGTAGACTATGATAATAAAATGGAAGAATATACACAATGATTTTTCTTGTCATGGCTTTCCATTGTCAGGAACAAGTACAAGTGCCTTTGTACTGGAACAAATACAAAGTAATTAGGAACTGTACCCGTTCCCACTGTCAGGAACAAGTCAGCTACTCATCGGGCCCTACTAGGCCAATGACTGTCCCACCTACCACAAGATGCAACCCAGGTTAACAGTTACTACTAAGCAATCATGCATTAAGGTCAGGTATAGGTAAATGCATCAAGACATGTCCTGCGTGGAAACTGAACCTGGAACCATTTGGTTTCAAACCGGTTGCACTGACCTCTGTACTACAGTACAGAACAAAATGCCATTTCGGTTATTTGGCTTGGAAGCATACATGTTAGTACTGTATATACAGTTTGCGAGGAACAATTGCATGGACATGATAAATCATCCATGTAATTACCACTCATGTTTTGGAAGGTATGGTTGATTTTTTGCCTAGCTGCTAAAACATTGAGAATATTATCATTACAGATACAAACATTACATTATCCTGCTTACCAAAGTTATAATAAATAAATGAAAATACATGTCAACTGTATTGGCAGTTGGCTATTTTGTAATTTGTTTCACAAGTAAACACCTCCCTGCCCGCTCTCCTATCACCAGCCTGTAGGACCTCACCCCACCCTCAACAGAGAAAACAGGATCTAGTCTTGAAAAATTCATGAGAGTTGTGGGTCATTGAGAACTTATGAGAGCCACCGTTCCAGTCACCCACCCACTAGATTCTGACAAGACAAATATTGCTAGGTATTTATTTCCCCTACCTCCTTACCATTCTCAAGCACCCAATCTTTCACCTTAATGTTCTGCCCTTCTATTTCCAGACACCTACCCAGAGTGGGCAAAGCAGGCAGGGGGAGGGGGTGCAGAGGGCCTGGCTAGATGGCAGGTAGGTCCCTTCCTTCGCCTACCCCTGGCTCTTGGAAGGGTCCTTATGTGTGTCTGCCCTGCCAATAGGGCTGTTCTCAGAAATTACTTGCCTTGCCTCTTATGATAGCCCTCCACAATACTTACATACCCCCCTACATACTCACTCCCACATTCCCACACCCTCGGGAATGTGTGGGGGAAGTACGCGACACATGTGGAAACCGAGTACCCAAATGAGCCACAGGGATGTTAGAAAGACCTTTTTCAGTGTCAGAGTAGTTAACAGATGGAATGCATTAGGCAGTGATGTAGTGGAGACAGACTCCATACACAGTTTCAAATGTAGATATGATAAGAGCCCAGTAGGCTCAAGAATCTGTACACCAGTTGATTGACAGTTGAGAGGCGGGATCAAAGAGCCAGAGCTCAACCCCTATAAGCATAACTGGGTGAGTATACATTTACAAAAAGAGAAAAAATACTGGATCTAAGTGATGTAATACAGCTGCAGATACCAGATATTGTTGAACTCGGAGACAAAACTCGAAGATATTTTAAATGAGGTCGTATTCCCAAGGGGCTACTCAGTTTGGAGATGGGACAGAAAAATTAGCTAAGATGGAGGTATTGCCATGCTGGTGAAAGAACACCTAAAGGCAAATGAAATAATGATTGCCAATCCACAAGAAGTTAATGTTACCATGCTGGTGAAAGGACACCTAAAGGCAAACGAAATAATGATTGCCAATCCACAAGAAGTTGACATCTTCTGCACTGTTGAAATTTGCACTGCAGATTTGTAATCAGGCTAAACTGATAGAGTAATTATAAATGCATACAGGGCACTGTCATGCAACACAGGGACAAAGGAGGAGCTGGATAATAAATGAGAGCCTCATAATAATCATGAGAGCAATTGTAGCAAAAGCAGGTAAAGATAGATCACAAATGCCGGTAGTCAGTGACTTCAACTTAAAATCCATAGACTGGGAGGCCTATGAAGCTTGAGAAAGAGAAGAACAGAGAACTTTTGGACCTGTAGATTCGTAAACCTCATCCTGGAAATATTCATGTATCAACACATTAAAGAAGCTACGAGGATGAGGGAAGGGGATGTTCCTTCCATGCAGGATTTGGTATTCACTAGGAACAAGGAAGAGATATTTGACATTCAATACCTTTCCCCCACTTGAGTAACAGTGACCATGCCCTTTTGATAATAAAGTATGTTATAATCTAGAAGAGAATGAGGAAGTTGAAGCAGTTGAAAAACTTGTTTCAGGAGAGAATATTACAGGGAACTTTGAAAGTTCTTTAATGAATTTGATTGGAAAGGCTTGCTGTTAGGTAAGAAAGTAAATGAGATGTACTGTATGTCAAATTTTGTGAAATATATAATAAAGACAACAAAATTTATACCAAAGCAGAGATTCAGAACTAGGAAACAGGATTGGTTCAACAGGAATTGCGAGACCCCAGAGACCAAAAGACACAAAAATGGAATCAATTTAGGAAGAGGCCAAACCCTCAAACATACCAGCGATACAAAGAAGCATGAAACAACTACACAGCAGGTGTAGTTGTTTCTCAACTCCAAACAGTTCCAAAGAACAATCTAAAGCACATAAAGGTGTCTAGAGACGAAGTGGAAAAAATGGTCAAGGAGCAAAGTAAGAACAAAGCAGTTGGCCCAGATGGAGTTTCACCATGGACTCTGAATGTGCACCTGAGCCCAGCATTTCACTTCAACTGATTTTTCAGATATTCCTGTGTACAGAAGTTCTAGCAGATATGTGGAAAAAGGCTAACAGTTCCAATCTACAAAAGTGGCAGCAGGAAAGACCGCCTCAGTTATAGACCTGTATCATTGAACTATAAAAATCAAAATATTGGAAAAAATAATTAAAACTAAATGGGTAGAACACCGGGAGGAAAATTATATGATAACACAGACAGAAAGTATGGATTTCGATCTGGAAGATCCTGTGTAACAAATTTACTTAGTTCCTATGACAGAACCACAGAGATTTAACAGGAAAGAGATGGTTGGGTTGACTGCATCTATCTGGACCTAAAAAAGGCTTCTGACAGAGTTCCACATATGAGGTTGTTCTGAAAACTGGAACATACTGGAGGAGGGACAGGTAGGCTTCTAACATAGATGAAAACTTTTCTGGCAGAAAAATGAGGGCAGTAATCAGAGGAAATATATCAGACTGGAGAAATGTCATGAGTGGAGTACTATATGGTTCAGTTCTTGAACTGGTAATGTTCATTGTCTACATAAACAACCTACCAGAAGGAATTCAGAATTAAGTGAACATGTTTGCTAATGACGCTAAGATACTAGGGAAGATAAGAAACATTGATGATTGCCATGCCCTTCAAGAAGACCTGGACAAAATAAGTGTATGGAGCACCACTTGGCAAATGAAATTTAATGTGAATAAATGCCATATTAGGGAATGTGGAATAGAAGAAAATAGACCACACACAACCTACAAATTATGTGTGAAGCATGAATAAGCTTTAAAAAAGTATGATAAAGAAAGAGGTCTAGAGGTGGTTCTAGATAGAAAACTATCACCTGAGGACCATATAAAGAACATTGCGTGAGGAGCCTATGATACGCTTTCCAATTTCAGAATTGCTTTTAAATACTGTACATGGATGGGAAAATACTAAAGAAATTGTTCACGACAATTGTGAGACCAAAGCTGGAATATGCAGTACTGTAGTTGTATGGTGCGTATATATTCAGAAGTACATCAAAAAACTGGAAAAGGTGCAAAGATATGCAACTAAATGGCTCCCAGAACTGAAAGACAAGAGCTACGAGGAGAGGTTAGAGGCATTAAATATGTCAAAACTAGAATATAGAGAAAGGGGCAATATGATCACTACATACAAAATAGTAATGGAAATTGACAAAATTGATAGGGAAGAATTCCTGAAACTTGGAAACTCATACATTCCAAGTCTCAGGAATCTGAGACTTAAATCTATGACCTCAAGAACATGAGGTCATCAATTTTAACTAACTAAACAAAGCTGCCGAAGATATGCAAGAAAATTCACTTTCGCAATCAGAGTGGTAGATGGTTGGAACAAGTTAAGAAAGAAGGTGGTAGGGGCCAAAACTGTCAGAAGTTTCAAAGCATTTTACGACAGTAAGTACTGGGAAGACGGGACACCACAAGCGTAGTTCTCATCCTGTAACTACACTTAGGTAATTACACACACTAACACTCCACACACCTACATATGCTCCCCACTCTCTGCCTCACACACACCTCAAATGTCAACTGCAGTGGACGTGTCAACTGTGCTCCTGAGCTCTGTGTGAGAAAGGATATCATGTATGGTGAAGGGATACTGTATTGAGTATTACATGAGAAATATATTGCAGTGAAATAAAAGTGAGGTGAAACATGTATAAATGGAAGTAAAAGCACTCAAGTACAGAAATTGTGTACAGAGGCAAGAAAACCTTGAAAATCATGCCTGTATAACAGCTCGCCTACTGGTGATTGGATGATCCTGTGCTTAGCAGAGCGAGACAAGGTAATTGGGATGCCTACTGGCTTAGTTAGTTTATTGCAATGACAAAATCAGGAAGGGTAACCAGATCAAGCTTGATCTGGGTTACCCCAGATCAAGCAGGGGTAAACTCATGATGAAAAGGATAATAGGTTTTAGAGGTGATAATGGAATGTGTGGAGAGGAGGGGTGATTGGATGGAAGATATGATCCTGGAATTTGAAAGGCAAATACCGCAACAAATGCAAGATGATATGGAATAACAAAGACAGGTCTGAGAGACTATTATATAAAAAAAAAAAAAAATCAGGAAGACGAAACAGTGGTATTGTGAAGACTAATAATAAACAGAAGCTCCCCTATGACTGTAATATCTCCATTGGTCAAACTATTATGTATTAGCAATAAGACTTACCATTAATATATAATGACTTACTGTAAATATATAGCTCTTGAAATAGCACTTTCTCTGTAACTAGCTGACATTGTAACTATAAGGAGTGAATGATAGATGAAATTGTTTATGTAATAATCTAAGATGAGGTCTGATAAAGACCTTCTGTGCCCTCTGTAATGCTTTTTGCACTACCGCTCACAGGATGAGTATGGGGTGCACAATAAACTAGCCCCCTCTGGCAGCAACAATGAAAATCAAAATGGGAAGAGGCGTATCAAAGTCTTGACAAGACACTGAATGAGTGAGGCATGAGAAGTAACAATGATGGTGAGATAGTATTAATAGGGGATATATTAGTGAGTAAGAGAGGGGCAGGCAGCACTCTAGATGGACAAGAGCAGCAAATGGATGGATGAAAATGAGAAATACACTACAGAAACTGGAGGAGTAATTTCAGAAAATTGCTCAAAGATTGGATGATGCAAGTGATAGAATGAGAAACGACAGGCAAGGACTGGATACAGTAAGGAATAAAAACATTGTGTGGTAATAGCCAGCAAGAAAGAGGATTGCAGATGAAGCGGTCAATTATAATCCTTTAATGATCACAATATAAATTCTAAATGTGGTGATTGTCCTTGTACAGTATATTAATCACCAGATGCAAATCCTCAGCAGTATAAAGGCCATCTTATGAAAATAGATGTACTGTTTAGAAAACCTCACAAACCCTACCCCTAACATCATCTAGCCAGCCAGCCAGGAAGCCATTCGGTCAGCCAGACAGTAAGCCACACGGCCAGCCAGACAGTAAGCCAGACGGACAGCAAGCCAGCTGGCCAGCCAGTCAACCAGACAGCCAGCCAGCTGGGTGGCTGGCCTGGAAAGCCCTTCAGTTCTGGGAGCCACTTAGTAGTATGTCTTTGCACCTTTTCCAGTTTGTTGATGTGCTTCTTAAAATATGGGCACCACACAACCACTGCATATTCTAGTTTTGGCCTAACAAACGTCATGAACAATTTCTTTAGTATTTCGCCATCCATGTATTAAAAAGCAATTCTGAAGTTAGAAAGCGTAGCATAGGCGTCTCGCACAACGTTCTTTATGTGGTCCTCAGGTGATAGTTTTCTATCTAGAACCACCCCTAGATCTCTTTCTTTATCAGAATTCTGTAAAGATTTCTCACATAATTTATAGATTGTGTGGGGTCTATGTTCTCCTATTCCACATTCCATAACATGGCATTTATTCACATTAAATTCCATTTGCCAAGTGGTGCTCCATATACTTATTTTGTCCAGGTCTTCTTGAAGGGCATGGCAATCATCTAGGTTTCTTATCCTTCCTATTATCTTAGCATCATCAGCAAACATGTTCATATAATTCTGTATTCCATCTGGTAGATCATTTATGTAGACAATGAACATCACCGGTGCAAGAACTGACCCCTGTGGTACTCGTGACATTTCTCCAGTCCGATACATTGCCTCTGATTACTGCCCTCATTTTTCTATCAGTCAGAAAATTTTTCATCCATGTTAGAAGTTTACCTGTCACCCCTCCAGTTTTTTCCAGTTTCCAGAACAACCTCTTATGTGGAACTCTGTCGAAAGCCTTTTTTAGGCCCAGATAGATGCAGTCAACCCAACCATCTCTTTCCTGTATTCCTCTTTCCTTTCCATCTCTGCAGCTCGATCATAGAAACTGAGTAAATTCGATACACAGGATCTTCCAGATTGAAAACCATACTGTCTGTCTGATATATCATTTCTCTCCAGGTGTTCTACCCATTTATTTTTTATTATTTTTTCCAATATTTTAATTATTACACTTGTCAATGATAACAGGTCTATAATTGAGGGGGGGGGATCTTCCCTGCTGCCACTTTTGTAGATTGGAACTGCGTTAGCCTTTTTCCACACATCTGCTATGACTCCTGTACAAAGGGATGTCTGAAAAATCAGCTGAAGTGGAATGCTGAAGTGTATAGTGCTTATTTTGCTTAAGACTCACCTGCCTCCATTATTGACATCATTGAATGTGCCATATTTATTTTACTTAAGATCCACCTGCCCCCATTATTAAAAAAAAAAAAGTTTATTCAGGTAAAAGTACATACATAGCAGTGCAGTGCTTATTTCTATTTTGAACTTTAGTGCTTATTTTTATGGAGCATGAGCACATTAACAAACTGGAAAAGGTGCAAAGACATACTACTAAGTGGCTCCCAGAACTGAAGGGCAAGGAGCTACGAGGAGAGGTTAGAGGCATTAAATATGCCAAAACTAGAAGACAGAAGAAAAAGAGGTGATATGATCATTATGTACAAAATAGTAACAGGAATTAACAAAATTGATAGGGAAGATTTCCTAAGACCTGGAACTTCAAGAACAAAGTGTTATACAGTATGACAAAGAGCGTAGACGAGACACCACGAGCGTAGCTCTCATCCTGTAACTACACTTAGGTAATTACACTTAATTTGAACTTGAAACATTTGAGGCTTAAATACACAAAAAATGGAGCATTTATTGCATTTGCAGAACTGGAGAATCCTAAGATAAATCAATCAAATCAAGGAATTTTAAATTAAGCTAAAACTTGAAAGCTTGGGTATGTTTTCATATAATGGAAGCACTGTACAGTATATAAATCCGTGGCAGTAGGAGAAAAATTAATATTTCCAAGTCACCCTCAAAAGTGGAAATTTCTAAATCACACTTATTTATGGGAAAGTCATATAAAACCAGATTATCACTTAATAGTACAGTATATGAATCTACCCATAGCTGGAAAAGCAATGTACATAGTTTTCATAATAACTGGACTAGGAGTTTTCAAAAACACTTATTTCAGGTGAGCGTAGGGGAACTTCATGGTACAGTGCAAGGTAGATCACCGTCCACCTTAAATTTATTTATTTATTTATATACAAAAAGGTACATTAGGTTCGTGAGGGGTACATAGCATTGTGTTTACATTCTTGTAAAGCCACTAGTACGCACAGCGTTTTGGGCAGGTCCTCAATCTAACAATTTTAAGTAGGTAAATTCTAGCAAAATTTATAAAATGTTAACAGGTACATTGCAAGAAAAAATTAAAGAGATTAGTAAGTATATTAAAGCACATCGATAGCTCTGATTGATAGCATTGATAGTTTGAGTGATAATTTAACAAAGATTAATAGGCACAATACAGCATATTGATAGCACATATAATAGCAATGATGACAATGGTAAAGTTGTTTGGCTTAGGTACATAAATATTGGGAGGATTGGTTAGCACTAGATACAGTGCAAGTTTAAAGCACAAGGTAGGAAACTATGAACATGAAATAAGGTACTTTTTGTTTTTGTTTTTGAATAAGGCAAAAGTTGGACAGCTTTTCAATTCATTAGGGAGTGAGTTCCATAAACTAGGTACCTTTATTTGCATAGTGTTTACACAGATTAAGTTTGACTCTGGGGATATCAAAGAAATATTTATTTCTGGTGTAATGATAATGGGTCCTGTAACATCTGTCCAGGGAGAGTTTCAGAGCAGGGTTTGCATTTAAGAACAGGGTTTTGTAAATGTAATTGACACAAGAGTGTGTGTAGTGAGTTTATGTTTAGCATACTTAGGGATTTCAACAAGGGAGCTGAGTGTTGTCTGAAAGCAGAGTTTGTTATTGTTCTGATAATATAGCAGATTTTTGCTGGGTGATGATGGGCTTGAGGTGGTTTGCAGTGGTTGAACCCCATGCACAAATCCCATAATTAAGATAGGGATAGATTAGTGCATAATATAGTGAGAGGAGAGCAGAGTTAGGTACATAATGTCTGATTTTCGAGAGAACACCAACTATTTTAGAGTCTTTCTTAGTTATGTGTTGTATGTGGGTGCAGAAGTTGAGTCTCTTGTCTAAGTATAGGCCAAGGAACTTTCCATCAACTTTTATTTCTGATGTTAACATTGTCTATCTGAAGCTGAATTGCATTTGTTGATTTGCTTCCAAATAAGATGTAGTAGGTCTTTTCTATGTTTAGTGTGAGTTTGTTGGTTGTCATCCATAAGTGAATTTTTTTTCATTCATTGTTCACAACATTATTTAATGTATGTGGGTTGGGGTCTGAGTAGATGAGAGTAGTATCATCAGCAAACAATATAGGTTTAAGAATGTTAGAGCCATTAGGCAGAGAAATCAGGTAGAGAAAATCAGGCAGTAGAAATTGGATAGAGAAACAAATTCACTGGTTTTCTTGACATATGTCTCCCTGGTGCCATACAAATACAAATACAAATATTTATTCAGGTAAAGTACATACATACAAGATAAGATACAAAAGTTGATGGATTTATAGATAGAGCTAGTACATACAATGTCTATAGCCACTATTACGCAAGCAAAGCGTTTCGGGCAGGAAAAACACTAAGACTTAAACTTAAATAAAATAAAATAATAAACTAGTTAAAATAAACTAAAATACATCTGAAGAAAGACTATGTAACAGTTACGTCTATGTAATAAATAAATAAATAAATAAAATAAATGTTTATTTAGGTAAGGTACACACATACAAGAGATTTTACAAAGATTGATCGATAGAGCTAGTACATACAATGCCTAAAGCCACTATTGCGCAAAGCGTAACAGTGTGAAACATGTAGCATGTAACAGTATGAAAGACTTTGTAACAGTCTACGTCTATGTACCAGTATGAAAGACTAAGTAAGATACCTGTAGCAAACACCCCGGAGAACTGAAGCCACTGGCGCCGTATAGTAAACACAGTGAAGCAGGGGTGCCAGATCTAAATTGCTGAAAGTAGCGAGCTGACGGTCAAAAAGCAGCGAATTTGTAATAAGAGTAGCCCAATTTTTTTACTGAATGATATTTATTTATTTATTTATTTATTTATTTATATACAAGAAGGTACATTGAGTTTGTGAGAATGCATAGCATAGTATTTACAATCTTGTAAAGCCACTAGTACGCGCAGCGTTTCGGGCAGGTTCTTAATTAATCTAACAGATAATTATAAGTAGGTAAATTCTAGCAGAATTAATAAAATGATAACAGATACATTACAAGAAAAAAGGAGATGAGAGAGAGTAGTAAGTATATTAACGCACATTGGTATATTAAAGCTCTGCGGGGCCGGATTCAGGAAGGTACTTACGAAGGTTTTTCCTCTTAGCTAAGAGCGTTTTCCGTCTTAGCGCCTTCGTGGCGGCTACGTCCGTATTCAATTAACTACCCTAAGTGGAAAAACCTTCGTAAGTTCATTCCTGGATTTAAGTGTGGTTTCGACGGATACAAGACACTCCGTACATTGACACCATCGCACACTAATATTTTTACCACTTCGGACACCAGCTTTCGACGTTTCGCATATGTGTACGTGTTCCATATTAAAACGACAATATAATGCTATTAACAATTAAAATCTTCTATTTAACAGGCATATAGTTATTAAATGAAGTTTAGTGATGTAATAGACATAATCCGGAGTTGGTAAGGACGCCGCCCGCCAGCGTAAACACAACACACCCGAATGCCTACAAACACGATACAACGCACAAAACACAACACTTCTGTCAGTTTTTGGATAAACTCCTTTTATATTTATTATGTGAGAGTTATACATGTATAAAATGATAACTATTATAGGTAAGCGCCTAATATTTAATATTAATCAATAAAAAAGAAGTCAGAAGCCACACGCCTGTCTGTACATGTCTTTTGTGTAAAAGTATTTTGGGCGCTCATGTACTTGTGCGCTAGCTGGCGTTCACAACTGTTCTCGCCTACAAGCATTAGAATTAAACAAACGAATTTATTTTTTCATTTATATACAAGAAGAGAAGGCTACCCTTGAGTCTGTAATATTCATCTGATCACTGGTCTCCCATTTGGTCCTCATTGCTTTATCTTACTATTATTGAATGTCAATAACCGTATTATGCAATTTCAATTTCTTCTATTTCTTTCTTTATTATGCACCCCATACCCATCCCGTGGGCGGTGGTGTAAAGGATTACAGAGGCACATAATCGGTTCAGGAACTGAACCCTCTAGTTCGTTTAGCTAAGCAAATAACAATGTTTGACGCTAGTTACAAAATTATATATATATATATATATATATATATATATATATATATATATATATATATATATATATATATATATATATATATATATATATATATATATATATATATATATATATATATATATATATATATATATATACGTATACATATATACATACACATACACATACATATTTAATCACCTACACAAATACACACATCAATAATCTTTGTGTCACAGGTGATCAACAAGAGGCTCACAACAGTCACTATAAAAGGCACTTTACATCTATAGTGAGTCACACAGTTACTAGTCTTGCTGCAAACCCACCCAACTGGGCGGCAGCTTTACAGTCATGTGCTCCACACCCACCCAACTGGGCGGCAGTTTTACAGTCATGTGCATGCATTACCTACAGTAAGCAAATTTTTGATACTTCGCTAAGATTTCGGGCAGCACATCATTATGAATGAAGTACTTACACATTTCATTATGCAACTTTAATAAAGTTGTCCATCAGCATTTTGTGGTGTTCAGCTACCCTTATCTTCTGTATGTTCCTCACATTACCAGTATACACAAACATTGACATGTAGGGATATAGACCCTCAGGTAAGTTAGTAATTTAAATGCACAGTAGCAGTCCTAGGCGTTCAATCCCCGACCGCCGTCCAAGTGGTTTGGCACCATTCCTCCCCATCCCATCCCCCAGTCTTGATAAGTCAGATATATTGTTTGTTAACACATTTCTCAACAATGAACAGTCAGTTTTATCAAGCTAACATATCCTAACACAACGAGTGAGAGTATTAACTGGTCAAATTATTTTATTAGACCAGTATATATTATTAGATTATACTGGTATAATTATATATATATATATATATATATATATATATATATATATATATATATATATATATATATATATATATATATATATATATATATATATATATATATATATATATATATAATTATACCAGTATAATTATACTGGTATATATTATATACAGTATAATTATATATATATATATATATATATATATATATATATATATATATATATATATATATGTCGTACCTAGTAGCCAGAACGCACTTCTCAGCCTACTATGCAAGGCCCAATTTGCCTAATAAGCCAAGTTTTCATGAACTAATTATTTTTCGACTACCTAACCTACCTAACCTAACCTAACCTAACTTTTTCGGCTACCTAACCTAACCTAACCTATAAAGATAGGTTAGGTTAGGTTAGGTAGGGTTGGTTAGGTTCGGTCATATATCTACATTAATTTTAACTGCAATTAAAAAAAATTGACCTCATACATAATGAAATGGGTAGCTTTATCATTTCATAAGAAAAAAAATATAGAAAATATATTAATTCAGGAAAACTTGGCTTATTAGGCAAATTGGGCCTTGCATAGTAGGCTGAGAAGTGCATTCTGGCTATTAGGTACGACATATATATATATATACATATATATATATATATATATATATATATATATATATGTATATATATATATATATATATATATATATATATATATATATATATATATGTCGTACCTAGTAGCCAGAACTCACTTCTCAGCCTACTATGCAAGACCCGATTTGCCTAATAAGCCAAGTTTTCATGAATTAATTATTTTTCGACTACCTAACCTACCTAACCTAACCTAACCTAACTTTTTCGGCTACCTAACCCAACCTAACCTTTAGAGATAGGTTAGGTTAGGTTAGGTAGGGTTGGTTAGGTTCGGTCATATATCTACGTTAATTTTAACTCCAATAAAATAAAATTGACCTCATACATAAGGAAATGGGTAGCTTTATCATTTCATAAGAAAAAAAATAGAGAAAATATATTAATTCAGGAAAACTTGGCTTATTAGGCAAATCGGGCCTTGCATAGTAAGCTGAGAAGTGCGTTCTGGCTACTAGGTACGACATATATATATATATATATATATATATATATATATATATATATATATATATATATATATATAATTATACCAGTATAATCTAATAATATATACTGGTCTAATAAAATAATTAGACCAGTTAATACTCTCACTCGTTGTGTTAGGATATGTTAGCTTGATAAAACTGACTGTTCATTGTTGAGAAATGTGTTAAAAAACAATATATCTGACATTATCAAGACTGTAGCTTGCTTAGCAAAAGGAACTTTTTTTAAATTTGGGTTCAGTTTAACTACCGCTCAATGGATGAGTAATTGGGGCATAATAAAGGCACTAAGCTGATAAAATGAAAGATGGGAAAACAACATTAGAGAGATAAACTCGAGAGACGTTTTCATGTTAACCCGAAAATTATTTGAGGAGCAAGACGGACTGCGGGTCAGGCAATTGGTCTTCATGCTATCGTGATGGGGGATCAGCCATTATACGTGTTAATGACTCTTGTATAGTTGTATAGTTAAGGACAACAGGGTAAAGGGGTAATGGGCATTGTGGTTGATTGTTCTACCTGGGAATCCTCCACTGTTTTATATCTTATGTATGTATGTATGTATGTATGTATGTATGTATGTATGTATGTATGTATGTATGTATGTATGTATGTATGTATGTATGTATGTACTAACCTAGTTGTGGTTGCGGGGGTTGAACTTTGGCTCTTTGGTCCCGCCTCTCAACCGTCAATCAACTGATGTACAGATTCCTGAGCCTACTGGGCTCTGTCATATCTACATTTGAACCTGTATATGGAGTCAGCCTCCACCACATTACTGCCTAATGCATTCCATTTATTAACTACTCTGACACTGAAAAGTTCTTTCTATAATCTCCCTGGCTCATTTGGGTACTCAGCTTCCACCTGTGTCCCCTTGTGCGTGTACCACATGTGTTAAATAAATGTATGTATGTATGTATGTATGTATGTATGTATGTATGTATGTATGTATGTATGTATGTATGTATGTATGTATGTATGTATGTATGTATGTAAGGAGAGAAAGAGATGAAGACCGAGACAGAGAAATAGATATAGACAGAGTCAGGGAGAGAATGTTAAACACAGAGACGGATAGATAAGGATATGCAAAATCAGTGAGAGAATGACAGAGATAGAGCGAGGAAAGAGACAGAGAGATAGGCTGACACAGAGAATGGCAGAAACGAGGAGAGGCAGAGACAGAGGGACAGGGACAGACGGACAGGGCCAGGGACGGGGGAACAGAGGGGGGCAGTGGGACAGAGAGGGAGACAGGGACAGAGAAGGGGACAGGGACAGAGACAGAGGGACAGGGTCAGAGAGGGGAACCGGGGGACAGAAGGAGGAGAGGGGGGGCAGGAGACCAAGAGAGAGGGGACAGAGGAGAGACAGGGGATAGAAAGAGTGGGCAGGGGGACAGAGGGAGGGACAGGGACAGATAGAGAAAGACAGGAACAGGGGGGCAGAAAGGGCGGACAGGGGGACAGATAGAGGGACAGGGGGCAGAGACAGGGACAAGGGGACAGAGATGGATAGGGGGACTGGAGGAAAGGGAGGGGGGCAGATGAAGGACAGCGGACAGAAAGAGTGGGCAGGGGGACAGAGAGGTACAGGGGACAGAGAGAAGGACAGGGGGACAGAGATGGACAGGGGGACATAGAGGAACAGGGGGACAGAGAGTGACAGGGGGACAGAGAGAGGGACAATGGGATAGAGAGGGACAGGGGGACAGAGAGATGGAAAGGGGGGACAAGGGGACAAAGGGAAAGGGATCGGGGACAGAGGACAGAAAATGTGGGCAAGGGGACAAAGTGAGGGACAGGGGGACAAAGATGGACAGGGGGACAGGAGGAAAGGGGGGGAGATGTTTGAGGGGGAATGTTTGCGAGAGATGGAGAAGTTGGTATTTAGAACGGTAAGTTAGAGAGGGGACAACTAAGGCGCATCATTGAAAAGCAAAGCAAATGAGCATCATTGCAGTAGCAGGAGCCACGCACATCTTCAGCCTGCGTTGTTGAGACATTGTCAATTAAGCGGTGTCCAATAGCAGTATCTTCGGTATTTAAGCGATACCTTAAAAAATACTGGAATTATTGAAAGATATTAATCCAGATATTAATCCCCTTGTGCAACGCACACAAGAGGCAACAGCTTCTAGCTCTACAAGCGGCAATATAAAATAGAGAATAGGCGATTGTTTTCACTCATAGTGTAATAAACCCACGGACCCACCCACCCGCTGAAGCCGTAAATACCAAGACATTACTTCCGTTTAAAATTCAGCCGGAATAATCCTCAGGTATGTGGAGGATGTGGGAGGCCTTTGATCAACCGCCGACTTCCTGCCCCGTCGACGGGGCCATCAGCCCTCAGCCAAATTCATGTGAAACATGTATGTGTGTGTATTAAATATTTTAATTTATTATTCCCAAGATTTAGCTGTTAGCTCTTGGACCCCGCCTTTCTAAGCGTCGGTTGTCTAATGTACCAACTCTCAGCCTCTTTTCCTCCATCATATCTAAACAACATATATTTTTATCTAACACACACACACACATCCCCAAGATGCAGCCTTTAGCAGCTTCCTGACTTTCAGGTTCCTATTTACTGCAAGGTGAATAGAGGCATTAGTGTGTGTATGTTTGTGTCTGTGTGTGTGTGTGTGTGTGTACGTGTGTACGTGTGTGTGTGCGTGTGTGTGTTTGTGTGTATACTCACCTAGTTGTGGTTGCGGGGGTTGAGCTCTGGCTCTTTGGTCCCACCTCTCAACTGGCAATCAACTGATGTACAGATTCCTGAACCTACTGGGCTCTATCATATCTGCATTTGAAACTGTGTATGGAGTCAGCCTCCAATGTGTAATAGTCAACAAAATAAAATCCAGCCCATCAACCGTGAAGAGCTCAGTCCCCCAGGGTACTGTGCTTGCTCCAGTACTTTTTCTCATCCTCATTTCGGACATAGACAAGAACACAACATATAGCACTGTATCATCCTTTGCAGATGACACTAGGATCTTCATGAGAGTAGGCAACATAGAGGACACGGCGAACCTCCAGTCAGATGTAGATCAGGTCTTTCTATGGGCTACAGAAAATAATATGGTGTTTAACGAAGATAAGTTCCAGCTCATGCGCTATGGAAAAAATGAAAATATAAAAACGGAAACCACGTACAAAACTCAGGCAAATCATAACATAGAACGAAAAGGCAATGTAAAGGATCTGGGTGTACTCATGTCGGAAGACCTTACCTTTAAGAACACAATAAAGTAGCCGTCACAACTGCAAGAAAAATGACAGGTTGGATAACAAGAACTTTTCACACTAGAGATGCTATACCGATGATGATACTTTTCAAAACGCTTGTGCTCTCTAGAGTGGAGTACTGCTGCACAATGACAGCACCTTTCAAAGCTGGAGAAATTACTGACCTGGAGAGCGTGCAGAGATCCTTTACTGCTAGAATCCACTCAGTAAAACATCTAAACTATTGGGACCGACTAAAGAGCCTAAAACTGTACTCCCTTGAGCGCAGGCGGGAGAGGTACATAATAATTTACACGTGGAAAATATTAGAGGGGCTGGTCCCAAACCTGCACACAGAAATAACATCACATGAGACCAGAAGACATGGCAGGATGTGCAGAATACCCCCGTTGAAAAACAGAGGTGCAACTGGTACTCTGAGAGAGAACTCTATCAACATCAGAGGTCCGAGACTGTTCAACACGCTTCCACTACACATAAGGGGCATAACTGGCCGACCCCTCACAGTGTTCAAGAGAGAACTGGATAAGCACCTCCAAAGGATACCTGATCAACCAGGCTGTGACTCATACGTCAGGCTGCGAGCAGCCGCGTCCAACAGCCTGGTTGATCAGTCCGGCAACCAGGAGGCCTGGTCGACGACCGGGCCGCGGGGACGCTAAGCCCCGGAAGCACCTCAAGGTAAGGTTGCTAAGTATTCTTATATATCTACGTCTAGCTTCCAAGACAAGCACGTTATTACTTGATTGCAAACTGTTTATTGCTCGTAGTGAGGAAAGAGGAAGTAATTAAGCAGTATTAATAGTATGAAGTATTAATAATTAATACTTCAGTGTTGTCAATAATTTCGAGAGACATGAGACAAGCCCATGACATTACTCTAACAAGAGAAATGTTGAACAAGAATACTTGCATAATAGACAAAACCCAAGATTCAAGAAGATTACAAATTCTTGAGGCAATTCACATAAGAATAGAGCGACCTACCATGAACACCCAAATCACGGAACTATTTACTCTACCCACCATGAGAGTAAGGACAAGACAAGAACATATCGATGCCAACACAGAAGACAATGTCCAACATAACAGGCCAATTACACTGGATTAATCTTTGTGTTTAGATAGGAGATGCCTCGTATGGGCCAATAAGCCTTCTGCAGCCCCTATGTTTATCCCTTATGTATCCCCCCATGTTTTCACCTTCATTGTATATATATATATGTACATGTATGTATGAGAGTGTGTACATGTATATATAATATTAATAATTTTGTAACTAGTGTCACAAATTGTTATTTGCTTAGCTAAACGAACTAGAGGGTTCAGTTCCTGAACCGATTATGTGCCTCTGTAATCCTTTACACCACCGCCCACGGGATGGGTATGGGGTGCATAATAAAGAAAGAAATAGAGTTGAATTGGCCTGATTAAGACTTTATGACCATGTAATCTATGTTTTGCTCCACTACTTACTGGTTGAGTATGGGGTGCATAACAAATAATAGCCTCCTTCGGGGGCGCCTTGTTTCTAAACGTGTTAGTCATAAATCCTTTAATCTCAAATCTTGCTACAATGTACCTCTTAATATATGTTATGTACTCTCGCAACCCAATGTACCTTCTTGTATATAAATAAATAGATTTCAACTGTAAGGGGGGTATAGTTTGCACCTTGTTATTCTAATAATGGATAAATAATTCTAATAATGGAAGCGCTAATTATATGAACAAGTGCCATGTATTTATTCAGACGAGAACAACAGCGAACACAAACCAGCGCATATACGAACGGAATGGTTTGTATGTACAAACTTCTCAGTGAACGAAGTTGTTTCTAGCCCGGTATCCGAAATTGCAGTATACGACTTGACCAGTCCCCGGTTTGGATCACTCGTAGCTTTACGTAAACTGGATATAAGTAATTTTTTCTCTACTACATAACACTGGGATCGATTTATGATATTGGAACATGACCAAAATATTATAGCTGGTGAATCTAGTGAAGAGGAATCCTTCGTGTTAGTTATATATGCATTCTCTGCTTGAAACTTGAAGTAAATATGTGTTTGATGATAGTAGAATTAGTTTTATAATAGCAAGATATTATACCAGTAGTTATTAAGTAAATAAACACTGGTGAACATGAAATATGAGAGAAGGTGATGAGCCTTGCCTGATGGGATCATTTACTATCACCAAATGCCCCTGTTCACCTAGTAGTAAGGGTGTACCTTAGCTATACATACCCATTTCTAATTTATTTAGTTTGGTTTTATTTTGAAATTAAATCTGGGTGAGACATAAAATAAAAATATGCTGCACAAATGATGTTAGGTAAGGAAAAGGGTAAAAATGTCAAAAACTTTATTCATTGAATACTTAAAGCTATAATTATGACTATATAGATTATTAAAAAAGAGAGAGGGAAGTAGGGGTCCAAGACCTCTTCCTGTTATACAATTTGGGTGTGGAACAAGTAATTATCAAAAGAAGGCACCATGCCGGGAAGACTATGTAGTAGTAAGGCAGTGAGGTGAGGCAGCTACTTATTTGAGAAATGCTTATTTTATTTGTATGACTGTATGTATAATTCTATGTATGACTGGCCATCCTATGAGGTGAGGATGTTGGGTGAGCTTGTAGCTGGTTTTTGATCTACACTGTGTGGTCCTTTATACAGAATAGGGAAGCAGCACATTGCTGTGTATACCTAAACATGTTTAAAAATACATTGTTTGAGAGGAGTTTTGTAGAAACTGGTAAGAGTAATTATAATATAATGTTTCCATGATTCAGTGCTTACCTCTTGTGAAAATTGCTTAGAGTTGTTTAGTCAGAGTTGATTTGTTTTTTGTATTGAGGCTGGTATTTTCTAAATTGATTCCATGTACAGTATGTCTAACCATCCTGTGAGATGGGAGTATTAGATAAATTTATAGCTAGTTTTTTATCTACACTGTGTAATATTCCATATAGACTAGGGTAGCAGCACATTGCTGTGTATACCTAATCTTCTTAATAAAAAAAAATCAGTAATAAAGATTTTAAATTATAGTTTGTATTACAAATACAGTACTGTATTATCCTTATTAAATCATGTTGACCATGGATCATTAAGATCTCATGTTGATATGTAATACAAGTCATATTTCTTTTGAACTGCTAATCATTCATTAAATTGTGCATTATGTCTCAATTTTTCACTTCCTTGGATATACTGTACAGTACAAAAAGATAGGATAAAAATAAACCAGTAATATTTCTTTCATTATATTTTTCATTTAAATAACTGCATCAATATTTTTACAGCTGACAGGATTTGTTTTCCCATACAGGTGCATTATTTGTTAAAAAAAATTTGGTTTATTGTTACACACAATGGTGCTACATAGCCTTCCCAGCTTGGTGCCTTCTTTTAATACTTACTGATTAAAAAATAAATAATAAATACATTTTATTCAGGAAAAGTACATACAGTTGATTTACAAACATAATGATGGATTTATAGGCAGAGCTAGTACATACAATACCTAAAGCCACTAATACTCATAGCATTTCGGGCAAGGTGTGAGGGAAAAAAAACAGACTAAAACTTAATAGTAATCGGGATTAGGTATAAATTGTGTTGAAAGAAGGAATAAAAAATACAAAAAGGGGGTTAACATAGCATAAATCAGCAATTGCACATGTTGGTGAAACAGCGTTGTTTAAAAAATAGCAAGACATGGGTTGACATTTAGGAGGTAAGTTAGGTTACATGGAGTTAATTTGGCAGTACTTGGTTTAACTCTTAAACTGGTTGAGAGAGGTACAGCCTTTGACATGATTTGGGACGTCATTCCACATTCTGGGTCCCTTGATTTGTAGAGCACTTCTAGTTTGGTTACACACAGCCAAATTGAGTAACAGGAAGAGGTCTTGGACACAAATTTGTTCCATGCTAAATGTAGAGGAATCAGCTGAGTATTCCTCAAATAAAATAAGTTGCCTCAGCTTATAAGGTAAATAAAATAAGCATTTCTCAAATAAGTAGCTGCCTCACCTCACTGCCTTACTGCTACATAGCCTTCCCGGCATGGTGCCTTCTTTTGATAATTACTTGTTCCACACCCAAATTGTATAACAGGAAGAGGTCTTGGACCCCTACTTCCCTCTCTCTTTTTTAATAATCTATATAGTCATAATTATAGCTTTAAGTATTCAATGAATAAAGTTTTTGACATTTTTACCCTTTTCCTTACCTAACATCATTTGTGCAGCATATTTTTATTTTATGTCTCACCCAGATTTAATTTCAAAATAAAACCAAACTAAATAAATTAGAAATGGGTATGTATAGCTAAGGTACACCCTTACTACTAGGTGAACAGGCGCATTTGGTGATAGTAAATGATCCCATCAGGCAGGGCTCATCACCTTCTCTCATATTTCATGTTCACCAGTGTTTATTTACTTAATAACTACTGGTATAATATCTTGCTATTATAAAACTAATTCTACTATCATCAAACACATATTTACTTCAAGTTTCAAGCAGAGAATGCATATATAACTAACATGAAGGATTCCTCTTCACTAGATTCACCAGCTATAATATTTTGGTCATGTTCCAATATCATAAATCGATCCCAGTGTTATGTAGTAGAGAAAAAATTACTTATATCCAGTTTACGTAAAGCTACGAGTGGTCGAAACCACACTTAAATCCAGGAATGAACTTACGAAGGTTTTTCCACTTAGGGTAGTTAATTGAATACGGACGTAGCCGCCACGAAGGCGCTAAGACGGAAAACGCTCTTAGCCAAGAGGAAAAACCTTCGTAAGTACCTTCCTGAATCCAGCCCCAGGTCGTGTAACTTTTTGCACATCCTAGTCCATGGGTTAAGGTGCACATCTGTGGTTATCCACAACATTGGTTCGATCGTGCTGTCCTGCTCTAAAGATTATATCATTGATTTATCACATTGTGTACAATATCTTTATACATTTAGTATTATGTTCGACATACAATACTGTGGTGTAAATACTTTCTAATGAAAGGATTCTAAATGGGAAATTGTAAACAACGCCACACCTTAGGGATGGCATGTGACTGAAAGCTTTATTGTACAGATTTTAATGGACAACAAGATCCACAGCATTCACCCTTTATTTGTGCACATGATAGGACATACATTTGTGCATAATTTGATGCAGAAATCCCATGGAAAAAGCACTGTTTGAATTTTTTAGTAATATTAATTTAAAATTATCAGTCTTGGAGGAATTCTGCATTATCTAGATGCCAAATTCATTGTACAGGTCACTGGCTAGATTAAAATCCCTATCTTGGACCAGGTTCCCATGTAGTACAAAATCCACTGAATTTATATTCAATATAGTATTGTATAGTGAATATTCTTTGCTTGAGCCAGTGAGCCCAACCACCTTACTGATACATCTCAGCGTAATACTGTAATGGGAAGGAGAGATACTGTATACAGTATAGTAACGGGAGGAACACGCAGTCAACAAGGTAGTACCGATAAAATCCTGATATACCATATAATTCAACATGACAAATGCACTATTGAAAGGAGAAGATAATTATATATTATGGTAAAAGGTTTACTATGAAATACAAAAGTACATATTTTACAATAATACATATGGCCTGCATTAATATATATTTTATACACTAAGTATAGTACTGTATAAACTGTTATACATACTGTACTTGCAACCTGTAACTATATTTTAGAAATTCTAAATTCTGATACAGTCAAAATAAGAAATTAAGGAATGATATGTTTCCTTTGTAACCATAAAACCAACTTTGCATAACTAAGCAAAATGGAAGAGGAGGCAGTCCTAAAAGAGGAATTAACAATTTACTGTAGAATCTGTCTTTATCCCCATGAACGCCCCTCTGATGGAGTAACCACAACTGAAACCTATTCAGGTAGCCCTATCTTAACATGCTCTTCTGATTTGTCCTCTTTCCTTTATGTCTAAGAATTATTAGCCAGCAGTAACTGGTTGGAGTTAATGTAATTTCATGATCAAAAAGATATTATGCAGTTGATGTCACCTCGAAGAAAACTATAAGATCAGTGCTAGTGACTGATAACTTTGCCTGTCATCCGATCAGGTGACAGCCTGGCTCTACTGAATGGACAGTACTGTACTGTACTCCAAAAGTCTCCCTTCCCCCATACTGACTGCCTACCATTCCACTCCCAATTCCCTTTCACTCTTCTATTTCTAACGTGGTGATCAAGTCTTCCTTTTATGTCTAATATGGAGGCTATCTACTGTACTAATGTGGTTGTCGCTCGAGGATCAACTCGTATGGTACTTCATATTCCAGGATATTTCAAGCTTTGACCTTCATGCTATTGCGTTTTACACTGGCATGAATGACATGATAATGTTATGGGACAATACAAATTTGTCCATTTGTTAAAGAAAAAAAAAGACAAGCTGCTTACAAGAAACTTTTGGATGGGAAGTATAACACAAGAATTATATAGTGCAGGCTACACAAATTAAAAGATTAACAAACCAAGCCATTTTGTAACTCATGCACATCATCAAATGTTGGCACTGTTCCATATTGCACATCATAATACAAACCTGGCACCATTAGCTAGTTTATTAAAACTAAAATTGTCACTGTCATTCAGCAGTATAATTTTAAAACAAGTATGGTGAGGCAATTATACATTTCCATTCAACCAAAAACAATCGATAATATAGAACTGTTTATATATTGGACCATGGAGGTGTCATTGGCTGTGGGTTTTGAAGGTAGGACATCACAACTGCAGAAATGGACAACCTGAAATGTTAATATAATTAGTAAATTATTTGTGACAAGCAAATAAAAGTATATTTGTTTAATTATGATAATTTACTTTGAAAATCAGAACTATTAGCCAGTAACAATGGGTTGGATTAATGTAATTTAAATTACATTCAATAACAAAAGACAATTATGCAAGTGTTGTCACCCTTAGGAAAATCATGAAGTCAATGCTATAGTGACTGACAAGTAAGCTCAGAAAACTACTGACAGGGCTCTCCCAAAAATAACAAATCAGAGCAAGAGAGATTGTTGAAACACAGGGAATACAGAGGACATACTCAGCACACAAACACAATAAAGTACATAAATTATTGGGACCATTTGAAGCTCCCAAAATGTACTCTGGAAAGGAGACAAGAGAGGTATCATGTACTGTATACATGGACTGAACTCCAGGTCCAAAATTTGCACAGTATTATAACATAGTGGAGCGAACAATATGGTAGGAAATGCAGAATAGCGCAAGTGAAGAAAAAATGTGCCACAGAAACAGTCATAGAACACTGTATGAATATCCAGGTCCAAAATTTGCACAATATTATAACAGATGCTATACCGATGATGATACTTTTCAAAACGCTTGTGCTCTCTAGAGTGGAGTACTGCTGCACAATGACAGCCCCTTTCAAAGCTGGAGAAATTGCTGACCTGGAGAGTGTGCAGAGATCCTTTACTGCTAGAATCCACTCAGTAAAACATCTAAACTATTGGGACCGACTAAAGAGCCTAAATCTGTACTCCCTTGAGCGCAGGCGGGAGAGATACATAATAATTTACACGTGGAAAATATTAGAGGGGCTGGTCCCAAACCTGCACACAGAAATAGCATCACATGAGACCAGAAGACATGGAAGGATGTGCAGAATACCCCCGTTGAAAAGCAGAGGTGCAACAAGTACTCCGAGAGAGAACTATCAACATCAGAGGCCCGAGACTGTTCAACACGCTTCCGCTACACATAAGGGGCATAACTGGCCAACCCCTCACAGTGTTCAAGAGAGAACTGGATAAGCACCTCCAAAGGATACCTGATCAACCAGGCTGTGACTCATACGTCAGGCTGCGAGCAGCCGCGTCCAACAGCCTGGTTGATCAGTTCAGCAACCAAGAGGCCTGGTCGACGACCGGGCCGCGGGGACGCTAAGCCCCGGAAGCACCTCAAGGTAACCTCAAGGTAAGGTAAGGTAGTGGAGCGAACAATATGGTAGGAAATGCAGAATAGCGCAAGTGAAGAATAAAGGTGCCACAGGAACAATCATAGAACACTGTATGAATATCAAAGGACCACGGCTCCTTAATATCCTCACAGCAAATAAAATAAGTATGGCTGGAACAAAAGTATTTCTTCAAGAAAAAATTAGAGTTTCCTGCAAGAAGTGCTGGACTAACTAGATTGTAAGTGGGAATATGGCCCTGCAGGCCACTCCAAGCAACAGTCTACTGGACCAAGATCTTGCACGTCATGCCTGGCCCAGGCCAGGCTTGGAGAAAAGAAATCCCAGAACCCCCTTATCCAGGTACAAATCCAGATCCAGGTAATGAAATGCCCTTTTCAGGCATGTAGTCAATCGCTCACCTCCCAGTCCTGTTCTCTTCCTTATAGAATATTTGGGGGTTCCATTTGGCTCAACGAGCGGGGATGGCAGGCTAGCTGGGACTTTAGCTGACCTGACCCACCATATGATGGTGGTCAGGCACATCATGGTTCAACCTGTCCTCTTGAAAATAACGTCGCTTTTCGTTCGAATGCATGCTATATCCAAAAATGAACGTAATTTGAAATGAAATTGGCTCACGAAAGTGACATACTGTCGCGTTTTCTCTAAGTCCTCTGGCTTACTTGGAAAGGTTAGGAGAGGAAACTTTCATTTAACGTTTTTCATAGCTTTTGAAACTTGGACAATTTCCTGCCCTCCTAACCTACGAGAGGACCCTTAACTTACTGTTTTGAAACAAAATCCAAAATTTATTTTAATTTTTTTATTTTTAAATTACGTCCATTTTCGGCCATATGGGCAAACGACCAAATTCAGACATAATTTGTAAGAGGACAGGTTGCACAGTTAGGGTATTTACCCCGTCGCAATGTTTATTTGCCTTAGTACACCAGGTTTTGGCCTTGTGTAAAGTAAAGTATATGTTAAAATGTGACATGCTATGAGGACAGGTTGTACCTTTATGGGTTTAGTAATATACAAATTTCAGAAGAAAACAAGATAAACCTTACATGAAGCTGCTGAGCATTTGTTTCGTATCGTCATTGACTCTCGAGTTGGCAAAGCTGATGCAGGAGCAGTATAGCGCAACCCAAGCACACCACTTCAACTGCAAGTAAGAAATAATGAGTTCACTATAGAGTATCATTTATAACAACAATGTCTAAAATTTCTATAATCATAGTTTTAATAATACAGTATTTGGAGGATTAAAATTCATAAAGTGAGTAGAAATCACATTCCTCAATATAAGTATTATAAGATTAACCCTTGCACTGCTCACCTATTTTCGCCAAAAACGTCTTGGTGCAATTGTCAAGGACATATTTTTGTTATTTTTACAAATGTTCAGGTAAATTTAATGTCAAAATGTTTCCAAAGTCAACTATTTCCATTTCAAAATACAAAGAGTAATGAAAAAATTAAAAAACATTAAAATATAGCCTAATTAAAAAACAAAAAGCACAACTCTCGGAGCGCCTAAAGGCGCTTTGCGCAGTGCAGTGGTTAAAACCCTAAATAAGAAAATGATCCAAGATAAAGTCTGATATTATTTACTTAAAACATGTACTGTACTTTATATGTGAAAATTAAGCATTGAATACTGTATAATTAAACATCTTTTTCTGGTAGGCCCTTGATTTACCCATCTTCCACCAGATGACAGCCCTGAGGTTACCTGAGGTTTCAATCAACTTGCCTAAAAGGTCAACACTTCAAAAACGAAGGGTGAACAGGAGCACTGTCCAGAGCGAACGATGCACTAGAACCCCTACCCCAGCCAGGAACCAGGAGATATGGATCTACACATGGCCCAAAGCTGGATCCGAAGAACTCAACTGAAGCAGACTGAGGCTAAAATACTGCACTGCCAGCTATCAAAGATTGATCTACCTTCCCTTCCCGCCCAACCACTTGGGCTAGACAGTAGAGCGAAAGCCCATTTTTTTGCAAGCCGGTTTTCAATCCCCGACTGTCCAAGTGGTTGGGCACAATTTCGTCCCCATGTCCCATCAAAAATCCTTATATTGATCCCTTCCAAATGCTATATAGTTATAATGATTTAGTGATTTCTCCTAATAATTCCCTTCCCTTCCCTTTCCCTCCAGAAAGTAGAAAGGGTGTAAAAAGAGAGGCAAACCGCAAGGAATACAACTAAGAAGATTCCTGATGATCTAGAACTGCACGCTGGAAAGCACGACAGGCCGCATATAGTGTAAATATGCAACCACATCCCACAGCAGCAGCTCAAACTAGAGCAATGCTATCAAGGCAATCTTTGAAGACAACACAAATGGTGAAACCAGCTGGGAAGAACCCTGCTCTAAACATAATTACACCTGATCAACCACACACAACTGTAACCTGAGAACACTAAACAGAGTTTTACTTATGCTAACATTAAACAGCTTGTCTTATATACTCGCATTTGGGTGAGGTGATGTGTTGCAACAGTTTTGGAAGAGGTGAACAAACTTTTGACCAACGCAGAACACGGAACAATGGGTATAAATTGGATAAATGAGAGGGAAGAATGGAAGTAACTGCAAAGGGCCTATTGACCCATATTTCCTCTTGATGCTTCTATATTGGTACGGAGTCTTGAAGTGGGTAGAATATAGTTGTGCATCAATTGGCTGTTGATTGCTGGTGTTGACTTCTTGATGTGTAGTGCCTCACAGATGTCAAGCTGCCTGCTATCGTTGTATCTATCGATGATTTCTGTGTTGTTTGTTAAGACTTCTCTGGTGATGGCCTGGTTGTGGGAAGAGATATGTTTCTTAATGGAGCCCTGTTGCTTATGCATTGTTAATCGCCTGGAAAGAGATGTTGTTGTCTTGCCTATATACTGAGTTCTTTGAGGCTTACAGTCCCCAAGTGGGCATTCGAAGGTATAGACGACGTTAGTCTCCTTTAAGGCGTTCTGCTTTGTGTCAGGAGAGTTTTTCATGAGTAGGTTGGCTGTTTTTTTGGTTTTATAGTAAATTGTCAATTGTATCTTCTGATTTTTGTCTGTAGGGATAACGTTCCTATTAACAATATCTTTCAGGACCCTTTCCTCCGTTTTATGAGCTGTGGAAAAGAAGTTCCTGTAAAATAGTCTAATAGGGGGGTACAGGTGTTGTGTTAGTTGACTCTTCAGAGGTTGCATGGTGTTTCACTTTCCTTTTTATGATGTCTTCAACGAAACCATTGGAGAAGCCGTTGTTGACTAGGACCTGCCTTACCCTACAGAGTTCTTCATCGACTTGCTTCCATCCTGAGCTGTGGCTTAGAGCACGGTCGACATAAGCGTAGACAACATTCCCCTTGTACTTGTCTGGGCAGCCAACCCTATGCCCTACCAAGAACCCACCCGAAGCCGGACAGACACCCACCTGGAGCCCGAACAGTCAAACACCCAGAGCCCGCCAGTTTAGTAAACCGGAGCCCGCCAGTTGAGTGAATTGGAACCCGTCAGTTGAGTACCTGGAGCCCGCCCCGAGCCCTACCGAGAACCCACCCCGAGCCCGACCAAGAACCTACCCCGAGCCCTACAAAGGTTCCCCAAGCCCGAGAGCCCATCCCAAACCCGAAAGAGCCCACCCCGAGCCTGACTGGGAGTCAACCCTAAGCCCTACCAAGACCCCACCCCCAAGCCCTACCAAGACCCCACCCCAAGCCCTACCAAGACCCCACCCCAAGCCCTACCAAGACCCCACCCCCAAGCCCTACCAAGACCCCACCCCCAAGCCCTACCAAGACCCCACCCCCAAGCCCTACCAAGACCCCACCCCCAAGCCCTACCAAGACCCCACCCCCAAGCCCTACCAAGACCCCACCCCCAAGCCCTACCAAGAACCCACCCCCAAGCCCTACCAAGACCCCACCCCCAAGCCCTACCAAGAACCCACCCCCAAGCCCTACCAAGACCCCACCCCCAAGCCCTACCAAGAACCCACCCCCAAGCCCTACCAAGAACCCACCCCAAGCCCTACCAAGAACCCACCCCCAAGCCCTACCAAGACCCCACCCCCAAGCCCTACCAAGACCCCACCCCCAAGCCCTACCAAGACCCCACCCCCAAGCCCTACCAAGACCCCACCCCCAAGCCCTACCAAGAACCCACCCCCAAGCCCTACCAAGAACCCACCCCCAAGCCCTACCAAGAACCCACCCGAAGCCGGACAGACACCCTCCTGGAGCCCGAACAGTCACCCACCCGGAGCCCGACCAGTCAAACACCCGGAGCCCGCCAGTTTAGTAAACCGGAGCCCGCCAGTTGAGTGAACCGGAGCCCGCCAGTTGTGTGAACTGGAACCCGTCAGTTGAGTACCTGGAGCCTGCCCCGAGCCCTACCGAGAACCCACCCTGAGCCCGACCAAGATCCTACCCCGAGCCCTACAGAGGTTCCCCAAGCCCGAGAGCCTATCCCGACCCCGAAAGAGCCCACCCCGAGCCTGACCGGGAGCCAACCCCAAACCCTACCAAGAACCCACCCCCAAGCCCTACCAAGAACCCACCCCCAAGCCCTACCAAGAACCCACCCCAAGCCCTACCAAGAACCCACCCCAAGCCCTACCAAGAACCCACCCGAAGCTGGACAGACACCCACCTGGAGCCCGAACAGTCACCCACCCGGAGCCCGACCAGTCAAACACCCGGAGCCCGCCAGTTTAGTAAACCGGAGCCCGCCAGTTGAGTGAACCGGAGCCCGCCAGTTGAGTGAACTGGAACCCGTCAGTTGAGTACCTGGAGCCTGCCCCGAGCCCTACCGAGAACCCACCCTGAGCCCGACCAAGAACCTACCCCGAGCCCTACAGAGGTTCCCCAAGCCCGAGAGCCTATCCCGATCCCGAAAGAGCCTACCCCGAGCCTGACCGGGAGCCAACCCCAAACCCTACCAAGAACCCACCCCCAAGCCCTACCAAGAACCCACCCCCAAGCCCTACCAAGAACCCACCCCCAAGCCCTACCAAGAACCCACCCCTAAGCCCTACCAAGAACCCTGCCCTAATACCTACCAAGAACCCACCCCAAGCCCTACCAACAACCCACCCGAAGCTGGACAGACACCCACCTGGAGCCCGAACAGTCACCCACCCGGAGCCCGACCAGTCAAACACCCGGAGCCCGCCAGTTTAGTAAACCGGAGCCCGCCAGTTGAGTGAACCGGAGCCCGCCAGTTGAGTGAACTGGAACCCGTCAGTTGAGTACCTGGAGCCCGCCCCGAGCCCTACCGAGAACCCACCCTGAGCCCGACCAAGAACCTACCCCAAGCCCTACAGAGGTTCCCCAAGCCCGAGAGCCTATCCTGATCCCGAAAGAGCCCACCCCGAGCCCTACCGAGAACCCACCCCCCAAGCCCTACCGAGAACCCACCCCCCAAGCCCTACCGAGAACCCAGCCCCAAGCCCTACCGAGAACCCAGCCCCAAGCCCTACCGAGAACCCAGCCCCAAGCCCTACCGAGAACCCAGCCCCAAGCCCTACCGAGAACCCAGCCCCAAGCCCTACCGAGAACCCAGCCCCAAGCCCTACCGAGAACCCAGCCCCAAGCCCTACCGAGAACCCAGCCCCAATACCTACCAAGAACCCACCCCAAGCCCTACCAAGGACCCACCCGAAGCCGGACAGACACCCACCTGGAGCCCGAACAGTCACCCACCCGGAGCCCGACCAGTCAAACACCCGGAGCCCGCCAGTTTAGTAAACCGGAGCCCGCCAGTTGAGTGAACCGGAGCCCGCCAGTTGAGTGAACTGGAACCCGTCAGTTGAGTACCTGGAGCCTGCCCCGAGCCCTGCCGAGAACCCACCCTGAGCCCGACCAAGAACCTACCCCGAGCCCTACAGAGGTTCCCCAAGCCCGAGAGCCTATCCCGATCCCGAAAGAGCCCACCCCGAGCCTGACCGGGAGCCAACCCCAAACCCTACCAAGAACCCACCCCCAAGCCCTACCAAGAACCCACCCCCAAGCCCTACCAAGAACCCACCCCCAAGCCCTACCAAGAACCCTGCCCTAATACCTACCAAGAACCCACCCCAAGCCCTACCAAGAACCCACCCGAAGCTGGACAGACACCCACCTGGAGCCCGAACAGTCACCCACCCGGAGCCCGACCAGTCAAACACCCGGAGCCCGCCAGTTTAGTAAACCGGAGCCCGCCAGTTGAGTGAACCGGAGCCCGCCAGTTGAGTGAACTGGAACCCGTCAGTTGAGTACCTGGAGCCCGCCCCGAGCCCTACCGAGAACCCACCCTGAGCCCGACCAAGAACCTACCCCGAGCCCTACAGAGGTTCCCCAAGCCCGACAGCCTATCCCGATCCCGAAAGAGCCCACCCCGAGCCCTACCGAGAACCCACCCCCCAAGCCCTACCGAGAACCCACCCCCCCCAAGCCCTACCGAGAACCCACCCCCCAAGCCCTACCGAGAACCCAGCCCCAAGCCCTACCGAGAACCCAGCCCCAAGCCCTACCGAGAACCCAGCCCCAAGCCCTACCGAGAACCCAGCCACAAGCCCTACCAAGAACCCAGCCCCAAGCCCTACCAAGAACCCACCCCCAAGCCCTACCGAGAACCCACCCCAAGCCCTACCGAGAACCCACCCCCAAGCCCTACCGAGAACCCACCCCCAAGCCCTACCGAGAACCCACCCGAAGCCGGACAGACACCCACCTGGAGCCCGAACAGTCACCCACCCGGAGCCCGACCAGTCAAACACCCGGAGCCCGCCAGTTTAGTAAACCGGAGCCCGCCAGTTGAGTGAACCGGAGCCCGCCAGTTGAGTGAACTGGAACCCTTCAGTTGAGTACCTGGAGCCTGCCCCGAGCCCGACCGAGAACCCACCTAGAGCCCTACCGAGAACCCACCCTGATCCCTACAGAGAACCCACCCCTAGTCCTACCATGAAAACACCCTGAGCCCTACAGAGAACCCACCCTGGGCCCGACCAAGAACCTACCCTGAGCCCTACAGAGGTACCCCAAGCCCGAGAGCCCATCCCGAACCCAAAAGAGCCCACCCTGAGCCTGACCGGGAGCCAACCCTAAGTCCTACCAAGAACCCACCCTGAAGCCCTACCAAGAACATACCCGAAGCCGGACAGACACCCACCTGGAGCCCGAACAGTCACCCACCCGGAGCCCGACCAGTCAAACACCCGGAGCCCGCCAGTTTAGTAAACCGGAGCCCGCCAGTTGAGTGAACCGGAGCCCGCCAGTTGAGTGAACTGGAACCCGTCAGTTGAGTACCTGGAGCCTGCCCCGAGCCCTACCGAGAACCCACCCTGAGCCCGACCAAGAACCTACCCCGAGCCCTACAGAGGTTCCCCAAGCCCGAGAGCCAATCCCGATCCCGAAAGAGCCCACCCCGAGCCTGAACGGGAGCCAACCCCAAACCCTACCAAGAACCCACCCCCAAGCCCTATCAAGAACCCACCCCCAAGCCCTACCAAGAACCCACCCCCAAGCCCTACCAAGAACCCACCCCCAAGCCCTACCAAGAACCCTGCCCTAATACCTACCAAGAACCCACCCCAAGCCCTACCAAGAACCCACCCGAAGCTGGACAGACACCCACCTGGAGCCCGAACAGTCACCCACCCGGAGCCCGACCAGTCAAACACCCGGAGCCCGCCAGTTTAGTAAACCGGAGCCCGCCAGTTGAGTGAACCGGAGCCCGCCAGTTGAGTGAACTGGAACCCGTCAGTTGAGTACCTGGAGCCCGCCCCGAGCCCTACCGAGAACCCACCCTGAGCCCGACCAAGAACCTACCCCGAGCCCTACAGAGGTTCCCCAAGCCCGAGAGCCTATCCCGATCCCGAAAGAGCCCACCCCGAGCCCTACCGAGAACCCACCCCCCAAGCCCTACCGAGAACCCACCCCCCAAGCCCTACCGAGAACCCACCCCCCAAGCCCTACCGAGAACCCAGCCCCAAGCCCTACCGAGAACCCAGCCCCAAGCCCTACCGAGAACCCAGCCCCAAGCCCTACCGAGAACCCAGCCCCAAGCCCTACCGAGAACCCAGCCCCAAGCCCTACCGAGAACCCAGCCCCAAGCCCTACCGAGAACCCAGCCCCAAGCCCTACCGAGAACCCAGCCCCAAGCCCTACCGAGAACCCAGCCCCAAGCCCTACCGAGAACCCACCCCAAGCCCTACCGAGAACCCACCCCAAGCCCTACCGAGAACCCACCCCAAGCCCTACCGAGAACCCACCCCAAGCCCTACCGAGAACCCACCCCCAAGCCCTACCGAGAACCCACCCGAAGCCGGACAGACACCCACCTGGAGCCCGAACAGTCACCCACCCGGAGCCCGACCAGTCAAACACCCGGAGCCCGCCAGTTTAGTAAACCGGAGCCCGCCAGTTGAGTGAACCGGAGCCCGCCAGTTGTGTGAACTGGAACCCGTCAGTTGAGTACCTGGAGCCTGCCCCGAGCCCTACCGAGAACCCACCCTGAGCCCGACCAAGAACCTACCCCGAGCCCTACAGAGGTTCCCCAAGCCCGAGAGCCTATCCCGATCCCGAAAGAGCCCACCCCGAGCCCTACCGAGAACCCACCCCCCAAGCCCTACCTAGAACCCAGCCCCAAGCCCTACCGAGAACCCAGCCCCAAGCCCTACCGAGAACCCAGCCCCAAGCCCTACCGAGAACCCAGCCTCAAGCCCTACCGAGAACCCAGCCCCAAGCCCTACCGAGAACCCAGCCACAAGCCCTACCGAGAACCCAGCCACAAGCCCTACCGAGAACTCAGCCCCAAGCCCTACCGAGAACTCAGCCCCAAGCCCTACCACGAACCCTGCCCTAATACCTACCAAGAACCCACCCCAAGCCCTACCAAGAACCCACCCGAAGCTGGACAGACACCCACCTGGAGCCCGAACAGTCACCCACCCGGAGCCCGACCAGTCAAACACCCGGAGCCCGCCAGTTTAGTAAACCGGAGCCCGCCAGTTGAGTGAACCGGAGCCCGCCAGTTGTGTGAACTGGAACCCGTCAGTTGAGTACCTGGAGCCCGCCCCGAGCCCGACCGAGAACCCACCCAGAGCCCTACCGAGAACCCACCCTGATCCCTACAGAGAACCCACCCCTAGTCCTACCATGAAAACACCCTGAGCCCTACAGAGAACCCACCCTGGGCCCGACCAAGAACCTACCCCGAGCCCTACAGAGGTACCCCAAGCCCGAGAGCCCATCCCGAACCCGAAAGAGCCCACCCTGAGCCTGACCGGGAGCCAACCCTAAGTCCTACCAAGAACTCACCCCGAAGCCCTACCAAGAACATACCCGAAGCCGGACAGACACCCACCTGGAGCCCGAACAGTCACCCACCCGGAGCCCGACCAGTCAAACACCCGGAGCCCGCCAGTTTAATAAACCGGAGCCCGCCAGTTGAGTGAACCGGAGCCCGCCAGTTGAGTGAACTGGAACCCGTCAGTTGAGTACCTGGAGCCCGCCCCGAGCCCTACCGAGAACCCACCCCGAGCCCTACCAAGAACCCACCCCGAGCCCTACAGAGAACCCAACCCCCCCGAGCCCTACCAAGAACCCACACCCCCCCCGAGCCCTACCAAGAACCCACACCCCCCCGAGCCCTACCAAGAACCCACACCCCCCCGAGCCCTACCAAGAACCCACACCCCCCCCCCCGAGCCCTACCAAGAACCCACACCCCCCCAAGAACCCACACCCCTCAAGCCCTACCAAGTACCCACACCCCCCCCCAAGCCCTACCAAATACCCACACCCCCCCAAGCCCTACCAAGAACCCACACCTCCCCAAGCCCTACCAAGAACCCACACCCCCCCAAGCCCTACCAAGAACCCACACCCCGCCAAGCCCTACCAAGAACCCTCACCCCCCCCCCAAGTCCTACCAAGAACCCACCCCCCCCAAGTCCTACCAAGAACCCACACCACCCCCCCAAGTCCTACCAAGAACCCACACCCCCCCCCAAGCCCTACCAAGAACCCACACCCCCCCAAGCCCATACCAAGAACCCACACCCCCCCAAGCCCTACCAAGTACCCACACCCCCAAGCCCTACCAAGTACCCACACCCCCCCAAGCCCTACAAAGAACCCACACCCCCCAAGCCCTACCAAGAACCCACCCGAAGCCGGACAGACACCCACCTGGAGCCCTAACAGTCACCCACCCAGAGCCCGCCAGTTGAGTACCTAAAGCCTGCCCGGAGCCCCGACCGACAACCCACCCCAGAGCCCCGACCGACAACCCACCCCGGAGCCCCGACCGACAACCCACCCCGGAGCCCCGACCGACAACCCACCCCGGAGCCCCGACCGACAACCCACCCCGGAGCCCCGACCGACAACCCACCCCGGAGCCCCGACCGACAACCCACCCCGGAGCCCCGACCGACAACCCACCCCGGAGCCCCGACCGACAACCCACCCCGGAGCCCCGACCGACAACCCACCCCGGAGCCCCGACCGACAACCCACCCCGGAGCCCCGACCGACAACCCACCCCGGAGCCCCGACCGACAACCCACCCCGGAGCCCCGACCGACAACCCACCCCGGAGCCCCGACCGACAACCCACCCCGGAGCCCCGACCGACAACCCACCCCGGAGCCCCGACCGACAACCCACCCCGGAGCCCCGACCGACAACCCACTTGGGGCCCGACAGAGAACCCACTTGGGGTCCGACAGAGAACCCACTTGGGGTCCGACAGAGAACCCACTTGGGGTCCGACAGAGAACCCACTTGGGGCCCGACAGAGAACCCACTTGGGGCCCGACAGAGAACCCACTTGGGGCCCGACAGAGAACCCACTTGGGGCCCGACAGAGAACCCACTTGGAGCCCGACAGAGAACCCACTTGGAGGCCGACAGAGAACCCACTTGGAGGCCGACAGAGAACCCACTTGGAGGCCGACAGAGAACCCACTTGGAGGCCGACAGAGAACCCACCCCGCGCCCAACCTTTCATGGAGAAAATTGAACACCAGGCGACAAAAATAATTGCAGAATGAGGTCTAGTTTCATACCATGAACGGTTGAGGGTCACAGGGCTAACAACACTGCAAACTAGGCATGCCAGGATGGATCTCACCGAAACTATTAAAATATCGACTTGAATCGACTTGAGAATGGTCCAGGACGGACCGAAACTCGTCGTCCCTTCAACTTCTAGTGTGTGGTCTGGTCAACATACTTCAGCCACGTTATTGTGACTCATCGCCTGCCTATTAAAATATTGAACAGTTTCGAAGATATGGATCCAGAGAACAACTTCAAAAGGTCAGATGGAACACAAACAAGGAACAACGGTTTCAAGTCCAACAAGCCGCAGTGTAGGACTGAAAACATAAGCTATATTTTCACCCACAGGGTTATAAACCCATGGAACCGCCTATCTGCTAAAGCAGTAAATAACATAACACTTAAATTGTAAAATCCAATTTGAAAAAAAATCGGAACAAATGGGGGACCTGATCTGCTACCAGAAATTTTAGCCAAATATCCCCAGTCTGCTAACTGTAGGTAGTAATTAACCGAGTGATTGTAACCTATCCATGCACCGCTACCCACTGGATGGGGGGCGCGGTGTGCAGGACAAACATAAATTGTGACACTAGCTCTCCACATATGTCAGGTGCTTAATTTAGAACCTGTACTTGAGGTCGATCTCGAACCCATTGTTGATGTGACGACTTATATTGAATTTTGTAACTTGCTTAGCTAAATGAATTGTGGGGTTCAGTCCCTGAGCCCATTATGTGCCTCTGTAACCCTTTCCACTACCGCCCAGCAGAGGTACAACAGGTACTCAGAGAGAACTATCAACATCAGAGGCCCGAGACTGTTCAACACGCTTCCACTACACATAAGGGGCATAACTGGCCGACCCCTCACAGTGTTCAAGAGAGAACTGGATAAGCACCTCCAAAGGATACCTGATCAACCAGGCTGTGACGCATACGTCAGGCTGCGAGCAGCCGCGTCCAACAGCCTGGTTGATCAGTCCAGCAATCAGGAGGCCTGGTCGACGACCGGGCCGCGGGGATATATAAGATATAAATATGTCAAAAAGAATTATCACTCTTACCTGGAGCAATGTTGCTAATGTCGGAACTCAGCGGTACATGTTGTCGCGTTGGCGGCAGCGACAGTACTGATCGAGCAGCTGAGCCTTCAACGACCAACCACCGTTTGAACGCCATTTTGAAATTCCAGGCGTACTACCCGAAAAGTGCGTAAACTAGTATTTGCGTGCATTATAGGCCATTCCAAGAAACCTTATTGCTATGAATATCTTGTTATCTAACAAACGAATTATTTATGTTAATATTTTTAGCACATATGTTAAATTAGGCCATTTTTCATTTAGAGGGGGTATATATATATAGCTATTTACATTTTAAGTTTGAAAAATTACCGTACAAAATTGAATGCAAAGATAAGATAAGATTTATTTATACAACCCTGTTTGGAAATTAACTCCTTTTACAATGAAATAAGACGCAAATAAGAACCTCAATTGTGTAGTGAATTTATGCATTTTGTTTTGATTAAAAGCTTAGGTAGTACAATGTACTACTTCTACTATTAATACTGACTCTCTACACCTATTTTCATTTTCAAATTACGACTTTTTATACCGAAAATATGCCAATTACTGAAAACTGCAATAGGTCATATTTTGCCCAAACCCCTGACTCCTTATCATCCTTAAATGCTCTCAACTCTTTAAGACATAACTGTAACATGCTCGTGTCCGAAGCTAGACACAAATACAACAAAATTACTAAGGATGGTAACAGAGTCCATTTCATGTGGTCTCCATCTCATGTTGGCCTCCGAATGCATGATAGAGCTGATAAGTTAGCCAAAGAATCTGCCTTTAAAGGAGCCGTTGAGTGTAACCTTGGATTGTCAATGAGCAATCTGAGAGCAGCTGTACACCGAGAACTTCAACACGATCTTGTAGATCTGAGGCAAAGTGAAATTGACACCAGTAATTCCATCTATCATCATACTATCATGCAAGAGGAGCCACACATCTATGGATCATCCAATAAAATCAGCAGACTTCTAGATGTTACTACTGCTCGGCTTAGACTCGGTTACAAGTATCTCTGGGAATTCTCATTATCTGCTGATGTAGACCTGACCAAATGTAAACTGTGTCAAAATTATTCGCACACCCTCCGTCACTATGTGATGGAGTGCGAAAAGATACGTGAATTTAGAGACAATTCTATAACCAATGTTCCAGCGATGTGTCAATATTTCATTCAAAATGATCTGCTACCAGAAATTTTAGCCAAATATCCCCAGTTTGCTAACTGTAGGTAGTAACTAAGTGATTGTAACCTATCCACCGCTGCCCACTGGATGGGGGGCGGTGTGCAGGACAAACATATAAATTTTGACACTAGCTCTCCACATATGTCAGTTGCTTAATTTAGAACCTGTACTTGAGGTCGATCTCGAACCCATTGTTGATGTGATGACTTATATTGAATTTTGTAACTAGCTCATCAAGATTGTAACTTGCTTAGCTAAATGAATTGTGGGGTTCAGTCCCTGAGCCCATTATGTGCCTCTGTAACCCTTTCCACTACCGCCCACAAGATGGGTATGGGGTGCATAATAAATGAACTAAACTAACTAACCCCCCTACAGTTTTCCAAGTATATGAGATGTGGGAAATTTGACTCCTGCGCGTGATTTTTGAGCCGAATTCTGACCCTCTGCACTTATTTTCATTTTCAAATTACGACTTTTTATGCCGAAAATATGCCAATTACTGAAAACGGCGATAGGTCATATTTTGCCCAAACCCCCCTGCAGTTTTCAAAATATATGAAACGTTGGAAATTTTACTCCTGAGCGCGATTTTTGAGCCGAATTCTGACTCTCTGCACCTATTTTCATTTTCAAATTACGACTTTTTATGCCGAAAATATGCCAATTACTGAAAACGGCGATAGGTCATATTTTGCCCAAACCCCCCTGCAGTTTTCAAAATATCTGAAACGTGGGAAATTTGACTCCTGAGCGTGATTTTTGAGCCGAATTCTGACTCTCTGCACCTATTTTCATTTTCAAATTACGCCTTTTTATGCCGAAAATATCCCAATTACTGAAAACGGCGCTGGGTTCCAATTTACCCAAACCCCCCAACATTTTTCCGAATATCGGAAATATCGCAAATCTGACTCATGAGCATTATTTTTGAGCCAATTTCAGACTCACAGCACATATTTGGAGTTTGTATTTGCGAATTTTTATTCCCGAAAATATGCCAATTATTGAAAACGGCGATGAGTTACATTTTGTCCAACCTTCCCCCTACAGTTTTCAAAATTTCGGAAATATCGCAAATCTGACTCATAAGCGATACTTTTGAGCAGAATTCTGGCTTATAACATATATTTGTTGTTTGAAATTACGACTTTTATACCGAAAATATGCCAATTAGTGAAAACGGCGATGGGTCACATTTTGTCCAACCCTCCAACCTCTACAGTTTTCAAAATTTCGGAAATATCGCAAAGCTGACTCCTGAGCGTTATTTGTGAGCCGAATTCTGATTCACTGCATATATTTGGAGTTTGAAAATATGCAAATTAGTGAAAACGGCGATGGGGTCACATTTTCAAAATGTGATGGGCATATATTCAAAATCCAAATATGTGCAGTGAGCCAGAATTCGGTTCAAAAATAACGCTCATGAGTCAGATTTGCGATATTTCCGACATTTTGAAAACTGCAGGGAGGGGGGGGGTAGGCAAAACCCTTGGGCACCACACCAGTAACAAATACCTATTTGTTATTCCAAGATTACGACTTAATCAAACTAGAAATGATCTTCAAATCAAGGGACCGAGAATGTGGAATGACCTTCCCAATCACGTTCAACTGCTGTACCTCTTTCAACCAGTTTAAGACGACACAGAGCAGACAGTAGACTCCGACCGCATCAAGCTCTCACGCTCTCGTTCCCCATCGAACTCCCACTAATCGAGTTTAGACACTCACCATCCTCTATCGAGCTGCCGTACTCGCCCGCATCGAGCTCCGCGGCTCCGGCCGCACTCAGCTCTCTTCTCTGCTCCAAGCTCCGTCTCAACGTCTACGACACTGCTGTAACCAAGACTACTAAATAAATATCAAAACCCACTAAACTGTGTATCTAATCTACCCAACAACGTTACATAATCGTGCGTTACAAGCCGAAGCTCAAACCCCGTAACCACAACTAGGTGAATACATACTCACTGACTCATCTCCATCTCCCCTTTTTTACGGAATCAGTATAATGTTTAGGAAACTTATTATATATTATTATATTTACCTTTGAAAAAGAAAAGTAAAATAAAAAATATAAATGGAGATATAACAAGTGCTTCAAATAAATGTTGCGTTGTTGTTGTGTTTTACTGGGGCCGTTAGTTTCTTGGCCTCCAGGTGTGTCCTCGACAGTGTAGAGGTCGAGATGGTGGAAACGCTGATGGAGAGAAGTTCCTGCTGGGGTCTTAACATGCTAGACTACTGCTGGGGGCTCAGCATGCTGCCCTTCGTGGGGGTGTGTTTCAATCCTCCCAGCGATCCTCTTCGGCAGTGGAGAAACATGTGGAGAAGCCCCACCTGGGGAAGAACTCCCTGGAGCCTGAGGGAGGCACTCACCTCTCCTCTCCCCCTAAGGAGAATCATCTACCTCCGCAGGTTCCTACCGGAGGTCAGCAGCTGGGATCTCTACAGCAAGAGCATCACACTAGTGCTGCTGGGAGTCCTATCCTTCGTCGCCTCCATCTTTACCTTTGTTCTCTTCCTGAAGAACCTGATAAAGGAGCACCAGAAAGAGGATCACCAGCACGTCCAGAAGCAGGAGGATCACCAGCACGTCCAGAAGCAGGAGGATCACCAGCACGTCCAGAAGCAGGAGGATCACCAGCACGTCCAGAAGCAGGAGGATTACCAGCACGTCCAGAAGGAGGATCACCAGCACCAGAAGGAGGATCACCAGCACCAGAAGGAAGATCACCAGCACCAGGAGGATCACCAGCACCAGAAGGAGGAACAGCTTATGAAGGTGATTGAGCTACTGCATGAAGAGATGAAGCAGCTGGAAGAGGTCTTCTTACTGGTGAAGCAGCAGGAGGAGGTCCTCCACGCCCACCTCCTTCCGAATTGGTTTCCCTTCCCTTACCCTTAGTTGGCCTTCCGATCCCCTTTTCCCTAGGATGTCTCCACTGCCCTCCTCAACCCTTGCGAGTCCCCCCTCACCCCTACTATTACGTGGCGACTCGTTGAGGTTACTGAGCGGAATTTGAGTCCCTCAACCGTTGGCGGAGAATCCGTGAAGCCTGGCGAGAAAATGATCTTCTCCCTGATTCCGTACTAGGACGCTCCGGATCCATCACACACCATCCGCTTCGTTCTCTTGCCCACCCATCCGGACTACACCTTTTATAAAGGAATAATTACTCAGTTTGTGGAGAGACAGTTCCCTTCGATTATTCCTAAATCACTCGTGAAAATTCTAAGTGACATGATATTGAGATACCCACATATTAAAATCCTCCTCCCCAGCTCCATGTTCACGTATCAAGAGGGACTCTTCAACTCCCCACTAGATATTGGATTCGAGTTCGACCCCGATGAAATTACTTGTGAGTTTTAGATTCAGAACGCAGTCGTATCA
Source organism: Procambarus clarkii (assembly GCF_040958095.1). Lineage (NCBI taxonomy): Eukaryota > Metazoa > Arthropoda > Malacostraca > Decapoda > Cambaridae > Procambarus > Procambarus clarkii. The sequence goes on from NC_091235.1 coordinate 18,439,272, forward strand.
TTCACAGCTGACCCTTCTTCTGCAGATCTAAATATGTTTCATGAAACTTATTACGATATACCAGTAGGACTCGTGTTAATGGTTAAATTGCGATGCGTCCTTGCTGTGGAATGGCTTGAACGATTGTATAGTATTGGGATAAACGTCAACTTCCTGGACAATGTAGAATTCAAAAAAGTGTAGCTTTCTATTTTCGTAAGGCAGCTATGTCCATCCCCAGGAAAAGACGATAACGGAGGAACTTTAACTGACGATTATTTGGTGTCCATCTTATTGCCCTCTCCTAACGAAGAAGACTGGTGGGTACCCACTGAATCTAGCGATGGCTTGTGGGCCATCATTTATACGGACTTGCAAATCCGACCGTGGGTGGTTTCTAAACTAGTCCTGAGAGAGACAGATGACAAGTTTTGTCTTAAGGTTTCACTAGACATGATTCATGAAAATCAGCTCCAGCCATTGAAAGCATCATGTGTCAAAGTTATTAACTTTGCATCCATGACAAATGAGGTAAGAGGTATTCTCTGGCTAAGATATCATCTTTCAATGCCCTTGTTACAGGAGCACATCAAGAATAATGTTAATAATTATAATGGAGTTGGCGGAAGATTGACCCCGTTTGAAGTCTCCGAGATCTTGACTAATGTCATTGCCTCCTTCATTCTGGAGGTCATGACATATAAATGTGAACACTGTAACGGAACGCTATCTAATTGAGTGAAAATTCGTCACTTCGATTCTCTCAAATTCGTTCCTTTCTCCGCTGTAGTAAATTTAGTATCCTGTATTTTGCTCTCCTATTTCCACCAGACTAGAGTTTTTCCTTACTTTAAAGCATTGGGTTCACCATAGCCCGTACTACTTGGAACTTTTGTTCCCAGTAGCTGAATCTAAAACAACAACAACGATGGACCGAGTTTGTTTCGCTTCCTTTATTTTTTGTATGGAAATTAATCAGCTTCTGAACATTTGTGGGCCACACAATCAATCACGCAAGTGCAATCTTAAAAATATTTTTTTCTGTCATTATCCTCTCTCTCGTATATGTCTTTTCCGGTCTTTGATTTCCAATTGATCTATTTACCATTGCATAGTGATCATTGGCTCACAGTGAAATTCAGTAGTATCAATGCCTGCCCCTTCTAGGGTGAAGACGGGATACCATCTACTCTGACTATCTTGAGAGTATCTCGAGATGATTTCGGGGCTTAGCGTCCCCGCGGCCCGGTCCTCGACCAGGCCTCCTTTTTGTTACACATCCCCAGGAAACAGCCCGTAGCAGTTGTTTAACTCCTAGGTAACAGGAGCATCATGGTGAAAGAAACTCTGCCATTTGTTTCCGCCTCCGCCGGGGATCAAATCTGGAACCTTAGCACTATGAATCCGGAGCACTGTCCACTCAGCCGTCAGGCTAAGCAATCTTTTTTTTTTTTTTTTCCTCTAATTTCCTCTTTGACATGTCTCAAGTTTTAAACGCAAATGAAGTATGAACAATAACTGAACTCCAATATTCGTATGTTGAATAATTGGGCGAGTCCTCTGAAAATCTAAGTGTTTTTGCGAGTATCGTGCGTACTGATACACATTCAATCTCGCTCTCTTGAACCTCTTGACTTTAACAAATAAATTATCAATCATTTGATGATATGTGTATCTTTGTTCCAACAACTGCTCCTTCAGCTGGATCTCTCTCCCTAGCGACGTACATCATCAATGTAAATGGGTACTGGCACATAAATACTCACCCCTCCCATTGACTCTTCCTCTCCCTCCCTCCCATTCACTTTGCCTATCACTATCTCTGCTTCTCCTTCCCACCTGTTTCTCTGCCCCTTCGCCTCTCACTCCCATTCTCTCCGTCCATCCCGTTCTCCTTCTTTTATTACCCGGTCCTGTTCTCTCTCCCAGTGGGCAAAAAAAAGATTCAAACATCATTCAATGTTATCGACGTTGAGTCTATTATCATTAACATTACTGAAGTCAATTGAACGTCGATAACAGGTGTAAAATCAGGTTTAACACTTTATGGGGCAATCAAACCCACATTTCATAATTCATAGGAGTTACTGGGATTTTGAATAGATGACACTTCTTAAAAGAGGGTAAGACCATCGACCCCCACTCAGGCTGTACAAGCCATATTCATCTGCATCTGCTTCACCACAAATACACTTATAGACACGATCAAAATACACTATGTATTATTCTTAGTGAATGTTGAGCATATAAAGCCGAAGGAAATTCACAAAAGTAGATTTTTTCCTACAAAATTAATCTGTTAAAAAGATCGTTCTAATATACTTATTTGTGTGTAATGAAGGAGTCTGTGATGTTTCTAAAAATATGAAGACATTGGCAGCTTATCAATATTTTGTATTTTTATTTTTTCAATATATACTGAAGAGTGCATGAAAAATTGAAAATGCCAAGAATATTTTATAAAATAATTTTATTTTACATTTTTTCAAAATATTTCATATACAGTACCTTAAAATAAAAAATATAAATCTGAATTATGAAGGAAAGGTCAAATAGGTTTCACTCAATAAGAAACAAAATGATAATCTTTTTGTAACTTGGAACAAGATGGAGTTCGTTGCATGGAACAATCTGCTGATTGTGTACCAACTCTTGCATGACCCTCAAGTGATGCAAATTTTTCTATTTGTGTTCATTTCTGATGCAGAACATTATAGTTTATATCCAGTAACAAATAATAAAACAAAAACAAAAAATAACTGAATTCACCTTTGCACTTATTATTATTTGTTCATGCTTTAGCAAATGGGAAACATACATTAAACAAGACAAGAAACATATTTTAATGTTCAGCAATGTGAAATTATTTTTGTTTTAGAGTAAGAGCTTTTAGTCTCATAAAAATGTAATTAACTGTTTTCTGGTAGACCCTCAATAACTCAGAATTCTTACACTTACGCAATGTTGCCACTAAGCATAAGAATTGTGTCAGGCCTCCAACATCCACACTAACCCACCGAGAGCCAGGACTTGACATCTACCCAAAACTATGGAAATTGGCCATCAAGTCAGGTAAAACAAAACAAATACCACGGCTTGAAAGTCAAGTCTGCAATAAGGAAATATACACATTTCATCTGGGGGGTCAACTTCCACTGGGTTGAAATTAACAAATGTGTGAGATAGTGATTAATGGATTGTCTGGGAAACACCTTTTACTCTTTTGATAGCTACCTAGAGTACTCCATCCATAGCACGGATATTGATCTGTACAGTACTAGTCAATATTGATACAAACTGACGTAATATTGCTCGAAGGCATGGCAAGAAAAAACTAATGCGCAAGCAACAGCAAATCAATAGGGAGAAAAAAAAAGGGGGGCAGATGACTGGAAAACATGTAAAGAGGCCAAGGACACCCAAGAAGTATAGGAGACCCTGCCATGCACAGATAACACTAAGAAGGAGAAGGGGGGATAACCACCATCTTCCCTAATCCAATGGCTGAGGTACCACCCTAGTTGACAGATCAATGAAACCACTCATATTAATCTTTGTGAGGTAAGATAGACACTAGTTGACAAACCAGAGACTGGAACCTTGGACCAAGTAGAAGTAAAATTGTATATTGGAAACACACAAGGAAGGTGGAATAAAACAATTGTGAAGAGGAAAAACAAAATGCCCCGAACAGAATGAAAGTTTCAAGGAAGGCAAACACCACATGAATACAACAAATGGCACATAGGTACTAACAGAAGTCAACTAATCTACACAGTATGGAGCCGGTCGGCCGAGCGGACAGCACGCTGGACTTGTGATCCTGTGGTCCTGGGTTCGATCCCAGGCGCCGGTGAGAAACAATGGGCAGAGTTTCTTTCACCCTATGCCCCTGTTACCTAGCAGTAAAATAGGTACCTGGGTGTTAGCTGTCACGGGCTGCTTCCTGGGGGTGGAGGCCTGGTCGAGGACCGGGCCGCGGGGACACTAAAAAGCCCCGAAATCATCTCAAGATAACCTCAAGAATCAAGTATCTGGCGCGTAAGGCATATGGCAACCTAGGACTCCAGTTAACTGGGGTTGCTGGGAAAATTAGGGGTTGAATTGTTCACCTTTGGCAAATTATCACATGCCTTGTTTTCATCTTCATTTCTTTCAGTCTTCTGTCATCCATCTGACTTTGATGGGGGATCAGAGACCTACCTAAAACTAAAGAACCAAAGTTCCCCCTTGACCTGTAGAACCAGATTCTTGTCCTAGCTCTTGGCACATCGGTGCAGGTCTCACATACCTGCCACAATTTTTAGGCTTGGTGGTAAAGCATGCTACTGAAAAGCTTCCAGAAAATTGTGTTTAGCAAAATAATTATAGTATTTCTAATTTCAACAAAAGTAACTTCACTCTCTAGTACTAACATATATAGCATTGTTACACTGTTCACAAAGTTCACATAAAGCATACATTCCAAATCACATCAAACATCTAATCAGATATAACAACACTTGAATTTTATAAATTTGTTTGTTAAGCATGAATACTTTTTAGACATTTAGGAAAACAATAATTACAGTACAGTAGTCAATTTTAGTTTTAAGCATGAACAATAGTCATTATTAAAGGAGACCTCAGACAGAATAACACACAAGGTTATCTTCATATATTTCATATCCTTTGTGTGAAACTAGGGGTTACACTGAAATATATATCACACTCAGTAGCCCCCAACACAGACTGAAGTAATAATGCATAACCAAATACTGATGCTAAACGGTTTTGCTACTACACTTCCACAGGATATATTGACCATCTTTGGTGGCATATTTGACAAGAACATTGTCTAATCCTCAAAACATTACTAGCTCAACATATTACAACATACATCAATACATTTTCAAACATACATACACTAAGTGCAGGTAAACATCCCTGACTAAGGAAAACATTTCCTTCATACATGCACACGAGTCAAAACATGCAAAACATATTTCCACCAACCTACATAGTAGGGGCGAGACGTCTGTCTTTCTAATTTGCACAACTGGCTGGGTCATCTTGGTTATAAAAAGCAAATCAAAACTCTTAGCACCTCTCAGAATTTTACTCAAATTTAAAATATATAAAAATGTAAATAGATGGCAAGATATTAGAAAAGCAGATTCTAATTTTCACTTCTTCCATCTTGTATACATTTTCATTCATCAAAGGATGCTTTTAGATCTTTCCTACATGGAGCTAAATGTATAATTTATAATCAGACGATGAGTCACAATAATGTGGCTAAAGATATGATGACAAAACCCACAACTTAGCAGATGGAGTCCACATGACTTGATAATGGTCCAGGATGGACTGAAACGTCGTCGCTTCTCCATCTTCCAAGTTGTGGTTTGGTCATTATCTAATTTATAACCAAAAGTTATTACTTATTATTTCACTGCACTGGAATTGGCATTCAATTGATGGAAAAACAAAAACCTCACCACTATTTGACCCCATAAGACTCCATTATTATATCTGTTTACCGATCATCTTTTTTGGTGTGCAGCCTGGATCATTTCTCTCAAGTACACATAAGTTTAGTACACACAAGAGTTTAAGAAGCAGGCATCTAAATAAGAGATTAATATTCTCCTGCATAAGGCCATAACTGAAAGGAAAATAATTAAGAGTTGCAAAGAATGATGTGGTCTATCCTTTTCTTCCCTATGTAACAGTTACTGCATGTATCTTTTAAGTATTTTCAGACTTCCTTAGCACAATTACAGTATGTTTTCCTCATGCTACCATAGTTTAATATTTATTGTTCTTCAGGCCTGAAAAAAATTCACTTTATCTAGATCAATTTGAAGGGCATTACAATTGTCTGTCTCCTATTTTTCCCAGTATCTTAGCATCATTCACAAACATGTTCATATAATTCTGGATTCCTTCTGGTATCGTGAGTTTTGACGCGGCATTAATTTTCTTCTTTATCCATTGTAATTTTACCAAAAATTTTAAAATTTTGTTTACTCAAATGCTTAACACTCACATACTACAAGACGATTTTAACTTTCACATACTGTACCAAAGATATATGCAGGATGAATCATTCTCTGTCTCTTCCACCGCAAGTGACACACTAAAGCCGACTCCAGAGTGCCCTCAAAGTAACCTGTTATCCAAAACTGCAACAAGAGTTAGTTTTCCGGGCAGTCTTGTAGAAGGTTTTAGACTGCATACTCAAATTCTCCGATTTGCTGACTAAATCATCCAATTTTTCTCCTCTCTCCAGTACTGCATTTATTGTTTTATGCTGTGGAGAAAAGAATATGCAATGAACCAAGTGATTAACTATTAATTCTGACTTGGGAATGGTAATGTGAAAAACAACAGATTATGATAACACTTGCAATAATAATAATAATAATACATACATATTTGCGAAAAAATCTAAATTTACTAGGAATTACTTACTTCAGCAAATGATTTAAAGTAATTATTGAAAACATCAAAACAAAACAATGAGTTTCACTATTCCAGAATACATACTGAGACTTGTAATGAACAAATCATTGACAAATAGCACAAGAAAAGGAAGCCCATATTGGTAGCATGTAATATCTTTTGTTAATTGATAATTATCATCAAATACAAAAAGAGCATAGTACAACATCTGAAAAACATTTATATAAATTAAAAAAAACTTTTGACCGTGTTAAAACGTTAACACCATTTAGCTTATAACAAGAAGCCAATGTTGGGTCCAGCAGAGGCTATCACAGGTAGAAGAGTGAAGAAGCATGCTGACTAAGACCTGACGTAACCTTGGCTGCTATGTGTATCACCCATTACAAAGAGCATTTGCCTTGGCATGCCTAATTTCCTTAACTGTTCTGTTGCACCCATGCTTTCTGATGGGTTTTCCCCCACTTGTGTGGTTGATCTCTGATCCCTTCACCCTTTGTAATGCAGAGCAAGCCCAGATTATGACTTTGACGATGCATGGGTATCTAAAGTCTGGTACGTTGGATTAAAGCTTGGCAGTACCAGAGAATAACTCAGGGAGCTACTAAGGGGTCTCTCCCAGAAATGAATATTTATTTACAAAAATTGTTCTCGATGCCTTTCATGTTCCAATTTGTATATTTTAAAATATTTAGAGTTCTTTGCAGTTTGATGTAGGATTAAGATTTCGTCAGGTGCCAATGTCCAGAAACCAGCGACCATCTGGATATCAGTGACTTTACCCTATACTTTATAAATGAACAGTAAATGAAACATATGAACAGTACTGTAATTTTATTTTTTAAGTTTGATTAGTTCTTGGCTACTTTTAGATGAGTAAAATATGGTGTCGCAGCCAAAGATTTAACATTAAATTGGCAGGGAAACGCCTGGATTCCATTAATTGCGGCTGACTTTAAGAGCTAAAATCCCATATGGCTGGTGACGTTATATTCCTTGACAGCCAGGAGGTCTTCTCCAAAATTCAGGCTGAATGTGCTCAACACAAGGATTTAAGCACATTGTCTGTCTTTATGTTAGATGAAATTCATGAACACTTTGTCAAAAGTGTTCATGACAATCCTACAAGATTTAGTTGCTGACTACTTCAGTGAATATCTTGCCTAAAGCTCTACAAGTCCACTCGTGCCTCTTTTGCTTATGATCTTTTCTCCTTTTCTACCTCCTTTTTTTTTCTCTAAAGAGTACATGCAGCATGTCTTGGATGATGCAAGTTTATTTCTCAGTTTATCAGGCATTTAGGCTGAAGCCTGTCTCTTCATCCATCTGACTGTTGACAGTACTGAACATCTGGTCCATTCCTTTATTTTTATGTTGTAAATTGTAAACTGCAAAGGGCTTATTTGCCATGGAAGGCAGCTCCTATTTATATCAAACCATACTCACTCATTTATACTTAACCTCTCTGTGAAACAATTACTGTACAGATGGCTAATAAAAATACTGTATTGTCTACTCCCAATGGCTGGCTCCTGACAATACTGAATGGCTAAAACCCATCCATGAATCTAGCATTGACTGTGTCTATAGTATATGAATCAAACACCTCACTAAAACAAAAATGACAAATATGAATAGTAAAGAAACAAGATAAATTGTCTATATTTGTAAACACTGTGTCCCTTCATATATCTTCGATATTTACAAAAGAGTAATATACTTATATATATATAGTATACTTGCGAAAGTCACGGGCATGAGGATAGACCGCAGGCTTTCCCCTCCCGGAGGGGGGGGAGCTGCGCAGACAGTGGCACGGCAGCGGGGTTGAGACATCTTGCTTGTTTTCGGATTGGGGAGCTCTGCTTGATATTTTGGCTTCGAAAGCAATTTTTAACCAGGAGTTAGTTTTGGGACGCCTACCTTTCTGGGTGCCTAACCCAGTCGATGGCAGACATGGAATGCTCCAACCACATGGGGGGCTTCTATAGGCCATTGCTCCTCGTGACTCTCTGAGGGGCCCAGGTTCTGGCTCATGATCGCTGGTAGGCATAGAACTCCAATTGAATTGACTGATGCCACGGTCTAATACATACATATCAGCCCAATAAGCTCAGGGGAGCCGGAGGGACTCTCCACAGAAATGTTATTAGAGAATTAAAGAAATGAAGTTGACTTGGACAAAAAAAATTATACAGTAATGGGGGAGATAAAAGCACATTATTACTTTACATAAAATGCCATTCCCCTGGGCGTTAAGACCAAGCCATTACCTCCCTAACCTTCATGCTAATGTTTGTATTAGAATTTTTTTTAAAATAATTCATAAAATCATACCAAAATGATCTTGGTCTCTTCCACCTCTTCCTGAACCTTGGTGAGGGAGTCCGCTTCACGGGGGTTCTGCCAACGAGCCAGAGTTGCTGGTAGGTCTGTATATGGAATGTCACTTTCTTCAGCATGTGGCCATAAATGTGAAGGAACTTTGAGTGCAAAGTCATCCAGCACCTGTAAGAAAATGAAACATTAAGAAGATTTATTTGAAATGCTAGTATTAAACCTAGAATACTAGAATACACATGAAGATAATTTTTAGCACTTAGACTGCACACCAATATTTTGTACCGAACTCTCTATGCAAATAAAATTGTTAATTAGCATCCAGGAAGCACAAATATCATAAAATCAATTCTGTCATGGTTCACCTGTGATAGCTGGAAAGTAAGGTAGCCAACCTTGGTAACTCTGTGTCATACGACAGGGCGAGACGTTTTGCAGCAATTTTTCTTTCCCTTTTCTATTCTTATTTCTCGCTTTACTCGTGTACTTTTTCCAAGGTCAAACAATACATTCAGATGACAAGTGAATTTTATGTTTCATATACAGTACAGTACTGTAATGTGAAAAATGCTTGCATACAGTCCTCACCTGCATACTTATGGCAAAAAACCTGTCGTGAATGTAATGAAACGCCAATTTCTGAGCAAGCCTCAATGGCTCCTTGTAGCTACCATCTCTGATGGAGCTATCATCTACCAGGTGACATCAGTCACAGAGCTTTCTGGCCTACCAGGGACCCCCCCCCCCAAAAAAAATAAGGACCATATCTGTCAACATCACCATCCAGTGTTTGAACATGTGGGGCAGCCATACTAGGAGCCCCCTGAACTTTTAACAATGGCAAATGAGTGATTACTATGTACAGTATATATTTCAGGCAAAATGGGTGATACGTGCAGCTTTAAGATTTAGGCTTATAAATAGAATTATATATGAACAAATCCACAAGGATCCTTGTGGATTTGTTCATTTGATGCATCACACTATTGTGATTTCTGTGTGTTAAGATTATATATACTGTATTAGTATGAATAAATACATGGTGTCCATATAAATACATTTATACTCATATATTCATACTGTACATATATTTTCAAAGTTACAGATAATAAACACCAACTTTGACACATAAATACAAACTGTTAGTATGAAAAAATAAATGACTAAAGTGCGGAACAATGAAATAAATTGACAAAGTTATTCCCGTGTGGCACCTCACCTCATTCCTACACAAAAAACATGTCCTTTCACCAGCCCACTACAGCTAAACCCCAAGAGGTAGAGACTATTGACTTGGATTTTTGTCCTTCCTGGATGCTAATTAACAATGTCAACAAAAAAATGATTTTTTTTTTTTCAGATCAATTTTTTTTTCTCACCACAGGGATGTCAGCATTTAATAGTTGTGCAGTGCAAGGGCTAATATCGAGTGACATCCATATAAAATCTTTAGAAAATTTGAATATTACGAGGCACATTAACTCTCCCACAGGTGACCGGAGCATCATCAGTCTATTGCTTGAGGGAGACAGGAACAGCTTATGGGTTAATGTAGGACAATTCATATTACAAAATTTTGATGAGAATTAAAAATACATCTGCTTTGAATTTTCTTACCTTATTAAGCATATTGTGTGCAACTCTATACTGGTACTCATGATCCGAGATAACCACACCAGCTAAGTTGTCAGACCGCACATAAACATGGCACATGTATTCTGCAATTAATAAAAGACGAGGTAGTAGACTTGTTTCTCATAAGAAGCACTGAGAAAATATAATACAATAATGTAAATGGCTCTCAAAAGGATAATTTAATTAGAGTTTATGTTCCATAAACCTGGAACTTATAATGCATTAAACTTTTACTAATACAGTAAGTGTTCAATGTGCATTTAAATGAATTAAGGTTCCATATACAGGAGCGTTTAGTTCATCTTTTATAGACTCATTAAATCAAATATTGACTGGATTGTCCATCGCTTATTCGTTTCGTGCAGTTGCATCTAACACTATACGTGCATTTGTAAAAATAAAATAAAATAAAAGACATGAATCTTGAGGAAGCACTGCTGTACTCGGTGATCAATATTCTCCATAGAAGTGCACAGTAATATCAATCCCTTATATAGCTTTTGAAACTTAAAAGAGGAGAAGCAAGCACTAAACTGGAACAGGACCAAAATCTTCAGACACACCCAACTGCATTAGTAATGTGAACTTTCAAGAAAACCATCAGAAGAGTTTTAGATGTGTATTGGATGTGACAGCTTAGAACTGTGGCGGGCTTTTCGCTTGGGCAGTGTCGCTCGGATGCCAGTCATGTGTAGTTCACCAGGGCAGTTGGAGCCTTATATGTATCGGAAACTGTGTTCAGTGTTACAGGTATTTACTTTAAATATTATCAAGATAGCAAAGAAATTAACATTTAATGAAGAGTGATCCTGGGCGACATAGATTTGAATCGTGGCCGGGTCATTTAGAGTTCTTAGTGATCTATGGCTCACTCGTTTAATATTGTCTGTCTCATATACGTATACACAAACTTAGCACTGCTGGTTTGCTGAAACCAGCATGCCAACAGTCGACTAAGGGTTGTACCAGAGGAATACCCTGAGCCAAATAGGGTATTTCCTGTTTTCTCAAGCAGAAAACCACTCTGGCAAAGTTCAGACTCCTGCACAACTGCTTGACCAACCCCCCAAGTAAACTGGAGCCGATCCAACACAGGATGATGACAATACTGCAGGCCTCTGGACAAAGGCCAGACAAAGCTGGACAAGCAAGTCTAAAGATAGCTGGTATTTAGCATTCAGCTTTCGGGCTTACCAGTGAGCTGGAGTGACTGGAAGCACAACTAGCAGGTGTGGAGACACTGGAATCAGAAGAGAATTGACTTGGGGAGCTGGCTGGGAGCTCAAGCCGGCCAACCTGATGGTGGTACTAATGAGTTTCAAGTTCGTTTGAGTGAATACCTTGGACTTGTTCACAGAGTTCTTTGGTAGTTTTCAAGGTTTCATTTTATGTGAGCCCTTCAAGTTGTCTGTAAATTTTGTCTGCTAATTTTCTGGAGGTTTTCCTGGTGAGGTGGCAGGTATTCACCAGCTCCCTGTGGTTCTCATGAGGGGGGCCAGGTTTGGGTTTGGTCCTGAGTAGGCCAAACAGAACAATTCACGACTGATTTGAGATTTTAGTATGAATCAATCTCAGAAATTTAGCTTCATGGAGCCACAAGGGGTCCTTCTACAGGAAATAATTGGAATGTATTGATTTTTTACTGCATAGTAAAAAACAGCCTGGTTGGTCAGTCCAGCAACCAGGAGGCCTGGTCGACGACCGGGCTGCGGGGACGCTAAGCCCCGGAAGCACCTCAAGGTAGTAACCCTACTAAGATGAGTTCCTAGAAAAACAGGCCTCACTAACAAGTATGATAACAATAAAATTCACTATTAGCCTTAACCACTGCACTGACCCAAACAAATGTCATTTTGAGAGTTGTGCAGTTTTTTACTTAGGCTATATTTTAATGTTTTCCTCACTCTGTGTTTTGAAATGAAAATAGTTGGGTGAAAACATTTTCACATTACCTTTACCTGACCATTTATAAAAAAAATATGTCCTTAACAATTGCACTATGAAGTTTTTGCCCAAAACAGGTGTGCAGTGCAGGGGTTAATGAAAAGGCTAACATTACCTTGCTCTTTAACGGATTGTCTTGAATATGGATTACTTCGTTCTGTGATAATTCTGCTGGTAAAAGCCATAAATTCCTGAACTGATCCACGCTGAAAATAACCAAACTGCTGAACATCATAAGCCGCCTTAAGTAAGTGTGCTTTCTCTGATCCCTTATATAACACACACACTGCAAATAACTTGACCATCCTGGAAATCTGCAAGTTAAAAAAATAAACATTAGTGATGACACAAATTCAAGGCATATTTTATATATATATATATATATATATATATATATATATATATATATATATATATATATATATATATATATATATATATATATATATATATATATATATATATATATATGCGCGAACAAGCCTGAATGGTCCCCAGGACTATATGAGTTTTCATTATTCATATATATATATATATATATATATATATATATATATATATATATATATATATATATATATATATATATATATATATATATATTTTTTTTTTTATATATAGGGTATATATATATATATATATATATATATATATATATATATATATATATATATATATATATATATATATATATATATATACCCTATATATATAAAAAAAAAAAAAAAAAAAAAAAAAATTATATATATATATATATATATATATATATATATATATATATATATATATATATATATGTCGTACCTAGTAGCCAGAACTCACTTTTTGGCCTACTATGCAAGGCCCGATTTGCCTAATAAGCCAAGTTTTCCTGAATTAATATATTTTTTCAAATTTTTTTCTTATGAAATGATAAAGCTACCCATTTCATAATGTATGAGGGCAATTTTTTTTATTGGAGTTAAAATTAACGTAGATATATGACCGAACCTAACCATCCCTACCTAACCTAACCTAACCTATCTTTATAGGTTAGGTTTGGTTAGGTAGCCGAAAAAGTTAGGTTAGGTTAGGTTAGGTAGGTTAGGTAGTTGAAAAACAATTAATTCATGAAAACTTGGCTTACTAGGCAAATCGGGCCTTGCATAGTAGGCTGAGAAGTGCGTTCTGGCTACTAGGTTCGACATATATATATATATATATATATATATATATATACCCTATATATAAAAAAAAAAAAAAAAAAAAATTATATATATATATATATATATATATATATATATATATATATATATATATATATATATATATATATATATATATGTCGTGCCTAGTAGCCAGAACGCACTTCTTAGCCTATTATGCAAGGCTCGATTTGCCTAATAAGCCAAGTTTTCACGAATTAATTGTTTTTCGACTACCTAACCTAACTTTTTTGGCTACCTAACCTAACCTATAAAGATAGGTTAGGTTAGGTTAGGTAGGGTTGGTTAGGTTCGGTCATATATCTACGTTTTTTTAACTCCAATAAAAAAAAATTGACCTCATACATAATGAAATGGGTAGCTTTATTATTTCATAAGAAAAAAATTCGAGAAAATATATTAATTCAGGAAAACTTGGCTTATTAGGCAAATCGGGCCTTGCATAGTAGGCTGAGAAGTGCATTCTGGCTACTAGGTACGATATATTATATATATATATATATATATATATATATATATATATATATATATATATATATATATATATATATATAATATATATATATATATATTATATATATATATATAAACATATTTATTTTGTCATGTGAATCCCCTGCATAGGAGTGGAACTGCCTTTTCCCTTCACCTTCAATGCCTCTGCACTGGAAGTATACATCTACACCAGTCCAGATGAGTCATCGGTCCTGCCACCTCTCCATACCTCCCAGGGCCTGGCACGGCCTGGTATGACTCAGAGGCAAGCTGGGTGCCTCTGCTAGCCGGTAGTTTTCCCCCCACAAACAAGCAGTTAGCCACCTTCAACTGACAGTGATGCAGCTCAACACAAAGGCACTGCCAGCCACAACGAGCAGTTTGCTAGTTGACCAGAGGTCCACCTTGCGTTGACACTGGATGACTCATCACCGCCGGACTATATAAAGGGCGCTGCCTCCCTGGAGAGCCAGTCTCTCCCTTAGTGCTCTAGGATCACCTACATGTCTCTTACCCGTCGTCCGCCTTCAGCCAACGTCGTGTGACTGATGCCATGGTGGTATGGTAGCTGTCTTCGGTACACCAGTATATCTTTATGCTTTTATTCATTGCTTATACTGTAGTTTATTTTTACATTTAAGATCATACTAACTTGTTCACTGGGGCATTTATGTTCATTAATATTTCAGTAATTTGTTTAATTATTTATTCGATGATTTTTATTTGTTTCCACCTGTGACTTACACACTGCAAGACCAATAGTAGCATTTTTGTTTTATTATGTGCAGGAGAGCCATACCATCTTGGTTCAGTTTTGTATATTAATACATCTTCAGAAGGTTGACTCTTTCTGAAGATGTATTAATATACAAAAGTACTTTAGGAAATTCCTGTTTCAATTTTCCTCTGTGGTCTGACACTGTCATATATATATATACCTGGATACACCTGTTGACAATTTCGAGGGTCAGTGTACCCGCCGCCTGTTCCATGCTCAGGCTGTTCTACATTGCTGCTCGCAGCACATGTCCTGCATACACAAGAGGATTTGCAAATGGATTTTAAAACCCACCTAAAGTTACGCAACTTCACCTTGCCCAATCCAAACTACCCTAACCAAACCCAACCAAGCCTAACCTAAGCTTATACATCCTAACCTAATAACATATATACATTTTAACAGAAAATGATCTTTGTCAAATGATCAAGTGCACTTTCTGATCATACCCCCTTAGCGGATACCAAGTCTAAGATACCTATAGTATTTTAACCACACGGCCTGGCTGCCACACCGCCATAAATACCTACATAACTCTCCAGATGTTTAAGGAGGAAGCCTGTGGCTGGTCACTGTCATCACTGTACCCTGAGCACGGCCTGCCTGGCCAGGTCTGAGGCTTAGTGCAATTACCTAAAATAAACATTTCCACTGTGATTTGAAACTTGAACCGCTTCCTTACTTGTATTTCTGTTTAGTAAATAGTGGTTTGAGTTGGAATGAGAAGAGGAAGCCTTCTTGACGGGCGCATGAGAGACTTAGTCATCGAAGGTAACAGCTGATGCACACAACTCCAAGCTACATAATAAGGGAAGAAGCAGAGTGGCGGCAGCGTCGCTGAGGAATCCACACCCACTCTGGACCTCCCGCCAACCCCATAATAAATACTCCCAAGCAGTACTGGAATGCAACAAGTCTTCCGATCCCTCTATAAATTATGAGCTTAGAATTTAGGATATGCCTTATTCTATCGTCTATAATATAATATTATTAATTTTTCCATGTTATTGTAAAAATGATTTGGAAGAGATGATGCAAGAAATGGGCGTGATGGGCGTCTCGGGGAGGGTGAGATAAGGGTGCGAGGGTGGTGGAGGGCGGCGCCGGGGGCGGCCTCGCAGGGACTAGTTCGCTGGTCGGCGTCGCTGGGGATCGATCGTGGGAGTGGCGCGGCTCATCAGCTGGTCACTAGCAGCTAGGAGGAGGGGGACTATTTTCCTCATTGTTATCCGCTCCCTAAGTCCAGTTTACACTCCTAAATACTGCAACATGACAATTTAATGTGTACTTCGTGTGTTTAGTTCATTATGTTGTGTTAGGACGGAAGTGGGATTAAATAAGACGCCGACCTTTTTCATGTGCCCGTTATTCTGAACAAGACGAACAGTTTCACAAGATACTATGAGGAGCATCTAATTGGGGAACAGGGTTATAGGTGAGTACCGAGATTACCAGTTTGCAGTGTGCTCAGCCCTTTGTATAGACAGTAAACACGGGGCAGTATTATGCCGTGAACATGTGGCACTGTGGTTATTTACGCGAGGCAGCAGTGCCTGTGGCCGCCCCGTGTGTGTATGTGTGTGTGTGTGTACCCTCTACAACGCACACACACTCACATCTCAGCCCAACACGATGTTATCTACTTATTTATTCATTGACTGATTCATTTGTTTATATACAAGAAGGTATATTGAGTACGTGAGAGTATATAAACACTGGTTCTCTTACAGTCTTTGCCAAGTCACTAACACGCATAGTGTTTTTGGCCAGTTATCGTCGGCTCGGGGACACAAATAGCCACTTTGTTCACTTAATTGTGTGTACGCGAACCCTTTGGTACGTACATGTGTGTGTATGTGAACCCTTTGGTACGTACATGTGTGTGTATGTCCGGGGTCAGGATGTGTAAGTGTCAATGTGTAGGATGTCAACTCCCAATGTGGCTGAGAGTTGTTGTAGAAACAGGTTCGTGACCCTGTCAAAGCAAGAGAGACATAAAGATGTGTGTGTGTGTGTATCTGCAACAAGAATCACAAAAACAATGATCTAAGTATACATAATTTTTTTTTTTTTAAGAATTAATGACTGCTGAACGCGTTTTTGGCTCAATTAACCATCATCAGAGTAAGATAAAGATATGTATTGTTACAAGTAAGGCTTTCGTAGAACGAAATTCGATTGAGTCAGCTCTGATCAAACAATGGAACAACAGCCTTAATGTAAGCCCTGGCATGTACAGATTCGGTCCCCATACAAGTTGCAATGTATCCGTCCGTATAATGTAGCATCCATTTAACCTTTTTTGGGGGGAGAAGGGGAGTTTTCCAATTGCTGTGCAATATTGTAACTTAAAAATGGGTCAAGTTTGTATATACCAATACTAACATTGAGAAGATTTGGACACTGATTAGGGCAGACTCAATCTAATTCCTTCCAACAAAACTACTGCAAATTGGTAATGCTTTTTGCTCCTCCCCAATTAATAGTGTGATCACACAAACGTGTGTATATACAATGCACTAGATGTTTGGGCAGTTCTAATACTATAAGCATGTTGGGACAAAAGAAATTGTAAGGCTTTTCCGGTTTGTCCGTGGTACACAAACTCGCAATAATTGCAGGGAATCGAAAACACACAACCTGCTAAACCTGGGGAATTTTGTATTAAATTGGACTTGATTGTACCATTATTGAGCACAAAATTGATATTAAGGTATCGTGTATGTGTGTGTGTGTGTGTGTGTGTGTGTGTGTGTGTGTGTGTGTGTGTGGTGTGTGTGTGTGTGTGTGTGTGTGTGTGTGTGTGTGTGTGTGTGTGTGTGTGTGTGTGTGTGTGTGTGTGTGTGTGTGTATGTATATATATATATATATATATATATATATGTGTGTATATCACGAAAATAAACACGTGATTAAGAATGTGACAATGTCACAATATATATATATATATATATATATATATATATATATATATATATATATATATATATATATATATATATATATATATATATATACATACATACATACATACATACATACATACATACATACATACATACATACATACAGGGTAGATAAAGATAAACTATTTAACATGGGTGGTATGCGAACAAGGGGACACAGGTGGACACTGAGTACCCAAATGAGCCACAGGGATGTTAGAAAGAACTTTTTGCACAATCTGTGTACCAGTTGATTGACAGTTGAGAGTTGAGACCAAAGAGCCAGAGCTCAACCCATGCAAGCACAACTAGGCGAGTACAGGCTTCCTGTCCCCAACAAAACAAATTACCATATTATAATTATTTAGGATAAAACCCACACATGTGTATTGTACTGTATTTGTGTATTTTATATAAGATTTACATCAAGTCTTTCACACACTCCTCATTGTTTTATCATGGTCTGAGTGTATGGTTAGAACAAGACTTACATCTCAACAACTCATACCAAATAATAATAATTATTATGTCATTATTAATAAGCATGATACAGTATTTAGATTGTTGGAGTACAATGTATGAACATCAGAGGTCCACATATGTTCAATATCCTCCCATCAAGTATAAGAAATAATGATGGAACAAAAGTGGAATTTTTCAAGGAAAAAACTGGACAGTTTTCTGCAAGATGTGCTGAACCAGTCGGGTTGTAGTGGATATGTGGGCCTGCGGGCTGCCCCAAGCAATGCCTGTTTGAACCAAGCTCTCACAAGTCAAGCTTGGTTCTGGGCCGAGTTTAGAGAGTAGAAGAAATCCCAGATCTCCATCCATATACAGTTGACTCCATTCCCGACTCATAATTGGGGATCCCAGGTTTGATTCCTGGAAGGGACAACCACATTGCAACCGGAGATGCCTCCAGGATGCATTTTCCATCCCCTGTGGCTAATATCACTTGGCAAAACTTTAATATCAACCTATAAAATGATAAACTACAAAGTGAACATGTCTGAAAAGAAATATAACCACATCTAGCTTATTTCTCACGTCCCTAGCCTCAAAACTCATTTTCAAAAGGTAGCAGGGGCCATACCTGAGTTAACACCTTACCTACTCAAAATTAAAATGAATTAAAGGATTTGGTTTTAAAAGCCCTCAATAGCTTTCCAAGGCTCTGTTTCTTTTAATGTTGCATCCATCTGTTATTCCCTAACAATCCCCATGGTGTGCAGGATAAATTAACTAAAAAGAATTGTTTTCCTTTTAATATTGTTAAAATGCTTTTCCTGATTACAGGAAAACAAAAAATTGTATGAGTTACTTTTGCCATGATGGAGTTAGGAAGTTTGACAATTTACAGGCATTCCACCGCAATCTGCCTCAGTCCTGCCAGCCATGAGTGCAGGACTGCTCCTCGGTGCAGCGTAATGTTGTGTACCTGAGCTTTTAATAAAAACAAATTTTAGGAAGAGAGCGCAGCTCAGTGTTTCCTTGCGGCGGGCCCGGAAGACACCACCCGCGCGTACTGCTCCAACCTTTACCACACGACAAAACCATATAGAATGTTCTCAAAATCTAGGTCAAGCTCAGTACAACCACACTATACAAATAATTATAAAATAGGATTACATAGATGTAAATTTGATAATAAAAACAAAATGGCATCGGTGACGCAAGCAGCAGGTCTCGTGACTTACAGCAAGTCACGTGAACAGCAAACACTTTTGAATGTGTTATATTTGATTTTCTTGTGGACTAGTAGGGGTGGGGATAATTAGTGTAGTAAAAGGTGTACTTTATATTTTAGCATAATACAAACTTAAACTAGTTTATTCCGGACGTGACGAGCACTTTTAATTCTGTTCTCAACTCGATGACGTCATGCTCAAGTTTTTGCATGTTCGAAGGTCGTAACCTATTTTCATGGTCGGATCACGTTAACCACTATATTTTGTTTATATAATAAGGAAATTTATAAAATAAGTTTTTCAGAGACACTATTAAGTGAACGTTAAATTAAGAACTTGTATATACAGGTTAGCGGACAATATCGAGGCCGGATGTGGCAGTTGCCAAAGGCACAAGTTTGGCTTTGAAAAGGAAAGTAGCGTACTAACTCTTCACAGTTGTATGGTAGTTCTTTTTCTATTTTAAAAATGGACTACTGTACAAATAAACATTTCAACTTGTTTTGCATAAGGAAAGCTCGCTGAATTTAGCAGTAACAAATGAAACCAAAGTTGTCACGGATGCCTGGATAAGATAATGATTGGCAGCTGGTATGCAGGTGATAGCCAGAGTTGGGTTGAGTTAGTAGATTGGTGGGAGGGTCGGACGATTGATGGGAGGGGGGCTGTCATAAGGGTGACATTCCTATCGTTTAGTGCAACAGCCACAGTTCGTAACTGCCATACTGTATCCAATATCCCGTATGATGTGTTACTAGCAAATGTTTAGTTTCCTGGTATTCACTCTAGGCCAAGGCCACACATATTGTACTGGAACCCAAAGGAGATTTTTCCTCTACGTGTAAAAGCAAGAAAACTATTCAGTAGGCACAATATTTAAGAGTAATGTTAATTCAGCCAATGTGATCTATTTTCAAGAAAACTCTAGGCTAGGCACTCATTCATATTTGTCGTTCGAGTCATTATGGGGAGTGGCTGGGACTTGTGGATCTAGGTTTAAAGTTTTTAAAGAGGAGAAACTCGGTATTTTTGGCATATAGCGCCTAGGGTGTTAGAGTTACGGAGATCGCTCTTCTTCTATGTTGGTAAATCATACTTGGTTTCCTGTAATATTGAGCTTTGGTCTCCCGTTTTTCCAGTCATACCGTTAATTGCCTTAAGACGGAGTAGCTGTGGGACGTTTTTCAGTTTAATTTTGTGTTTAGAAATTCGCTTAGTTGTGTGCATCAAAACTTGTACATGTTCCGCCCGTTCTGTGAAAGGATCAGATTGCATATTATACTTGGTTTTTGTTGGTATTTATTTTACCTTGTCGGAAAACGTTGGACTTCCTCAAACTAACATTACTTTCCGTTGCCATTGGAAGATTGTACTCACATCCCATTATTATTGTTTGATGTCCTCCGTGACAATTTTCACAGCTTCGTGTCATCATTTCCAGATCGTTATATACTTGAGACTATTCTTACCCGAGGACCACACAACTCGAGTTCCACTCACTGAAATTGCTCCTCGTAACTTTACCCGAAGTTCATAGAAACATTCTGGTGCCAAGTGACGTTAAACAAGATGAACGTGCTGCAGATTCTACTTGCACTTGAGCATCAGTCGAGATACACAGGTTGCCTGCAGGCCTACCCATTTTTTTTTTTTGCAAGTTGAGCTGCTGGTATACGAAAACGGCATTACACAGAGAAATATATATATTGCATGTACTCTTGCAAGGGCAGATGGGCTACGTGACACGTGAGCTTGTCACCTTCATATGCATTGCATAATTTTGATACTACAGAATTATATCTTGATATTTAGTAAGGGTGTTTTAGGTCAACAAATGTATAGGCTCCCAAACAGTAACAATAAGCTAGACAGGGCACTTGTGGAAGTTGAATTGCGATAAAATTATTTCCCCGTTAATATAGGCGGGGTTGTTTACACCGGATGAGGATACTGGTATCACTAAACGGAAATCTCGCCCCCTTGCCATCACCAGTACTTGCAAGACAACGTGTTGTGAGCCTAGTAGGCAGAGCTGTTGTCACCCTCTAATAATATAACCACCCTCAGCGTGTCTTGTCTTGCTGTTGTTGTTTATATATATACTGTACATCTTTGGATATTTTGAAGTTGATGTGTCCATATTTTAGCTGTTCAAGATTATTCTCGTATGTTCAATTATGGCGAGGTTTGCTGCAAATGAAAATATAATTGGTATCATGCTTGTAGATGACCAGAGCCAGAACCAGCAAGGGATGGTGGTGGTGTGGTGGGCAGGGTGGGCGATTTAGCCACGCCAGCCACAGCAGAGGTTATTTCCGACTTATAGCACGGACTCACGAACGCACATGAGTCTTCTTGGTGGTGTCTGGGGCTCTGTTTCCTGTCCGAGGCACTGACTGCGTACCCTTACTTCCTAGTAACCTGTAGCAGGTGCCTCATCTTGGCACGTGTCGCTCATTATGACCAGTAGCTGAGCCGTGTCCACAACGTGATGTACTAATAAGTACTGTGCAAGTAGCTACATGTCGCTCGCGCCACCCAGGGGTAGTCCTGCCCCTGCTTCCCCTTCATTTCTCAACTTGGCTTAAGTCGGTGCAATGACCCAGGTGTGTGACAGATGATGATGTGACAGTGTTGACCTTGTACCTCGTGCTGCCACAGTTGCCACCCTCGTAGAGTGGTACACCACATGTTTATTTACTCACCCTCTTTTATCACCCGCTTTACCATATTCACAATGTTATAACATGATAAGCCTTATATTTGTTACGGCACACCTTCCTTGCACTCATGAATGGGATGCCCTGGTATCCTCTGTGAGGCCTTGGGATCGATTTGGAGCGCTCTCACGAACGGACCTCAGGTCAGGCTGTTGTGGTTTGCGAACTGCAGGTGCATAGCCATCACTACCCCATGATAGACACCTACAGGAACTTCACAGTTCCGTCTTGAGATCGTCAACCTTTGGTTTGGCAATATTTATATTTATCATTAACATAAGAGCACATTTCAGAGGCTTTGGTGTGATTTCAGCAGTATAGATCTGAAGAGCACAAATGTCTTGAATAGCATCATTGTCGTGGTATCCTTTGTTTGAAAGATTATTATTATCCACCGTCCAATTTTCCCAGCAGAGGTTGTTCACATTGCTCTGCTTTTCATACCTTAGTTCGCCGATGTATCATTATTCCTATACATTTTCACATATTTTCTTTATGCTTTGTTGTTGTTATAGATTTAGCTACTCGGAACAAGTTCCAAATTTTTTTTGCTTTGTTTATGCTATGTAAACAGCTTGTTTTATCATATAGCCCCTTGGCGTTCATGGATTATTTTTTTACGTCCATGGTTCATTTTATATAACCGTTATTATAACGCAACAAGTGGGGGGTGAAATCGTTTTTACCAAATATTAGTTTTTTTGGTTTACTGTAAATACCAATTGTGAGAAGAAGAAAAGCATGGGTTAAAACTGGAGGAAGTGCGCTATAATCGGGGCAGAGTACGAGCGAGGGTGGAGCCTCACCACCTACCCACCCACTAGGCTTACCCTTACCCCTCAACTGCGCAATTATCGCTGCGGCAACCACTAGTGTCTCCTGGAAGACCTGAGCAAGCGTCAACGTAGTTAAAACGGATTTTCCCGTGTTTTACGTTTCATTACGCCTGTACAGCATGTATCTGCCTTAATTTTAGTTGTGTTGACAAAATGTTGAAATCGTTTTTTTTAGTTGTGTTGACAAAATTAAAATGCTAACACCCGAATTGGAACCACATTATCATAACGAAAAGTAAACATTAAATGTCCAAGCACTTTAGTTTAATGTTTTCATTGATAATTACATAATTCGCTACCACCACTTCCCACCTACCAAACTCATATCACCATCACCACCTACTCTATTTCACTGCCACCCCCTCCCCCCGTTTCCTACCCTTTCTCACCGCACCCTCGCTATCTACCCCTTTTCACCATCCCCACTACCTACACCCCTCCCCCGTTCACCACCACTGCTACTCTCCACCTTTACCACCACTACCTTCCACCTTCACCACCACTGCCACTCTCCACCTTCACCACCACTGCCACTCTCCACCTTCACCACTGCTACTCTTCACCTTCACCACCACTGCCAATCTCCACCTTCACCACCACTGCCACTCTCCACCTTCACCACCACTGCCACTCTCCACCTTCACCACCACTGCCACTCTCCACCTTCACCACCACTGCCACTCTCCACCTTCACCACCACTGCCACTCTCCACCTTCACCACCACTGCCACTCTCCACCTTCACCACCACTGCCACTCTCCACCTTCACCACCACTGCCACTCTCCACCTTCACCACCACTGCCACTCTCCACCTTCACCACCACTGCCACTCTCCACCTTCACCACCACTGCCACTCTCCACCTTCACCACCACTGCCACTCTCCACCTTCACCACCACTGCCACTCTCCACCTTCACCACCACTGCCACTCTCCACCTTCACCACCACTGCCACTCTCCACCTTCACCACCACTGCCACTCTCCACCTTCACCACCACTGCCACTCTCCACCTTCACCACCACTGCCACTCTCCACCTTCACCACCACTGCCACTCTCCACCTTCACCACCACTGCCACTCTCCACCTTCACCACCACTGCCACTCTCCACCTTCACCACCACTGCCACTCTCCACCTTCACCACCACTGCCACTCTCCACCTTCACCACCACTGCCACTCTCCACCTTCACCACCACTGCCACTCTCCACCTTCACCACCACTGCCACTCTCCACCTTCACCACCACTGCCACTCTCCACCTTCACCACCACTGCCACTCTCCACCTTCACCACCACTGCCACTCTCCACCTTCACCACCACTGCCACTCTCCACCTTCACCACCACTGCCACTCTCCACCTTCACCACCACTGCCACTCTCCACCTTCACCACCACTGCCACTCTCCACCTTCACCACCACTGCCACTCTCCACCTTCACCACCACTGCCACTCTCCACCTTCACCACCACTGCCACTCTCCACCTTCACCACCACTGCCACTCTCCACCTTCACCACCACTGCCACTCTCCACCTTTCCCATTTATATGAGCCTTCACACATTTATATTTATATATCATCGGTTCAGAAATAAGGTTGCAAATGTGTGGTACAAGATGAAATGTATACACAATGAAATCACTATAATATTGTATATCCGAGGAAACGAAGGAGTGCGGGAACGAACCTGTGTCTCATGACACCCTAGAGGCGAGCAGCTCCATAGACCACAATGTGTTTAAAGTTGGAATGGGTACCAGTTCGGTGTCTCTAAATTCCTAGTGAGTTTGGGCAGACTCCAGGTTGTGTACAGGGTGCGTCTGAGATGACGCGGGACGGCTGGTTTGATCCCGTTGGCCTAATCCAAAAATTTACCAAGTATTTATTAAGAACTCGCTGGAAAGTTAAAAGCATCAGTTGGACAAATACATCAGTGGGAGTATGTTGGTATATAACCTGCTTTACACTGGCAGCTAGGTCTACCGCAGATTCCTATATTTGTTAATATTTATGGAAAGCGTAATAATTTATCATACAGTTGCGAATATGTCGAATGTTAATTTGCGTTTGAAGTCCGTCAACCGGTATGATCCTGATGTGTGTTGGTGCGGTGGATCGGTTGCCTCGAGGCTGAGGAAGATGGCGGGGTTGCACCAAGCACAACAGGAAGACGACACTTTCACTGATGGTAAGGTGAGGACGCGTCCGTGACTCCATTCAGAAGACAACACGCGCTTCGCCATCTCCTTGACATTGTTCCCTCCCACACAATTACTCTGCCACTCTTCTTAACCTTAAGATCTGTGTAAATTTATAGTTTTGTTTTATATTAATATATTTAGTTTATAATATATTTACTTACCCCCACACCGCGAGACATTATTTTCTCATGCACCTGCTCGTTGGCCACTATCATTGAAGGTCAGCGCTGGAATCACACTCTTCCTAGCAGGCACAGTATCCAGGAGCTATGCCGAATCTTTAACGCCGAATCAACGTTGACTTAAACACTGGATTCAACGTCGAACCAATGCCACTCTTGGATATTGTGCCCACTGGGTTGGGGTCACATCGAAATCAATTATGGGTGATGAGGTCGTGCCGGTTCTTGTCTTAAACCTGGGGAACCTTGAACTTTAACCCTCACTGTAATAAACGATAATGACTATGCGTAAGAACAGAACCATTGTTACACTTAAGGTCTGCAACTATGCATTATGTGGCCTAGATTATACATTATTACATTGACGGTTTCCTTTCTCGTGTATAATTACTAAGTGAAGGGTGGTATTGCATTTTTTCTTAGTCACCTGTTGGGTGACCTAGGGAATATTACCTGATGACGCCGTAATACACTCCTCACTTGTTACATGCATTTCATGTAACCTACACTTTGTTACCTGCACTGTCTTACCAGCATTATATGTAACCTCTACTGGACTGTTACCAGCGACCCGCACGCCATTCCCGGCATCATATGTGACTTGCATTCTGTTACCGGCACCATCTGTAACCTGCATTGTCTGTTACTGTAATCATCTGTAACCTGCATTCTCCGGTACTGGCATCCTATGTAACCTGCATTCTATTACCTGCATCATCTGTTATGTTTTGAGGCAACACCGAGTGAATTTGCTTTGTTTTAATGTTCTTAGGCTTTATGAACTGTTACTTTGTGTGTCTGTAGATATACTAAATATGTATATAAATATCCAGAATAAAAAGAAGCATTATTTAAAGTTTGCTATACAATATTGTAAGAATCTTTTTTATACTTTTGTATTCGATTTGCACACATTTGCCTTCAGAACTGCACTTCATAATAAAAAGTGCACATTTTGTGTATAACCGCATACAGTATTGAAAAAAACTGTACACAAGGTAAAAAAATACTAGTTATATACATACCGGTATATAATTATATGAATAGACAGTCATAATATTCAATAATTATGAATACAAAATCAAATTGTAATATTTTTATTATGTCAGTATTCAGTTGCATACATATAAAAATAAAATAGTTGGTTTTCTCCGAAACTGACATTATTAACCCATAAAAAACATTCATGAAACCTTCATGAATTTTAGACTTGTAGAAACTAATTTCAGAAGCCATCTGAACAGCAGTGTGTGTAACAATTCGCTCATCGTCCTATACACACATTGTTTTTTTACTGTTACCCACCATCTGCTTCTCCCAGTTGCTGACAAGAGACTTCCGTCAAAGACTCTCCTTACTCTCAGAAATTGCCTAATCGGTATCAAATATCGATCTGACAATTAATGTCAGGAACTTATTCAGACCTAGTTCTTTTCTCAAGGACACCGGGAAGGAGTAATGATAGCTTAAGTAAGTTTAACAGCATTTACTAAAGTAATATCAATGTAACTATTCATGATCGCAAAAGTAACTTGCAATATTTTATCTATGAGGTATACTTGAATATCAATTTTCCAGTCTCTGCTTGCAACTTGTCCTCTGGGAGGAGAGCCACTCAAGGTATTGGATTGGGAACGGCTACAAAATTAGAGCTATTATATACTCTATTCATGGTTAGGTTAGGTTTCATTACATTAATACAGAGTATTATTGACAAGGGGAATTATGGAATTCGAGAACTATTTCAGTTTGCCCGAAAATTACATTTACAGAAAACCAATTTCTGCAAAGAAAATAATTTCAACATACACCTTTTTATATGTTAAACCAACGATTTTATATACGATAACTTGAGAACATTCTCTGCTTATAACAAAGCTTTTAATAAAGCTTATAACAGAACTGTTTGCCAGTTTATATATAGACTATTACATGGAACCGTAATATTCTTTCAGATCATCACATATTTAAAGTTATACAGGTGGTTTGAAAGGAGCGTGGTTTCTCATGGCTGTTAGGACGGGCTGTGGCCACTATATCACTTCATCAGTAGAGCACATTAATTATAATTATAATAATAATAATAAACAAAATCATATAAATCAATGCAAAAATTAAAAGCAGCCTAGCCTCGAAATTTATCTTTCACTCGCAGAACATGTTTTAGAGTCAGCTACTCAACTAAAATTTCCCAGCCTATTCTCCTGTTTTGGTAGTACTTATAGTAACGATGT
Source organism: Procambarus clarkii (assembly GCF_040958095.1). Classification (NCBI taxonomy): domain Eukaryota; kingdom Metazoa; phylum Arthropoda; class Malacostraca; order Decapoda; family Cambaridae; genus Procambarus; species Procambarus clarkii. Next base: position 18,466,905 of record NC_091235.1, read on the forward strand.
GGACCATAGTATATATATACCGACATACAACGAAATTTGAAAGTAGAAATCGGCACTATTGAGTTGGACGAACCGGAAAATATTTTTTACTTGTGTTGCTTTGACAAACTAACATTCCTAGGCCTAATACGCGATATCTGACGCCTAATATAGTACATGTGTGTGCGCTATACTAGGCCTAGGAATGTTTTAGTTTTATAGCTTCATTTATTTTAAAAGAATTCCTTACTAGTGGGTATATTACTATCTAAAAGCTAAATACAGTACGTACGAATTCGTGACTATTGGCGACCGTCACAATAGGTACAATCTAAACAGGAGGATGGGTTGCAATTTCCATGTAGCACATATTCGCCTATAGTGAGCCCGTAACTCTCACTGGACTATTATACATTTATACAAAATGAATGTCACTGCTATACAGGCATAATTATTCATTCATTATGCCATTCTCGTGCAGCCACTCCTTGATCTAACCCACAATTAGGCTATTCATAAATATAATTGTATTTGTTCATTAAATGCAAGAATATTGTGAATATAATGGCACGGGGAATAAAAAAAAATCACTCAAAAGAAATTCACCTTCCAACATCTGGGGTTCCCGCTATTGACAAATAAATGGCAACCCGTGCTATTATGGCAAATATTCTTTAATCATGGGTTTGTTGGGGTATCATTAGATTGGGCTCAACAAGCCTGTCTTTACTATACCCTAAATGCTGCTTGGAAATGTACGTGACATTGGCACGAGAACTAAATAACAATCACTATCACTAAATTTAAATTTTAAGTTTCTTATCGCTATATGTCCATCCGACGACCTCTGGCATCTGCTCCCCATGTATTCTTCAGCCCGGCCGCAGGGTTGCAGGATTGGGCTATAAGTAGCCTAATTGGGCTTTTTGTCGCCCAATTAAAAATCTACCCTTGTATGTCGCCATTTGCAATATTTTGGGCTACTTTTAAAATAAGCTGGGCTATGTATTCTGAAAAGCATATCTATCGTTAAAAAAACATATTTGGCCACTTTTAATTAATTAATATAAATTTTGCGACTTAGACGCTGGCTACTTTCAGTAACACGGACCCTAGCAACCCTGTATTCAGGACCTCTGTTTGTCGCTGACGCCTGAAAGAGCAGCATATTCTTTGGCTCGCTAGGCCTGCAGTTCCTGTTTCCTGCAACTCATTTATGGACTAACCTGTCGCCGAATTACATTTAGTCCTGGAACGCATGTACATTTGCCTGGCCCACCTAGACTTCAGCTCCACCTTTAAAATACAGTTACCCACAATCAGTCCAAGGGCTATTCATGCCCGTGCCACTCCTTGGATGGCTTAATCTTCATCAATCAATATCGGTCACCGTCTGTCATTAGTAAAAGACCATCCGTTACCTGGGGCTTCAACCACTGGCCCCCAAATGCTGCTTTAGTGGGCCGATCCTTACACAATACCTCTGATGGGCGGGATCCCACAACCACCCCGGGCTTTGACTTTTGGCCCCCAACTGCTGATGCATATATAAAACACTCCCCCCTCAGTATTAGGTCAACCTTTTGTTGCCTGGGACTGCTTCACTGGTCCCCCAACTTTTTCAAGGTTCACTTGAAGACTCTACAGGGCCCCTCCTTACCTTCAGGTCCAAACTGTTAGTGTGTGTAGCTTCTCGGTCTGTCTGTTTGCACACAAACGGTGCCTGGCGAGCCGTTCCAGTTTCACACATTCCTAACCTCCGTCTTAACTTTACTCTAATCAAAGTTTCCTTCCTTCTCTCTGGGATGGGATTCAGAGTTCTCGGAATCACCACAAGGTAACCGCTAAGTAAGGATGTCAACATCCTGACATCCAGGACACAGGAGGCGTTCTTCCTCTGGATTTCGACACTACAAGAATGCGTTAAACATAATAAATTCAAATTTGTGATGTATATGTTAAAAAATCATTCTATATGGCATGTAAATGTCGTTGCCTAATCCCAATAGTGTTGCATTTTTTATATTAAAATTTATATTGACCTTAGTGAGTATCTTTTAGACTGAACCTTGCAGAATTGCTTCAGAACTGTGCGTTTAGCTATAAAATATAGCCACTAGCACGTATAGCGTTTCGGGCAAGTCCTAAATCAAGTCCTTCATCTTCTGGTGTGTGGTTTGGGCATCATATCTTCAGCCACATTGTGACTCATCGTCTGTTAATATGCTTTTTACAAAGACCAAAATGCTAGTGATATTACTATTTGCGGTGTCGCAAGACAGCACGTTGTTCAGATGGTGGCTGTCCTTTGGCAGAGTCGCTCAAACACACCCACAGACTCAAACTTCCTTTCCACAGGCTAATCTTATTATATCTACCAGAAACTGCTAAAAATATTAACTGTAGCAAACCAGCTAGCATTCCAGGTGACATCGACAGTGTTCAGTTATGTTTATTTGACAAACACCAGTCGCTCTATAATTCATTTAGGTAATTATTCTCCGATCATAGCAGCAGGATGGGAAGGAGTAATGGAAGGTATAGCCTTCTCTCTCTCTCTCGCAAAACCGCTAATGCGCAAAGCGTCGTGCGTTTGTGAAGATGGTTATTGTGCGGTTGTCGTTCTCTATTACTGCGTGGTTGGTAGATTTTTGTATGTGGAACTCTGGCAACACTTGTAGGCCTATATCTGTTTTAGTCCGAAACGTTTTGTGTGTTAGTGGCTTTGCAAGAATGCCAAAATACCAATCTTATGTAATCTCACAAACCCATTGTACCTTCTTGTGAATAAATTTTTATTATTATTATTATTATTATAGAACAGCACGTGGTACCTCTGCTTGAGCATGGGAAAACTGACGTCATGGATCTTACGCAATTAAAGACCAGGTGCAGAAATCTCATTGTATGTCATGTTATTTTAGTAGGTTTTACGGGAGATTTTATATCCAAGATTCCACAAGAAAAGAAAACTGATCCACTTGGAACAATATAAAAATAAGAAACAAAGACACAGTACAGCAAAAACACACGCCTGAACTGAAGGTAAACAAACTAAATATAGGCGAGTGGCAACTCAAGGTCTCAAGGAATGTCTGGGAGTAGTTTGGGGGGAGACTTGAGTCAAGGCAGCCAGTTGCCTCTGTAAAGTTGGGGTGGGTGGGTTGTGTAGACTGCTTCACAAGTTACTTGAACACTCGAACAGCAGCAGTAATAATAATAATAATCAATTAGTAACTCTGTTGCCTTTTTTTTATACGGGATACTTACTTGCAGCAGTGGGCACACTTAAGGTGAGAGAAACTACGTTTTATTAAGGGGTTTGAGGTAGTTAGGAGTTTTAGAGCATAAGGGTCAACGATCCTGTGGGTTTTGAATGTGAACTTTGACCGCCAACGGATGTCTGACTTGATTTGTCTAACTTACCAAGTCCCTTGCGAATGTAGAGATTTTTTTTATTATTTTTTATATTGTTTACTTTGAGCCATCTAATTGCTGTTGCATTTGAAGTGTTTTTTGCGTATTACGATAAATAACTTTTTATAGAACAATAGATAAGCAAGTGCTATTGTACTAAGCTTCTAATAGCTAGTGCTATTGTACTAAGCTACTAATAGCAAGTGTTATTGTACTTGGCCTCTAATAGGAAGTGTTATTGTGCTTGGCCTCTAATGGCAAGTGCTGTTGTACTAGGCCTCTAATGGCAAGTGTTATTGTACTAGGCCTCTAATGGCAAGTGCTGTTGTACTAGGCCTCTAATGGCAAGTGTTATTGTACTAGGCCTCTAATGGCAAGTGTTATTGTACTAGGCCTCTAATGGCAAGTGCTGTTGTAGTAGGCCTCTAATGGCAAGTGTTATTGTACTAGGCCTCTAATGGCAAGTGCTGTTGTACTAGGCCTCTAATGGCAAGTGTTATTGTACTAGGCCTCTAATGGCAAGTGTTATTGTACTAGGCCTCTAATGGCAAGTGCTATTGTACTAGGCCTCTGATGGCAAGTGGTATTGTACTAGGCCTCTAATGGCAAGTGCTGTTGTACTAGACCTCTAATGGCAAGTGCTGTTGTACTAGACCTCTAATGGCAAGTGCTATTGTACTAGGCCTCTAATGGCAAGTGGTATTGTACTAGGCCTCTAATAGCAAGTGCTGTTGTACTAGACCTCTAATGGCAAGTGCTGTTGTACTAGACCTCTAATAGCAAGTGCTATTTGCAGCATGAAGCATAATTATGGGTTTGCAGTCCCTCAACATTTTCCCATTTGAAGTTCTTCTGCATCCTCAACCTCATTATTGTATATTGCAGAATTATATTTTAGCATAGAAATACGTGGTTCAAATGATGAGCAACAAGTCCTGTGTTCTTAAAGATGGGTTTTTTCTCTCAAGATTGATCTCGAAAGCTCTAATCCCATTCTATTTCTCAGTTTAGTTTTCACAAGCGTTACTCTCGAAAATACCCATTAAATCAGGATATTTTCAAGAAAAATAAAACTAGTTCATCATGAAAAAAGGTCTCATTTTGAATGTGTTAGGGTGCTCCATTTTGACCTTGAAGGGTTGGGTGCGTCTTTCTTTTTCTTTAATTTTTTCCAATCTGTAATTTTTAAAAAATTTTATGTTGAAATTACTCTTTTGATACCTTTAGCTCTTATTTTATTGGTAATTAATATTTTTCTTATGTACAGGTATAGTATTATGTGCAGATTATAGGAGTGGAGACAAGGAGGGTTAGAATGAAGTAATATTCTCTTGGATCCTTTTAATCCTTTCATTTTTTTATGAAATCCTTTTGTAGTTGATATTACACAACTCCAGACATCTCAGGTTTTACACATGGTGCCTTCAAGCAATTTTGGAACTTGGCTTGCACTACCTGGATGGCCTTGTTTATCTAGGTATATTTGGTGTTGTGGGGCTGGCTGCATAATACAATAAAGTAGCCATAAAAACGGAAAGAAAAAATGACAGGTTGGATAAAGTCTTTCAAACAAGAGATTCTGTATCAATGATGATACTTTACAAGATGCTAGTGCTCTCTAGAGTGGAATACTGTTGGACAATAACTGCCCCTTTCAAAACTGGAGGAATTGCTGACCTGGAGACCATGCAGAAATCCTTTACTGCTAGAATCTACTCGATAAACTATTTAAATTATTGCGACTGACTAAAATGCCTAAATCTGTATTCTCCGAGTGCAAGCAGGGGGGGATAAATAATAATTAATACATTAAAAATATTAGAGGGGTTAGTTGCAAATATGCACACAGAGAGATCATCACAGACCAGAATACGTGGCAGGATGTGTAGAATACCTCTTTTGAAAACCAGAGGTGTAATTGGTACTCTGAAAGAGAATTCCATTCGCATCGGAGGCCCGAGACTGTTCAACAAGTTTCCACTGCACATAAGGGGCATAACTGGCTGACTCCTCACAGCGTTGGAGAGAACTCGATAAACCCCCTCCAAATGATACCTGACCAACCAGGCTGTATACCTGGAGAGGTTATCTATACAAGTTTCTTCTTCTCCCTGAGCCCAGCCTGAGGGCAGGCTGCGAGCAGCTGCGTCCAAAATCTGGTTGACCAGACTATCAACCAGAAGACCTGGTCAGAGACTGGGCCGCAGGGACCTTGACCCCTGGAATTAACGCAAGGTAACTGCAATGTACGACATTCTTGTTGCTTCTTGTCTACTGGGTTCAGAGGTTTTTCGTCCAAAGATATGCGATAATTGATTTTTCTGTGTTTGAGTCTGTCAGGCTGCTTCTACATTCAGAATGTAGTTTGAGATACAGTAACAGATTTTATTGTCATCAACTGTGGCCTTTGCTCACCTTACGTTTTATGAAGAGGATTTTAATTTTTTAATGTGGATTTATGATAAATCTAGACTTTTTCCTCTTGTTTACCCTACTGGGGATGGGGTTGATCTGTTCATCTGGCATTTATGGCAAAGTAGCTACTCTCCTGCTGATTGCCAGTCTCCAGACATTAGTGCCTAAAAATGTATAGTGTCTGCACAAGCACAAAGAATGAAAATAAAAATAACAGTCTAGTACAGTAACATAAGTGCACTGATTTTTACATTTATAGGTTTCCTATGCACTTGTCTTCAATAAATTTTAAAACATTTAGATATTGTATACACTTGTTTGAAATTAGTTTTGTCTGTAAGTTTGTATGTACTTCAGTGAATTTTGTATCTGCAGGCTTTATATGTACAGTATAGGTTACAGTACTTGTATGCAATATGGTGTTTTCACAATGTATCAAGAGATACTGTAGTTAGTGGAATATTAAAGTATAGATCTACCATTTTAAATGTATTGCCTTGTTGCAATTGAACCACATTTTGTAGAGGCCTGTTTAATTTGATATACTATTTGATATACTACAGTTAGTGTGACTTTAGAGTAAAATATTATATAAACTTGAGTTTTGTTATTTCAGATGAAACAAACAAATGACTCATTATATATTCAATGTTTTTGAATGAATTTATGCAACTGGATATGCACCTTTAATTGCCCAAGATATGTTTTTTAGGCAAGATGTGTGGTGGCGGTGTGGTGAGCGCTCGAGGTCCCCGCCCCCCTCAGCAGCTGCTGCCGCGCCCGCTGTGCCTCCGTCGCCGCCGCCGCCGCCCCCAGTAACTGCCACCATGACCATCGCCTGAACCTACTTCTCCCATACCCCACAAAACCACCCTTGGCTTGCTTACCACTAACTCACTCCTGTTCAGAGTTAAGACTCATAAACCTGCAATTACTGCTTCTACATACATTTTCTGCAATTTATTTTATTAATTACCGAAGGTCTTCTGGGCCACTGTAACATCGGCCCAGAAGCTCGTGTCAACCAAATATTTATTGGTCACTGAGCTTCAAGGGCACTTACATTCTTAGGCATATTAACTTCATATTTCCTTTAGTAGCTGAAATCCACTGAGCAGGTTGTGCTACAAAACTGCTGTAGCAGTTACCTCGTGTTTTTCAGACCCATCTGTGGTTCTGTCACTGAGGGGAGTCTTGTCTCCATTGCTACCAGAAGAACACCTCTCGTCTAGAGCCTGTGTTTTTGGGCTCTAGATTGAGAAGTTTTCTTGGCATTTCACTATGTGCTAAGTGTAATACATCCCAGCAGCATTTTCTTTTTGCTTTGTTGCATTTTAATTTCCGCTGTTCTCGGCTGCTTTTATTAAAACTTCTTAATCCTATTCTGCAACCTACTTAATCTTTGAATTAGTTAACACACTGTACCAGCTAGCCATTTACTTTTCCCACACACAACCTATTTTCACGAGAACGAAATGAAAACGACTGGTATTCTTCCATCAACTGAAGCGTTTAAGGTTAGTGAATCTCTATTTTGGACAAGTTAATGTTATGAAGATATTTTGTTGTATTGTACTATGAGAATTTTGAGTTACTGTACTATATTTTATTTTGAGTGATGTCTTGATATGTACAGTAATATAAACAATAACATCTTTTAACTTTTTAGTTCATTCACTTTAATGTGTTTAACTAGATTTATGTTCGTGTAATTAACAAAAACGTAGATTGAGTACATTACTGGCTACAGTATAAGGATAATGTATTTAGGCTTATAATGAATGAATGTATCATTGAATATATGTGCGTTTGTATGTATGTTTCAATAAGAAATAAGAACAAATGGGATTGCAGGAGGCCTATTGGCCCATACAAGGCAGGTCTCATTTATATCCTTTCATTTATGGGTGAATGGGCCCATATATTAATGAATTTTGGCAGATATAAATAAGAGCTGCCTCATATGGGCCCCCCTAAGCCATCTGCTTTCCTCTTGGAGATTATTTTCTTACTTATACATATACATAAGAATAAAGGTATCTGCAGAAGGCCTGTTAGCCCATACGAGGCTGCTCCTATTTATAACCACTCATCCCCCACTCATGTCTGCTTATGGGTTCACCATAGCCCGTGCTACATGGACACTTCGTTCTGAGTAGCAAAATCTAAAACAACAACAAACCCACTCATGTACATATCCAACCCACACTTGAAACAATCAAGGGACCCCCACCTTCACCATGTCATGCAGTAATTGGTTGCAGATGAAGAATCGCAATAACGTGGCTGAAAAATGTTGACCAAACCACACTACAAATTTGAAGAAGTCTTACCTTCCATTATTATTGATAAATATAATTCTAATGGTAACAACACTAGTCCCACTGATTTAATAACATTATTAAAAGATTGAGCCATTATTATTGGCACATATGAGGCAGCTTTTATTTATATCAACCTTTACTCATTACTATATTGTATTAACATCCACTGCACAAAAATGAAAATTAAAGAATTGACAACATTTTGTTCTATCCTCGACCATTATCATGGGTAATTGTCATTCATATATACTGTATATGAATGAGTTGAGGTGGATATACTGTAAGTTGGCGCTGCCTCATATAGGTCAATAGGCCTTCCGTAGTTCCGTTATTATTACAGTCTGCTTAAATGACAATTGGTTTACCTGGTATATACTTCATTACAACCATATATCTATATTTGCATCATTGGTATAAAACCAAGTCAATAATAGTATAAATCAGCATATGGTAATAACTGCATTACCCCATGAATCAGCATATGATAACCACATTTGAGGGTCAAGTACAGTATGCTATTGGAGAGTAATCAAAGAATTCCATGCAGTTGCTTGTGGCTTGTATATTTTTTATGTTCAGTGACTGACTTGAAGTAGATGAATTCACTCAGGAGCAGATTCTAGATATTCTGTCAGTCATTTACAGTAGTACCCCTATTATACAATATATATGCATATACTGAGTGAATGTATATATTTTTTTTTAGCTAAAATGTGATTCCCATCAGGCAGTGTTTGTAATTGATTGTGGATTTTAAATTAAATTTTTTTTTATTGATTTTTTATTGCCCTCTCTCTAATGAACAGTTGTTATGAAGCTTGTACGGTGTGAGTGGGCACCATCACTGGTGGTGGAGTGGCTGTGTGGGGAATTGGAGGAACGCGGAATCCCAGGCCCCACGTACGCGCACACCCTCCTGTCCCTCCTCCACCACCATTACTGCCCCCACCCTGCTCCTACAACACCTATCTATGCTACCACCTGTTCTGGCAACATTGTTGGTCACTATCACCACCCACTCTCTCGCCGCCACCTGGATGACTTTGACTTGCGTGATTTGGACCTGGATGACCTATTAGGTCACACTACTCACCCAGACGCTGATCTTCCTGATCTATTGTCCTTCACACCACAACAGGTACATGAAATATATTTTGCAATGGAGAGCATTATTTAATGGCTGTAGAGTACAATAGTTGCATGATACAGAATAAATATCATTACCTTCATGCATCAAGTTTTGGAATATGGTGCTGCAATGGTATGTTTATCAAGTACTGTACAATATATATTTTGCCTCTACTAAAGACCCTGTCATTCAGGACAATGGCCAGATGCAAGTCTAAAGCAAGCTCTGGATATGATCTAAGTTTCTACATGTGGAAGGTGTGTGCAAATTATATGCCAATACATACTGATAATGTAAAAGCAGACAATCTTGTATAAAATAAAATTACTCCTGACATGTTGGAATCACAAATAGACAACATCAGGTACAAATCCACAATTCTTCTCAGCTGTACAGGAGTTACAAACATCCTCCAAAAATGATAGTATTTTCAGCAACTATTGGGCAAATGTACAAAAATGGACTGTTGTACCCACAAAAGTTTGTGTTGTCTACCATTGGAAAACTCTAAATAGTGTGCTAAAAAATAATTGAAACATTGTATACTATACTAGGACTAGGAAAGTATAGGATTGGATGGTGCCTTTCTGTGATAATGATAATGTTTGGTCAGGTAAAAGTACATACATTCAAAATGTGTTTTAAGTATAATGTTAGATTTCTAGATATAGCTAGTACATACTATGCCTAAACATTAATACACACAGCATTTGATAGCATATTCTTGTGCTCTCGGCAAAATTATTAGTACTAAACATGAACTTTATGGATGAAACAGTCCATTTCTGGAGGAACCCCCCCCCCCCACATGGTTTCCTGAAGCTATCTTTGAGATTGCTTCATACAAAAAGTTACATCAGTTGTAGAAGTTCTGTTTGGCCTACCAGGGACCAGAGCCAGAACTTGGTCCCCTCACAGAGGCACAAGATGTTAGTGACAATCCACCACCCCACCAAAAAAAGCCTCCAGAAAGTCGGAATAACTTTACAGACAATTGGAGAGTTCACGGAAAACTAAGCCTCGAAACTGCCAAATAACTTTGCAAATGATTCACACAGAAGAAGGGATTCACTCAAGCTCCAAACTTGTTAGTACCAATTATCACTCCTAGATGGCCCAGCCCAGGCTCCCAGCTGGCTCAAGTTGGTTTTGTTTTTGCTGCTGGTCTTCACACCTGCTTGTAGGTGTAGCTTGTAGCACGTCACATCAGCTTGTGGGGTAAGCCCTGAAGCTTTAAGCCGAGTGCTGGCCATCCTTGGAGTTGGTTTTGGTGGGGGTCATATACTTTAGGTATGGTTTCCAGTTTTAACGTAGGCTTCACGTGCATGTTTTGATTCTGGCTTGAGTGGATTTGCTTTGTTTGGTTTTTCAGAGTGCATGTATTCAGGGTTCTCCTCCCTGTGGGCCTACTAACACTGTCCCTTGCACAGCCAGAGTTTCCCCTTGTCTGTTGTGTTCGGGAGTTTGCCCTCTGAGAGGTCTGACCACTGGGATGGGGAGCCTCTCCTTGGGCTATTCAGGAATTGTGGACTCCTCTGTTTAGGCCCCATGGATTGGGGGGGGGGGTTTCTTACGTTGTGTTGGGACACACTGGGGTTTGTGCATTTCTTTACATGGCATGCTGCAGTTGAGTCCTATAGCCTGGTGTTTTAGGCTGCAGTTAGGGGTCTGTTCTTCCGGCAAGTGGCCTGGGGATTCTTTTTGGATAAATTCATTCAGACCCAGGGAATTCCTTGTGGGTCTCTAGTGTGGTCTGTATGGAACATCCCTTAGAGCCCAACCTCACTGAGAGAGTTTGAGGGGTGTTCGTTGTCTTTGCTACCTGATGATCATCATTCTGCCCTTACCTGTTGGGTTGGTGACACTTACGACCCAGAGTCCTCTGAGGTGTGTGCTCTCACTGCGGCCTCTGTATTAACCGATTCTGCCTCCCAATTGGAGTCTTTCAAAGCAGCTGCAACTGTATGGGATAAGTTTGCCATGTTAAGCATTGACAGCATATTGATAAGTTGGTTGCCCCAGAGTTGACATCTGTTGTACTTTTAGGTACCCAGAATTGTAAGTGTTGTTTACCTCCACCTGGACTGTCTGCACCACCTCTTTGTTCCCCTGTGGGTGTGGTGCATCTTGCTTCAGTTCTTTACCCTTGGTTCTGGCTCCAAAGCTTCCGAGGGTCTCAGAGTCAGGTCAGGGTTTTGGGGTGTAGCTCGGCCTTTTCTGGGGGGTGATCCCCCTTCCAGGATAGTGGCAGAGGTAGTAGAGCCTCCCAGTCCTGCTGAGGATTTGGGCATTTACCTTCACAACCACCACTCTTACCCTGTTGCATCTCATTTGGAGGATGCCTTCCTTTCTCAGGTGTTGGGCGAGGACTTTGGCTCTGCTCCAGGGCCTCAGTGGTAGGCTTTTGGGCTGAGGAGGAGCCCAAGGCATGTCCTTGGGGTGTCTTTCAGTGTTTGTGGTAATTGGTCCCCACCACAGAGGGTATTATGTTTTGGGGAGGGGGGGGGAGCAATTTTTCATATCCTCCTCCTATGTACAGTATGAGTTAGATTGCTTGGTTGCTTCCCCTCGCTCGATTACGGATCTGGTTTTGTACCCAGGATTTGTCATTTATCCCCAAGTTCCCATACTCCCACACAGTGCCTTTGGTGGTCTATGCAGATTTGCTTTGGTACCTCCTGCACAGCTCAGACTTCTTTTTCTCTGATGGTCCAGGTTTCTTTTTGAGTATGGATCTGCCTCTGCTTAGTGGTTGCAGTTTGAGGGATCCAATAAGGGATCCTTATTGCAGAAGATCACAGGGCACATTCATACCTGGCAGAGATCTTGCATGTCTGGGTTCTTGTGGAGGACTTCCTGAGCATTCTTGTGAGTGTGTGTTATTGTTAGTGTCTGTTCCATGGACGGAGACCGTGCAGTTTCAGCCCTGGCAGCCTTGCCCAAAATGCTCGCCCCTCTGCTTTGGGAGGCAGTGGTGCCATTTTTTTATGCCCATCTCTAAGCACAGAAGTGACCAGGATGAGTGCTAAGCATCAGTTCCTGGAAACATGCTCAAGGTGGTGAAAATCATAAGGTTAGTGTTAATAGGTCATGCTGGCCCATTCTTTAGATTCAGCTTAGTCTCTTGCCCTTTTGGCCAGTCCCCATTTTTAACTTGCCTCTTTTCCCGGGGATGCTGTGGCACAGGTTGTTTTGGTGGCAGCATTCTCGTGCTGCCCTTTTTCATGCCTTCGGTGGGGGGCTGGTTGGTCCTTGCTGGCTGCTTCCCCACACCTGTATTTAGGATCAGGTCTGCTGGATCAGGAATCCTCCTACCACACTGCATCGGGTCATTGCAGATTGATAAACTCGGTTCAGAGTCCCGACATGTTCATGTCGTAGTCATGTTTGACTCTACCTTGTCCCTTTGGTTGGTGTTCCCAATCACAAAGCGGGACTTGCCGAACCTCCGATACATTCTTGATCTTTCGGGCCTGAATGGCTTCCTTCCTTGCTCGACCTTGTGCATGACCACTTTGGCCAAAGTTTGCCTGCTACTACTGGCTTGCTTGGTGTCCGAGGACCGCCATGATACATATTGGCACGTCCCTATTCGTTTGGATTTCAGGGTCTGGTTAGGTTTGGTTGTGGGGCTTAATGCTTGCCACTTCAGGGTTCTTCCTTTCAGCTCAAACCTGGCCCCCCCCCCATCCCCCCACATATTCACCAGGCTAACATGGGTCATTATGGCCAAGCTGCATTTGTTAAGGGTTTGTGTGTTATCTTGCCTCAACGACTGGCTGGTGTGGGTCCCCAGTGTGTCAAAATTGACGCAGAAATAGCATCACATGAGATCAGAAGGCATGCAGTATGTGCAGAATACCCCCATTAAAAAGTACAGGTGCAATAGGTACTCAGAAAGTGAACTCCATCAACATCAGAGGCCCGAGACTGTTCAACATACTAACACTACACATAAGGGGCATAACTGGCAGACCTCTCAGTGTGCAAGAGAGAACTTGATAAATACCACCTGAACAACCGGGCTGTGATTCATACGCTAGGCTGCAAGCAGCCACATCCAACAGCCTGGTCAGAGACTCGGCCACGGGACCTTGACCTCCGTAATCAATGCAAGGTAGCTGCAAGGTAATCCATGGTGAGATTTCGTCCAGTCAACAACATTTTTTTTTATTTATTTATTTATATATACAGGTGCTACTGCTCTTTGTGCCTCTGAGGGGGCCAGATTCTGGCTCATGGTCCCCAGTAGGCCAAATAAGAACTTCGCGACTGATGTCGCCTAGTAGTTTGGCAATACTGTATGTCGGTATACAATAGTAGCTTCTGGGAGCCACCAGGTCCCACCCCGAAATTGGCATTTCATTACATTTGATGCTTTTTTTTTTTTTTATTAACAAGCTGAAGTGTACAATGTGCTGCTACCCAATTCTATATGAAGTATTACAGAGTATAGATCAAAAGCTAACTGTGAATTCACTTAATATCCCCAGCTCACAGGGTGGTTAGTCATACATGGAATTAGGAGAAAAACGAGATGCGAGTCTATTTTATTAATGTGCACTAGCAAATTCTGGGTAGAGCACAAGAATATCTTCTACTATTTCATGAGTGTATGAAGTACAGTAATTGCAGAGCTCAAAGTATCTCTCACCATTTGGTCTGACGTCATTTAAAAGGGCACTCGCAAATAGTGTTAGAGTGTGTCGTAGCTCTTGTTCACATAGTTTAAAATTGAAATGCTTGCCATTAGGGGATTCATTTCCTGTAACCACCTGCCATAAGTATTGATATCCCAGCTTAATTCTGGCAATGTCGCACTATCTAGTGGATGTTTTGTGCTGCGCTTACTTATCAGTGACTATAGGAGAGTGAGATGTAGTTCTTTATGCCCCACCTCGTTGCCATTATGAGGCGGGGCATTGTTCCCTGTTTTACTTCAGGTTCAAGTACATTTATTGAGACAATAAGATACATCTCAAAAGGATAGAGTAGCTCATGGTCATTCCCTCTTATTCTCAGTTCTAAACATGTCATAGCTCTGTAAATTTGTGCTTTCTACCATTTGAGTGCCAGTGATTGTTCTTCTGTCAATCTAATTTCCTGAAAGCGTGTACTTTTTAAAGCGGCAAAATTAATAGCAAAATGGAGATGCAGAACTAGGAAACATGATAGGTTCAACAGAAATTGTGAGAGGGCCAGATAACAAAAGACAAAGAAATTTTATTAATACAGGAAGAGGACAAGCCCTCAAATATACCAGCAATACTAACAAGCAAGAAACTACTATATGGTGCTTGCATATATTCTGTACATATATAATGTTACTTATTTTTAAGAGTTACTATCTAACAACTTTTATGGATAATGCTTGTTAAAGTGAATAGTTGTTTAGAGAAAGGAATTAGCTGACTTAATTTTCACTCATAAAAATGCAGTAATCTATATGCAGTATGTACAGAAGAAAGGCATTTTAAGATTTGCAGATATATATCACAAAGCATAAGTCAAGTCTAGTTAGGACAACGTTATCAATTTACGTTGAGGGTTTTGCCTACCCTTGTAGCGTGGAGGAAGTCGTCGTGCTCGTAAGCGCCACAAGGTTCGCCAAAAACACCGTATTCTGACCTCAGAGCAACTGCAGAAGGTGGCAGCTCTCCAGTGCCTCATGTCTGCTTCTGATGAGGTAAAGCTTGTATAATATGGTGCCAGCTAATCTCAAAAGTCATTGCCAGGTCCCCTCCCTTCCCCCCACAAGTTAAAAATAAAAAAGGCCCCTACCGTATTTTTTGAACCTCTGCAAAACTTTGTATGTGCTGAATTTTGAGATAATGTTGAGTGAACTGAATGTTTTAATATTTGTTTTACCTTCATTTCTCAGTATTTTGTTGTTCTTCTGAATTAGTAGGCTCTTATGTGTGTTTTATTTGCAGCGTTATGACCTAGAAAGTCTGGTGGAAGAACTTTGTTCACGCTTGAAAACTGCAGCTGAGAACGTGCACCTTAATGCGACTAATATTACTCCTACATGTAGTAATAAGGAAAAGGCCATTACTCTGAATACTGTCTCTCAGGATAGTAGTAATGACATAGATGATTATGCATCTTCATCTACACCAGAGGAACAGGCTGAAAAGTAAGAGTAGTCTTTTGAAATAATTACATTTACAATTTTATACCATTTTCATTTTGGAAAATTTTTGCAGACATTTATTGTAATGCCTTTCTGGAGGGGCCAAATGGTGGCTTCCTGTTGCTAGCCTTAAGCAAGGACAGCTCTAGGGACACTTCATGGAGAGATCAAGTAGAGGAAGTTACTCAAGGATTGCTGCAGTATTAAGAGGAAATCAAAAGAAACATGCACAGGTTGTAAAAGAAAAAGAAAAACACAATTGAAGTAATATGTTTGGAAGTAAAAAAATAGGAATGAGCGGCAAGAATCAAATATTAGGCAATCAATTACGAACTTGTCACAATCAGTAAATTAGTACAGAACACTGTAGATAGAAGTATGCCCATAATAATTTTCTGGGGCTTGGAAAAGAAGTTAACATCTAGGGAGAACAGCAGCAGCGGAAGAGATAAAAATCATTGAGATCATTTGACACTGGGTATGGAGTCTGCCTCCACCACATCACTGCCTAATGCATTCCATTTGTTAACAATCCTGACACTGAAAAAATTCTTTCTAATGTCTCGGTGGCTCATTTGGGCACTCAGTTTCCACCTGTTCCCCCATGTTCAGATTCCACCCATGCTAAATAGTTTGTCCACCCTGTCAGTTCCACTTGAGAATTTTGTAGGTGGTGATCATGTGTCTCCTAACTCTTCTGTCTTCCAGGGACGTGAGATTTAATTCTCGTAGCCATTCCTCATAACTCATACCTCTCGGTTCTGGGACCAGTCTGGAAACATACTCTGAATCTTCTCTGTCTTGGGTTTAACTAGATACGGACTCCAGGCTGGAGCTGCATACTCCAGGATTGGTCTGACATATGGGGTATACAAGGTTCTGAATGATTCCTTGCACAAATTTCTAAAGGTATTTCTTTTGTTGGCCAATCTAACATATACCGCTGATGATATCCTTTTGATATGGATTCTGGGGACAGGTTCATTGTGAAATTGACCCCCAGATCTTTCTTCTCTACTTGACTCCTTAAGGATTTCACATCCCATTCACAGATATATGCCAAATTCTGTGAAATGTATGAAGAGGATACAAAAGCATATATACAAGAACAGAAATGCAGAACCAGAAAGCAGGATTTGTTCAACAGAAATTGAGAAGAAAAGACAAGAAAATTGGTACACTATAGGAAGAGGCCTAACCCTCAATCATAGCATCATTACATACAAGCCAGAAACAAATATAAAACAGTGGAGAGAGGCAGACAGGAACTGTGAGAAAGGGGTTGCAGACAAATGTCAAGCAGATCCAGGCCTTTTCTATAAATTCATTTAAAGCAAGCTGTATGTAAATGATAAAATCCAGAGATTGAGAATAGGCAACAGGTTCACAGAGAATGAGAAAGAGAGAGAGAGAGAGAGATGTGCAAAACACTAAATGAACACTACCAAAGTGTATTTGTGCAAAACAAGGTTTCCAGAGAACCAGACACAATGTCAATTCCAGAAAATGCCATAGAGTACATAAAGGTGTTTCAAGATGAGGTGGAAAATTTACTCAAGAGGCTAGGAAGAAATAAAGTTGTTGGACCAGATGGAGTCTCACCTTGGCTGCTGAGAGAATGTGCAACTGAGCTAAGCATTCTGAATCTTAGGAGATATTTGGAAAAAGGCAAACATTGTTCCAGTCTACAAAAATGATAGCAGAGATTATAGACCCGTTTCATTAACAAGCATGGTAGTCAAAACACTAGAAGAAATAGTTAAAACCAAATGAGTAGAACACTTGCAGAGTAATGACATAATAACAAACAATATGGTTTTCAAACTGGAAGAGCCTGTGTAATAAATTTACTTAGTTTTTATGATATAGCCACAGAGATTCTACAGTAAATACTAATATATCTGGACCTAAAAAAAAAAAGCTTTAACAGAGGTTGTTTTGGAAACTGGACCATGCTGGAGGGGTGACAGGGAGACTGCTGACACAGATGAAAAATTTTCTGATAAGGATGAGAGCAGTAATCGGAAGCAATGTATCTGACTGGAGGAGTGTTACTAGCGAAGTACCACAGGGTTCATTTCTTGTGCCAATAAATATAAGTGATCTACCAGAAGGAATACAGAATTGTATAAACACGTTGCTGATAATAAGATACTTTTGAGGTTGTGGTTGTAAGGTACGGGTTAACCATACTCTTGATTCGCCTATCTTACTGAAGGCCTTCCTTTGGATGGTGGCAAGGATAATAAGCTTTAAATGTAAAGTGGTCATAGGCCATCGCTTCCTTTGTGTCTGCGGAGGTCAGGTTCTGGCTCTTGGTTCAAGGTAGGCCAATAAAACTCCGCGGTTGATGATGCCTAGTAGTAGTTTGCTGGTACTGTATGTCACAATTTGTATGGTGCACAGGTTGGCGAGCACTTGGTGCCCTACCATACGTCATTTGATGCGAGACAATGGGAAGTTTATTGGCACTCTTATGTGTGTCTTTGTTGTTTGCTAACTGCTTCATTGGTCCTGTCCTTTTTGTCTAGTGTTTGTTGATCAGGATCTTTTGCCCAATGCTGTTGCTTATCATTTGGCCTTGGCGGAACCACTTGATACTTCCTCGGCACTGTTCTGTAAGTTATTTCATGCATTTTTCACCTCTGGCTTGTTTTTTACCCAAGCCATCTTGGTCTCTGGATTGGCTGTTGGTTTTTCTTTCATCTCGATTCCCAGATGTTCCTTCAGTCCAGGATACCTTTTTCAAGGCTTTGATTTTGTTGGCCTATAATTCCTGGTTGTAGAGTTTAGGAATTTCATGTTCCTGACAAAAAACATGAGTTTTGTTTTTTCAGCCCTGGTGAATGAATTCTTTGCTTGCAGCTGCCTTTTCTGGCAAAAAAATGAGATGGTTGCCTTCTGAAGGGATCATTTGTTAACAATTATTTTGTTCAATCAGGGGTGCATCATTTGTTGTACACGGTGGTGTCTGTTTTTCTCTGTGTATGACTCGTCTACTTTACGGGATGCTTTATTCATTGATTCAGTTTTTTGTCTCCTATTCCAAGGCTTATTCATCTCAGGTCGTCCAGTGTCATTAAGTCTCTCCAGCCTGTGCTTTACCCTCGGGCTCATGATGTTTGAAAGTCTACGGCTATGTCTGTTCCATTTTTCTAACATGTCTTGGGCAGATATCCGGGCTTGGGGTTTTGGAGAACTTAGTAATGCCAGCTCGTCACCTGGTTATTTTCCCTAGTCCTAGTCTGGCAGGTGTTGCCTGAGTAGTTACCCATTCAAGTCTTTTTTTAGGGGTTTGATCCCTTCTCTCCTCTTCCCCATTGAGTCCTATTCTTCTGTTATCTGGGGTTAGTTAGCAATAGACCCATCATTCAGCCTCAAAAGAAAACCAGCAGTAAATTAAATGAAATGCTTCTTTCTTGGGGAGGGGAGGGGGGGGTCACCCCCAGTGGCTCCATAAACCCTGTCTCTACCGGGTGTGCTGGCTGGTCTCGAGCTTCTGTCTGGTTATTAATGATGGGGTAGCTTGCTACCTCCATGGTGCTACCAGCTGCTGGTGGCCAACAGTAACTAGAAGGGGTTATTCTTCAAATGATCCTACTGGGTGGATCATTTGTGGAGTTGTTGGCAGCTTCGTTTGTTTACTTTCTGTAAACTTTGTAGTTGTCTGTTCTGCTTTGCTACATTTTTGTGGGTGTTTCTTTAGTGAGGGTGGTATAGAATTCCCTGCTTCCTGCATTAAGGGGCCCAGATTTTGACATCTGGTCTTTTAAGGAATCCTAGAGCTGATGTGACTCATTTTGGAGCTATCTCAGTGCTGTTAGTAAGAGGGAGCCAGAGGCCACTCTCCCCCTCCCCCTCTGAAAGAGGCATTTCATTACGTTTAATGCTGGTTGTTCTATTGCTCATTCTTTTTCCTTATTCAAATGGGGGTAGTGCATACATAATCTTCCCCAACTTTTCATAATTATACACAACACTATACAAAAGATTAATAACCAATGTTATAAGAATTGAGCAGTAAAGGGTAATGTTAAATACAGGCAACACAGTCCTCATTTCTTTCATCTCTGTAAATTACTCTTTCAAAGATAATCTGTTCATATGGTCCACCCAGACCACAAAATAAATAAGGGTCTGTCGACCACTCTTTCACCATGTCAGGTAGCTTTGCAAATAATCCTGCCATGTAAACTGATGAGGATTTCACCATGTTCCACACAAAATCTGGATTTCGTCATGTTTGCCATGAAATCTGGATCTTGTAATTTGAATTCATAGGAAAAGTCTGGTGGACAGGTTTGGTCCATATTTGCAAAATCTGCTGTATCAGGGTTGGAATTTTTGGAGTGCCACTATTATTGTGAGTTCTGACCTGGTCTGATAGATCCAAGACCTTGCCTGTTGATAGTCGTCATCCATTTGAAGACTTCAATCATGTCTCCCTATGCCCTGCAACTCTTTAGGGAATACATGGTTTGCACTCTTAGCCTCTGTATGGGAGGTCCTGAATAGCATGGGTACAGACTTGTCATCCTTCATTGTATTTCCTTGAGGATCTTTGTGTCACTGAATTGTATGGCATTGTGTAAGTATGCCCTCACAAGAGTTAAATATAATTGGAGGATGATGATTTTGCATTTATTGCTGATGCTTCTGGTTATAAACCCAAGAATTATATTTGCTTTTGTTACATACATTGATACATTGCTGTCTGTGTCTCGGGTCACTGACAGTCATGGCCGCCAAATTTTCTTTCGTATTTCTTTCTTGATCTCTCTAAATCTGCATTATTCAAGAATGATTCCCTCCTACCATTGAAGCTTCAGTGTTGTTCAGTTATAGTTTTATGTTCTTGATGTTTGATGTGTTCACCGTTCAGGAGGCCTGGTTGGGGATCGGGCCGCAGTGATGCCGAGCCCCAAATTCATCGCAAGGTAAGATAAGGTACCTTGTGCCCACTGGTGGCTTTGCACAGCTTCCTTATAACCTTTCAAGCTTCTGGTTTGGATACTTTGCCCAATTGCACTTCTTGGTCTCCTATACAGTACTAAATCTTGCATCTCAGGTTATTTGTTTTGTGGGTTGATTAACCAGCAATGGGCTTTTTCCCCACACATATGTTCCCCAGAAGTATAGTACTCGGGGGGGATTTTTTTCCCCATCTTATGTTAGTTTCTCTTGTTTCATGCTTGTCCTATCCTCCATGGAGTTGGCATGGGAGCAACCATGGGGGTTACCTCATAAATAGGATGTTGAGAGTATTGAAATTATAAGTTCTGAGTGGTGTCTCTATCTCATTCCCTCTCCTTTTGTTAAGCTTTTTCAGTGTTGGGTTGTCAAGCAAGGATTTCTGGCTTTCCCGACCATGCTTAAATATTGTGCTTGTATCTAGTGCCTAAAGGTCTGTTCATTAATTGGCAGTGATAATTGGTTTTCTTATTAAATCCAAGGTTTTGCTTACAAGAGGAATTGAAAGTTATATTTTTTCTTTTGTGTGGTAATGAGCTTATTTCTCGGTGTTGATAAAAAAAAATCTTCACTGTCTTCCTCATTTTACGTGTCAGAAACATTAGCAAAGATGTGCACACGATGAGTCACAATAAGGTGGCTGAAGAAATGATGACCAAATCGCAACTCAAAAAATGGAGAAGCGACTACATTTCGGTCAATCCTGGACCATTATCAGGTTGAAACGTCATCACTTCTCCATCTTCTGAGTTGCAGTTTGGTCGTTGTAAGCAAAGATGTGTTATTCTGAAGGAGCAGTTTGACGGTGCCTGGCATGTTTGTGTGGTTTGGGTGGCTCATTTAAGTACATGTCTTGGGAGAGCAATTACAAGACCTTATGAAAGCAGCAGTTCAATATTTTCTCTGGCCTATTTTTCTCTATTTTACCTCTCTTCCCGAGGGGTCATTTTATATTTTAATGTCAAAGGCTGCAGAATTTGGTATGTTGATATGACTTATAGTTTAATGTATATCATTTGTATTCATAAAAATGTGACGAATTTGTTATACATTATATTAAATTAATAATTTTGAATATTTGTCATGTGTTTTAAAAGAAAATAATGCCTGTGTGTATCCTAAACTTTTGCTAAATCATTTATTTATATTTTAATTAATATCTTTGTCCATAAGTACATAGTGTTCCTGTTTTTGTTGTACAGAGGATAAAAGGTGACCAAATTAAGTTAAGTGAACAAAAAGCAATGAATTTAAGTTTACGCCAACTTGGGTATTCACAGGTACTATGCAGCCTTTCCACCTCTAAGTGGATTTTGCAAGAAAAACTGTGTCAGGGAAAAGCCATGGAAGACAGGAGATGCACTCTGCTCATGTGTCTGGGAGAGTAAAACATCCTCATTGGCTTCACATATTGAAGACATCCAATCCAGCACCATCAAAATGCCTCGAACATACCGTAAGAAGTGCCGTGAAAAGGAGAAAAAGGAAGGGGAGGCAAAATTTGATGGGATAGTCAGTCATACAGGATCTCGACGGCACCTGGTTCCATTCACATGGTTTAACACTAGTAAACATAAGGAAGCACAAGTAAATGAAAGCTGTGATACTGATAGTGCCTCCGAACCAGAAAGAAATGTAGAGAGACGACGCAAAAAATTCATGGGACCCCTATTGGATGAGGATATTGGAGAAGGATACATTGGTGACACCAGCTCTCGTGAAAGCTCTGAAGACAGAGATAAAGGGGACCAAGATATAGAGAAGTCAAGAGATGATAAATTAGATAGATCTTCAAATTTTGTAAATTTGGAGAAAGGAAAAATGAGCCAAGAAGAGTGGGAATGTATGGGAGATCTACTCTTGGGGACTAGTGACAATGAAGGAAAAAGTCTGCAAGGAGTAGGAGGAGGGAGCCGACTTTTTGAACGTGGCAGTACTTCAGATGGTACTAGTGGCTCGAGTAGTGATGTTGAAACCCAGGAAGCAGAGAGTATGAGGCAGTTAGAGCAGAAAATTTCTGATTCTGTGGCACAAGTTTGGGGTCAGGGAGGAGAATCTCTAGGTCATGGATGTGGAGAACGTGTATGGGATCCTCCAGCAGTGCAGGAAATGGTAAATTACACGACTATATGGGGCTTGAGTCTTACAGATCATAATACACATGATTCAAACCCCATAGAGAATAGCCATTGTAATGAAATTATCCAAGAACCATTCACACCCATAAATGATGATTGGCATCATAACCATTCATGGCATGCAGTAAACCCAATAACTGAAGAGGATCCACTTTTGTGCAGCATATCAAGTCAAAGCCCCATCTGTAATTTTAAAGAAAATTCTATGAAAGAAGCTAGCACCCTTCTTCACTTGCACAATAGTTTGGAGAAGTCTATTTGGTCAGACTGTAATGCTAATAATATTTCTGGTAATGAAAGTACTCTTCTAGTATGCATGGATGATCAAATAAGTAATTCTTTGGGAGGATACAAAGAAAACAAAGGGGAGTGTCACACAACAGAAGAATTAGAGAATAAGTTATGTGAATCATTCATGCAATTGGGCTTGGAAAATATATGGGAAAATACATTAGGCTTGGAAGGTGTTTTTGCCGAACTTAGTGTAAGTAATAGTAATTTAGAATGTGTCTCAGAAAATAATAGTTTTGAAGAAGTAATACAGGATAGTCATACAGATTCAGAACATGAAAAAATGATGGCGCTTGTAGAAGATGTATGTAAGAGCTACGAGTCTCAGGAAGAATCGATTCCTGATAATAATAGTATTAAGCAAATGCCATCAGGGCCAAGTGGTCCTCAAGCTGACCTTCGCCACACAGAAAACAGTGGCTTCTCAATGGTTATTCCTCGTGGCAAAAGTGTAGAACCAAACTCATCTCTGGAACAGGTGCCAGATAATGTAATAATTGAGTTGGATTGCAATACGTCAAGTCAAACTGAAGTGTGTGAAAACGTTGATGTTGTAACAACCACCCAGGAAGAGGAAAATTTGTTAACTTCTCCTCGTACGCACTTTCGACCAATTCGACAAGACAGTATGGGTAGTACAGCAGATGATCACTATGAGGATGGAACCATGTTCGTTGTTGATTCTGAACGTCCTGATCTACCATTCCAACGAACTAGTAGTGGAACATTGTTTCTTGAGAGTGATCTTTTGGAAGGGTCACCAAAGAAGTATATGGTGTATAAAGAGCCAGTACCCAAGATAATACACACAGAAGAACAACAAGAGGTTATTACTCATGGAAATTTTAAAGTTATTGCGCTAGTTCCAAAATTCAAAGTAGTTAACAACGAAAAATTTTGTCAAACTGAGGAAGCAAATTTACATAGCGAAAAACATTCTTTCAGTATTAACATGAAAAAAATGGCCTTTCGTGAAAAAAAGCGTTGTAAAGATCATTTTAGAAATAAAGGAGACGAACAAGAACCAGATGTATTTGAGTTTCAACATCAAGATTTTCCAGATAGTAATAATTTGGCAAATTTATGGAAAAGTGAACCGCAGCTCCCTGAAGCGGCATATTCGCACAACATTTGGCAAATCCAAATGGAGCAGGATAGGGAGGATGCTTGGCCAAGGTTAAATGACACAGAAGGTCAAGGAATTCAAGGGAGTGCATGGGTTGAAAGAGAGGGGGAAGGAGCTACTGGGTGGAGTAATGAAGGGCACTTTGAACCTCCACTCAAATCAAATATTAGTAATAAGTCTGAAGCAATTGTTGTCCCAACTTCTCTAGCTTCTCTCTGGCATCATAGCAGCTCTCCAGCATCTCCAACCTATCCGTCACCCTTGAATAGTCTTCAGGCACTTTGGAGTGGCTGCACCGAGCATGTTAATGAGGATTCAGAGCCTGATACAAGCAGGGCCAATATGTTTATTATAACAAATCCCACAACATATATTCCTGGAAAATTCCATGATAACTGTCATGTAACGTCTGCTCTAGCAGAAGTAGGACCATGGAAACCTGTAGTCAATGTAGAGAAATGTGTTAATAGTAAAAAAGACCAAATTTGGTCAGAAAAATCACTTTTAAGCAAGCAACGAAATCTGCACTCTGATATCATTAAAAAAAGGTATGATATGTCAGTATTATTAGTAAAGCCTTCATGACAATTTATTGAATTTACAATTTCCACTTAGTCATGATCATAATGGTTAAGTTCACTATGACAGCATTATTTAATTTGCTGATAATGATAGCATTTCTGTTCATAGTACTCGTTATAGTATGAAATACCTAACTACATCTGATTATTTTATAATTCATTATTTAATTAATACTTTTTCTCCTGACAGGAGTGTCATTGTAGGTGCACACACAGATGCACTAGGAGCATGCACTGAATTACGGCTGGAAGTAGACAAAGAGGCCGATGAGCTATTGGGAGCAGTTCATGCCCAGACTGCCAGTTCTCACACTGTGCATCCAAGTAGTCAGGCTATGGCTGCAGATGGTCAATTTCCTGAACCACTGCATGAACGCTTAAAAAAATATTCTTCAGGGAACCCTGTGAGTAAGACTACAAATTCTAGCAGCCCATTATGCAAAACTCGAGTGATGCTGCGTGATGATGTGGAGCGTGAGAACCTGGATGACCTAGCACCTGGATGGGAGCTTAATGATGGCTTTGAGTGGGGACCTCAAGGTTCTGGTTCTCATGACTTGGAGGTAAGTCTGCATGTGTGTGAAATGAGTGGGGAAATATGCATGTCCGTTTCTTGCCTCGCTTGCTCACTCTTTGGAATCTGCTAGGGCCCTGGCCCTTAGATTTTCATCCCTTTTTTGCCCTTTACTGTTTGCAGCATCTGCGGTTGTGCAGTATCTGCAGATGGCTTCGTCTAGTTGCCGTCCCATGTTGGACTTGTTGATTCTTCGTGGAGGGGGGTCCTGCTCAGAAGGGTCGTGCCAGGGTTCGGGGGTTCCTTCGGTCGTAGTGGGCCAGATTCGGGGCCGGCCCCTCCTTCGGAGCTGAAGGCGTGCGGTCAGCGCTCGCTCTGCACGTCGTTCGGCATCTCGTAAAGGTTGTCAGCCCTTTCATGTTTCGCCCTGTTGATTGGGGAGGGGGGGGGGCTCGCCCTATTTGCCCTATTTGCCCTGTTTGCCCATGCCTGGTCCCACAATTCGTGGGCGTTTTGGGTCATCTCTTCCAACCTCCAGTGGCGTTGGGTAGCTCCTTCTCCTACGGGGCTTGTGGGGCAGGCCTCTTCTGCACTCTGTCAGGTCATCCTGGAGAGGTTATGTTTGGGCATGGTATAGACGACAGTATCTGCCGTCGTCAACAGGTGGGGTTCCCGCCTGATCTAGTGCCGAAACGGGACTGTATGGATCTGAGGTTCGGCGATGGTGACATCATGCTTGTTTGCTTGTTTTCAGTTTGGGGAGTTCTGCTTGCTAGTTCGGCTTTCAGTCACAATTTTTAACCAGCTGTAGTTTTTGGGATGCTACCTTTCTGGGTGCCTAAACCGGTAGATGGCAGACATAGAATGCTTCCAACCAGATGGGGGTTTCTATACGGCATTGCTCCTTGTGCCTTTGAGGGGGCCAAGTTCTGGCTCGTGGTCCCAGGTAGGCTAAGAACTTAAATGGAATTGAATGATGCCATGGTCTAATATATGCATATCAGCCCGGTATAGCTCCGGGGAGCCTCCGGGACTTGCCCAGAAAATGGCGTTTCATTACATTCAACACTGTTTTTTTTTGTCTCTGGCTCTCTTGCAATATCTTTTGAAACATTCCTGTTTTCTAATTCTGAATCTCTGTTTTGGTATACAAAAAATTTCTGCCTTCATATATCTAACAAAAAGTCTGCAATCAAATTCATTGAAGAATTTATGAAGTTCCCTATAGTGTCCTCTCCTAAAATTAGGCTTTTCAACTGCAGCATTTCCTCCATTTTGTGCTTATAATGCAATATAAGATTATAATCTTATCATGCAATGCATTATAAGGTTATAAGGTTATAATGCATTCCAAATTCTATTTCCAATAGGTCATGGTCGTTCTTAACCAAGGGAGGATGGTACTGAATGCCAAATACCTCTACTTCTTTCCTGGTGATTATCAAATCCAGCATTGATGGACCATCCCCTTCCCACATTCTCGTGTCTTGCTTATGTGTTATACTGTATGTGAATATCTCCAGGATGAGATTTATGAGTCTGTTAGTCCAAATATCCTCCTTTGTTGCTTCGTAGGCCACCAGGTCTATTGATATGAAGTTGAAGTCACCAAGTACCAACAATCATGATTATTTTAATCTGCTCTTACTATAATCTCTCATGATCATTATGAGCCCCTCTCATTTGTCATCCAGATCTTACTTTGCCCATGTACAGTATTGTTGGTGAACTATAGGCATTTTAGTTTATCATCCTGATTACAAACCGGCAGTGCCATTATGTCAACTTCATGGGTTGTCGATTATTAATTCTCTTACCTTCTGGTGTTCTTTCACCACCATGGCAACACCACCTTTTCTACTTTTTCTGTCACATCTCGAAATTGAGTCGCCCCTCGAGAATATGACCTTATTATAAATATTATCTTCAAGTTTAGTCTCTATTAGTGCAACAATATCTGCCATCTTAAGCTGAATATATAGTTTGACTTCGATATATTTTCTCTTCATCAATGTTAGTATACATGATTTTCAAGAACAGGTTCCCTCTCCCTTTGTTCTTTACTCTCCCTCTCTTTGATTTTGTTGGTTTGTTTTTATGTACCAATTTACAGGCATCTTAACCCCAATCACCTTGTAGAAACAAATTTACTTCATTCGTACTCCCATTTAGAAGTTTGGCTTCATCAAGGTATAGTTTTAACCTCTGTCTTCCTTTGAAAGATCTTGACTTAGCCATAGTTTCCTATCCTCATTATTTTGAAATTTCCTGGCATTCTTAAGCACATCTGTCATTTGTTTCACACCATTAAATATCACTTTAAAGGGCATTTTTTTGTTTGTATTTTCATATTTGACTGTCCTCTAAAATCACTAACATTGTCATTTGTTATGTGGCCTTGTGCTAAACCTGCTATTTTGTTAATGATTTTTTCCTCTTCTGCTGCTCTGTCTATACTAGTTGGTATTTCCTTTTTTAAATGCCCAAAAATTTATATGGACTTACTTTGATCTGCAGTGTGCTCTCTCTCTCTCTTTATCTCTTTTTTTACAACTACACATTAGATTAATTCATTTACTTTTTGCACTTTTCTCTTAGCACGTCCTTGCCTAGCTCCCTGTTTTGGCTAGCACGTGCGTGCATATGCAAATATATTGCTTTGAGTACTAAGAGGTAATGCCTTATGTTACTTGGCTTGGAAAAGGAGTTGTAGAATTACTGAAATTAAGTGCATGCTTTCCACTTGACAGTTTTTGTTGCTTCCACAGGACTGTCATGATGGAGTGGCAGATGACGAAGATGGGGAAGGTGGAGATGTATTAGTTTATGAAACTGATGGAACCACGTATACCATTCCTGTGGAATATCTGGATGACTCCTTATATGACCAAATTTTTGGTGCATCTGATTCTGCCACCCGTCTCGGAGGTTCCCTGCCAGACCTTCCCATGGGTGAACCTAATGCAATTCATTTTTCAAGTGAGCTTGAAGATGAATGGAAAAAGAGTGGTATTCCTTATAAGGTAAGGTCTACATTTTATGGTTTTGCCGTGCCTGATACTGCAATTTTTCGTATTGAATTTTCAAAATAATTAATTACCCTTTAGGTAAAAGTTATGGATTTGACTTGTTTATTAGTTATATCCTAGTGGTAGGATATACTGTATAGTTTCTCCATTAAATTATACGTATCAGGAGTGTGGGGAATTCCTAAAAAATATGCATTCTTATTAACATTGTTTCCTATTCTTATTGGGTGGTGAGAGAGGTAGGAGAGCAGGTTTAAGTGAAAGGGATGATAGGGAGTGGTGGGGAGAGGGGTGGAATTGGATTGGATGAAGGTAGGGAACAACAAATTATAGAAGGAATAATGGTTGCCTGTCAGTCAGCCTCAAGTGTAGCTTGTTCGGTGCATCTTGTCTCATTCATTAATCACAGTTCAGCTTGTCTGTTTAATGTGAGAACTCACATTACAGACAACAGATTATTTCCAAATTTTATTTTTTAATGTTAAAATCCCTACCCTGATCATGGCAAAAAAAAAAAAATACAAAAATCTTCTTTCTTAGACTGTGGTAAAGCAGAGAAGTTGCACGATTACGTCATCAAATCGTGAGCACTTGTGCAGGAGACTCCTGAAACTGGTTGTGCAGGCAATTCAAGACCTGCGAGTTACCTAATATATTTATTGATTGTATTTATCAATGTCACATGCATGTTTGCTTATTGGGTTTCTCCTGTCCAATGCATTTGGATGTCATTTACTACTTGTACACCGTATAACATGGGTAATGTTGGTACTGTAATAACAATGATACACGTCACCAATATTCCATTCACCTGGGCTGTATGCGTCTTGAACAGTGGACCTCACGCGTGTAAGGCTGAAGCTCACTAATATGTCCAATAAAATTTATTGTTGCAATATTAAATGTTCAATTTTCACTATAATAATATTTACTGCCACACACACTATTTCCATATACAGTATATACACCATACTACATACTCAGTACTTCACAGGTGAGTGACATTCACCAAAGCAGTTGGTGGCTTACCAAGCAGGGTCCATCCTGCAGCAGCTCAAGAGGCTCTTTTTTTTTTTTTTTTTCTCCGTACTTCTTGCGAGATGTGAATTAGGCCTCATTGATTGACCCTGCCTCTTTTGAATATTGGTCTTCTCCGAGTGAGAACAGTCCCTTGTTTTTGTTTGGTGTATTTCAGTTGTTATACCTGCACACTAGAGTGGTGTACGGTGCTGCCCGTGCAGCAAGCGTTTCTGGGGGCCTTTCTTTTGTGCTTCTCAATGACTTCCTGTTTGCTTCCACTCTTTCTCAGACTGTGTATCTCTTGCAGCTCCATGCACAGAGTACTCTGTTGTCAGCAGTACTTGGGGCAAATAATCTTCACACCTGTCTGCATTTGGGTTCCATTGTGCATTTTCTTTGTCAACTTGAGCTGCATTCTCATTGGTTCACAGTAGATGTGAGTATGCAGAGCGGGGCAAGCCATTTGTCGGGGTCTTGGCCTCCAGTGTTGCTGTGCTTCCTGCTTGCATATGACTCTCAACTGATGATGTCCGAACACTTCCGGAACAAGTGCTTCACTGATGACTTTTGTTCAAACTACAACGCTGTAAATGATTGCCATTGACAAATGATTATTTGTCATACTACAATTAATTGCCAACGAACCCTAAACACCTAACCTAACCAATCCCTAAATATACACAATATGCTGATATATAATTATAATAATAATAATAACAATAATTTATATTTGAGAAAATTCCTGTTTTGAATGAACAGCATATTAAAATTTATGAATGTGTCTTTGGGGTCAACCGCTTGATGGAATGGACTTGGTCTGAGGACAGTTTGCTGGACTGTGCTCTTCCATTCTTCTCTTCTTGTTTAAGTGTCCCCTTCAGTCTGTGATTGTTTTTATAAATTCTTTTGGCCCTGGTGGGCATTTTTAGTTTGCAGCCGGCTCCTTTTCTGGTGAAAAGTTTAGTTGGCTTCCAGACGGGTCTTTTGTTCATTGATGCTTGGTTCGACTGGATGTGCATCTGGTGCCTTGTCCAGTGACAGCTTTCTGCCACTACTTTCTTGCTACCAATTCGGCATTAGGGGATGCTTTATGGGTTGATCCTGTTCCAAGACTCCTGTTCCCAGGCCATCTGCAGTGTTATTGGGTCTAGCTAGCCTGCGGTCTGCCCTCGTGCCTATGATGCTAGGAAATTTACAGCTCTTTCAGTGGTGTTCATAAACATCTCCTGGGCTGATATTCGGGCATAAGGGTTTAAGAGGCTCAACAGTTTATTTGCATGGTTGGAGGAATTCTTTAGGCTAGTTTTGAGGCTTTGGTCTCTTTTTGAAGCCAGCAGTGGTTTGTTTTGACTTATTGGCTTTCTGCTTGCCTTCCCCAGTGAGGTGGGGAAAATTAATGTCACCACTCCCTGTGCCTCTGAGTGGGCCAGGTTTTGGCACTGGTCCCCAGTAGGCGTATAGAACTCCATGGCTGATGCAACCTAGTACAGTAGATGGTAACATCTTGGCATTTAGTAGCTTAAGGGAGCCACCAAGGCTCACCCCCCCCCCCCAAAAAAAAATCATTGCATTCAATGCTAATTGTTGTCTTTTTTTTTTTTTTTAGGTGTACCAAGATAGGAGTCCATGGATAATTTATTTATTTATTTATTTATTTTTTTGCCATAATGAATTGCCTCACATTGGATTCATACTTTATAAATGGATCCATACTTCATTTCAGGTTCAGCTACCACGGAAGCCACGACCAGGGCGATGGCTTCCTCCCTCTCGGCGTCCTTGTACCTTTTTCATGGAGGGAAGCTGCCGTCGTAGTGACTGCAAATTCTCTCATGACTTGGCCTCCATTACCTGCAGGTTCTGGGAAGAGGCGTCTTGCCTTAAGGGCATCACCTGCCCCTTCCTGCACGGCTATCCTCTGTATGTTCTACTAATACCTCACATAACTTATGCTTTATGCGTGCTATTTAACTTTCAGGAAATGCTGAACAGTGGCTTCCTGTTGTTGTCTGCACTGAGATAGCTTCACTCATATAAGTCACATCAGCCCTAGGAGTCCTTAAAGAGCCTCCTGGAGACCAGAGGCCAAAACTTAGCTCCCCTTAAAGGCACAGGGAGCAAGGGATTTATGATCTCTCACTGGAGAAACAAACCAACAGAAAGGAAGCGAAGCCAAAGAAAGAACTGCAATGTTCACTAAGTAAGGAAACAAATCGGCAAACAACTTGGCAAAGGATTCTCCCAGTAGTTATGTACACAGAATTAACACCACACGAAGCAAGGAGTCGTGGCATAAAGTGCAAAATAGCAAAATCGAAAAGAAGAGGTGCATTGGGTACTCTGAGAACAAATTCTATCAATATTAAGGGTCCAAGATTTTTTCAACCATTCCCCTCTAAACATAATGGGCATAACTAGCCAACATGGTGTTTAAAAAGAGAGCTTAATGAACACTTCCAAAGCTTCCCTGATCAACTGGGCTGTACTTCATACATCAGGCTGCAGGCAGCTACATCTAACAGCCTGGCTGACCAGACCACCAACCAGGAGGTCTGGTCAGAGACCAGGCTGCATGGGACATTGATCATCGGAACCAACAAAAGGCAACTTGCAAAATATATCTCCTGTAGTTACAGGTGGCATTACTATAGAAACTACCAGCTTTCCATTTCAAAAGTGATCAGTCCTTCACCTGATGTCAGAGAGGTTGATGTGCTCCTTGAGTCACTAGCTCTCTTGAGTCCCAGTTAGTATAGAAAAGTGTTGGCCATCATTTGGACTTTGTCCTCAGTGATTTTTTTATGCGATGGCATCTTTTAAATATCTATGTTTTGGCCTACCATGGGGTAGGCTGGTTGGGGCTCCCAGCCAGTCAGAGTATTTGCAAACCAGGGTTCGTTCCTTTCCTAACCATCTGGGTTTGAGTTCCCGGTGTTCTAGTGGGGGTTTCAGTTGGTTCCTTTTTGGGTTCAGACATGGTTGGGATTGTTGGTTGCTTTCCTTCCTAGCCTATGGCAGCTCTGCTCTGCCTGCAGACTTGTCTGTCTGGTGTTGGAGAGGCCCCAGTTCACTCACAGGTTGCTTGAGCTCTTGTATTGGAGCCTGTACTTGGCCTGTTTGGCATTCTCCATGAGCAGGGTATGACTTCAGTTGTTTCATCCTTTTCGCCATCATTGTGTTTGTTGGGTGCAAGCTGTGTGTGCCTTTTGCCAAGTGCCATAACCTTGGCTTCTTGCTAGTCTGAACTTCAATTAGATTGTGATTTGAGTATCAGGTATTTATCATTGTTCCTAATCAGGTCATTGTTATTTGTGAAAATAAGGTCTAGTGTGTTTTCTTTTCTAGTTCTACTATTTGCTGGTTTAAGACAAAACAGTTGCATCTTTAATAGGTTATTTGTGTTATCTTTAGTTATCTTGAGATGATTTCGAGGCTTAGCTTCCCCTCGGCCTGGTCCTCGACCAAGCTTTCTTTTTGTTAACACGACCCGAGGAAGCAGCCCATAGCAGCTATCTAACTCCCAGGTACCTATTTACTGCTAGGTGAACAGGAGCATCAAGGTGAAAGAACCTCTGCCCATTTGTTTCCACCTCTACCGGGGATCAAACCCCGAAACCTTAGGACTACGAATCTCAAACGCTGTCCACTCAGTCGTCAGGCCCCCTGAAGGACTGAAGTGTGTTACTCTTCATTTACACCACTTTCTGGGATTCTCTCGAAGATAATTGCATTTGCCACATTCTTCCATTTTCTGTGCCCGTAGAGCTACCTCAGTGCAACTGGCAACAGGGAGCCACCAAGCACCGAGCTATTCCAGTAGAAATATATTGTGCTCTTTTTGTGTGTTGCCTTTTAGTTCTCCCCAGTAATGATACCTGATAGGTTTTTCATGTTTTAATAAATTTAAGTTTTTGCTCCAATGTAATACATCCAAGCAATGATGTTTTTGGAAGGGTCAGGTCCAAGGACTAACTCATTTTTCTGAATGTGAATGCCCAAGTGTTCAGAAAAAATTTACTTCCCAATACAGTATGACATATTTAAGTAAATTTGTTTCATGAACACTTATTTGTTATATTTTCATCTTGCATTTTTTTTTAATAAAGTATCTTTCTTGGGTTAATGTATAAATATATATATGATACTGTATTCATGAATCAAAATAAATTACAGTATGCAGTAGCCTATACAATATGTGAACAATCAAAGCCGTGAAGGTATTTTTACAAATACAGTATATATACTCAATACTGAAGAAATACACAGTTTAATAATATTAGTGTTTATTAAACTTGAAACATTGGTTGCGAATGCATTGTATTGTGTGTTCGTGTGTGTGTGTGTGCGCACATATAGTTCACCTGTTAATATCTAACCCAGGTAATTTTTAATGATCAGCTGAAAAAATACTGTATTAACAATTACAGTACATTAGTTTTTACTACATAAACTCATGCTGGCTACATGAATTATATTGGTAAAAATAGAGAAAATACAGTATATGTATTAATGAGTTATAAAAAACTCATCTGTATTTATCGGGGCATCAAATCACTCTTCACCCAAAATCACCACCATAATGATGCCATGGGCTGTCGGAGGCCCGGCTGACCTGGGCCGCCTCTCTCTCCTTCCGAAATGACGGAGGAGGTTGGGGCAAACTAGGGGGTGGCTAGTTTAAAAAAAAAATTTCATTGTTGGAGAGTTCTTTTGGCAATGTTGAGGTTTTGGTCTCGTTTTTAATTGTGCAGTAGTCTATTTTGATTCGCCTATCTTTCTGGGTGCTTTCCTGGTGGTGACAAAGATGCTAAATTTAAATATAAAGTGTTCATAGGCCATGTCTCGCTATGCTTCTCTAGAGGAAGGCCAGGTTCTGGCCCCGGTAGGCCAATAGAACTCCACAGTGGCTAATACCTAGTAGTATGGGACTTGATGAATGTGGTAGCTTCAGGGAGTCTCCGAGACTCAACCAGAAACTGGCGTTTCATTACATTCAATGCTAGTTTTATGTTGTCCCTTCCCCCCCATGATAGAAAATAATACCTATATTTTCATAAAATGTCAGTTTATATTCCATTTGCAGTAACTTTTGCTTTCTTTTGTTTCTTTTGATAGCCGGCGCCGACGTAACAAAAGTGAAGGGGCACCTAACATTGAGGGAGATAAGCCTGATCATCATTGCTCCTCATTCGAGATCGATTCTGAGATGGACTTCCCAACGCTTGGCTCATCTTGTGAAAGCAAGGTTGTATATTATTTATCTTTAGTTTTAATGAGATATATCCTATTGGGATGTCTTAAAGTTTTGTTATGTATATTATTATGTTGCATACTTTGAAGCTACAATAATCTTATGTTTTTCACATGATTATTTTATCTTTGATATTTTTTGTGGTGTGTGATTACATTGAGGGTCCATTCTTCAAGCTTTTATGTAAACTTGTTTTCAGATTTATATTTCTTGGTATTTACCTATTCTAGCATAAGTGTGCTTACTATGAGAACCATTTTAAACCTGATTTGATGTGAGCGTTTTGCAAGAACATGTTATTGAACAGCCATTTGTTTGGTGTCTTTTGAAGGAGCAGATTAATTACTGTAAATTGTATTGAGTTTCTTACATAAGTATTTCCTAATAATAATAATAATGATGATGATGATGAATAAAAACCCACACCTGTGTATTTGTGAAATTTGAGATTCTCAGTCTTTTGCACTGGTCTGAGTGTGTGGTTTGGATGAGACTTACACCTCAACGACTAATGCGGCTGCTACTCCAGTTGGGAATCATATGGTAGCAGCTGTAGCAAACCATAGTGGGACAATAACAATATTGATTTTAATTAGTGTGAAATAATATCTAAATGTAAAAATTATAGAAGTAGAAGGGTAGTAGAAGGGGTTCTAATAAATACTCTGAATGCTTTCACTTCAGAGGCTAGCTTTACTAGAAAAATTATTCTTGTTGAATTAAAATTAAATCTCAATAAAAGGATGAATGTAAGCTGTTCCAATAGCCGCTTTCTTTTGGGTATGGAAGGAGGTACCAGGGATATTCTTGTTCATCTTGATATTCTTGTTCATCAAGATGAACAAGAATATCAGGATTACAGAAAGGATACCTGATCAGAATTCCATAGATGACATCACCGCAAGTGTATCAGCAGCCAGGAATAGAGATGACATGGTCAGGAGGATAAGGGTTAAGAGGATAACCATATACTCGGACCTTGGCATTGCACTCAGGAGAGTGCAAAAGACTTGGTGTAAACATTTACATAAAATTCACAAATACCTAAGTGTAGATTTTATCCAATGCTGTTGTCTGTGAGAAGACATTATCATTGCATAATAATAATAATACTACAAAGAAATAATCAATTTGGAATGTTAACCTTCAAAGTGCAGCTCTAGATTTAGATGCATGTCTACCAATTCACAAAACCTATAACTTTTCTTTATAGAATGATTAATTTGAATGTAAAATGTTTGAAAAGTGGAAATAAACTGAATATCCTCATTGTAGCCGGTTTCATGCAGTGAACAAGATAAGTGTATGACGGCCCACTGCGCCCAACCCATCTGTTAACGCCAGACCTCCATCAGCAAAACACACTGCCTGACCAGGCACTCAATGTTGAACTTAGCTGTCTAGATGATGATACAAATGAATGTCCGGCCAAACTCATTCATATATTTGAGTTTGGGAAGATATAAATGACCCCAATATGAGGCAGTTATTTATATGAATAATATAAATAGGAGTTGCTACATATGAATGAGCTAGTGTGGATACAGATTGGAGCTTCAAGTTTATTTCCACCCAGGCATGTGAGTTGCCTCTTATGGGCCAATAGGTCTTCTACAGTTTCCTTAATTCTTATGTTCTTGTTTTCTAATAATTGTTGTGGAAACTGCATTGACCCTATTGGCCCATCTGAGGCAGCTCCTATTTATGTCCATCCAGACTTATTCATATATATATATATATATATATATATATATATATATATATATATATATATATATATATATATATATATATATATATATATATATATATAATAAATATATATAATAAATATATATATATATATATATATATATATATATATATATATATATATATATATATATATATATACATACACATACACATACACATACATACATACATGTCTAGCCTACGCTTATAAATATGACTAGCCTGCACTTGTATATATACAGCACATGTCTAGTCTACACTCGTATATACTGTACATATCTAGCCTATGCATGTATGTCTAGCTTATACTTGTGTCTAGCGTATGGACCTATTATCCTATATGAACCAGCTCTTATATGAATAATATTAATAGGAGCTGCCCCATATGAGCTAATAGGTCTTCTATAGTGCCTTTATTATTATTATTATTATTATTATTATTATTATTATGATTATTGTTATGTTCAAATGATTGATGAGGTACACAGATGAGCCTCAGTTAACATCGCTACAGTTAATGTTATTTTGCTTTTTACATTGTTTGAAAAATTAAATAAATAAATGAATTAACATCAGACAGGCACAGTGCTTTTTTTAAGTTTCCCAATCTAGAACAGAGAAAACAACATACCGTACAGTATATGAGGGACTAACTTAAATACAGTACTGTTAACGAGCAATATTTATCTGGTACTGAAAATTAAACTTCTTGTGTACTGAAAAATGATGGCACAATATCAATTATATTTATATAATACTGTACTGTATAATATAACCATATGGCTCTGTTAACAAATTATCAAGTAAATTTAGCTGGCATCAAAACAAATGCATCTCGTCAGTTGATCACAGACATAAATAAGCATGATGTGCGAGTTCCAGGCTCAATATAATTACTAAAGATTATCTTAGACAAGGTCAAATGGGTAAATGGCCTAAAACAAGTAGTAATCCTAATGAAAGGCCAAAGGAAGACAATATCATTAGAAATTAAGCTAAAAGTGCTAGGAATGATAAGGGTGTGCGAGCGAAAAATGACCAAACTTCATTTTTCCATTATCCTAGTAGCGTAATCCTTACTCACATTACTAAGCTTATGGATTTTTGTTTTCTCATTTAACGTCATTTCTAGTGAAAGTTTCGTTTTTGTTTTAACCTAACTCCCAACATTAAGTAAGGCTAGATAGTAATTTATTACAACTATACAGAGTTGTAAAAACCATATGAGCATAATTGGTAGATACATCATGTAATAAAGTGAAATAATATACCATGGCAAGTACCACATTGGCATAGTAACATGTACAACGATAACCGCATTGGTATAATAAGCAATCATGAAACGTAAGTAGAATTTTTTCATGTTATGACAGCTCCACTCCATCCATATAAGACATATTATATCCATATGATCATCATTTGTGTAAATCCCAAACAAAAAAGTTGTTTAAATCAACGTGATAATCACATTACCTCATGAATCAACGTTAGACAATAATCGCACTTAATGGGTTTATTTGTTTTGTTAACTTTTCAAACACATTTTAGATTTTTTTTTGTGTGTATGTAAAGTATGTTTGTATGTGTATTGTGTAAATACTGTCTGTGCTCAGTAATCCAAATCATAAGGGGCCTACCCACATTCCAGTAAACTGAAATTAATAGGAATATCCAAAAATGAAAAAATTTCCAATTGTATCAGAACCTGGTTACTCCTGCCATTTACCTGTACATTCTTGTGGTTTACCGACATACTCCCCCAGTGTAGTACGTGACAATGATGAACAGAAATTCCTTCAGATTACCGGAAGATTCAGGTTATTGGAATATGAATGACCGAGCTCTTAGAGTATTTCATGAAAATCAGATAAAAATCGAGGAGGCAGAAGAGTTAAAGGGACCCCAATCAACTTTATTGTACAATGTTTCTAAACTTCAACTCTGGTATTTAGCCTTAACTATCCTGCTGCATGCATCATACAGGGATGCCTGTGGCATATCTGACCAACCTGCACCAGGCATCTAGGGATGATTTAATATACCATGTAGGATTCAAAATGCTCAGGGGTACGTGGGGCTTCCAGTAGAGGTGCCATTCCTAGATGTGAAGGCCTCATTACTGAGAGAGCAACCAAGAGTAGTGGCTGCAGCATAACTAACAGCACTGCTGTTCAGACTGCATCTACTGCATCACTAAAAAATATACAATAGTTCTTACATTCTTGTAAAGCCATTAGCACGCATAGCATTTCAGGCAGGTCCTTAATCCTAATTTTTTCCCCGAATACAACTCGCCAAATCGTTTAACAACCCATTCACTGCTGAGTGAACAGGCAACAGTTAAGGACTGGCACCCGGTCAATCCTCCCAGGCCAAATTACTCACGAAGCGTCGGGCGAGTACTTTACTACTAAGCCATGGGGACTGCAAAATGATGAAGTATATAAGTATGTGCAATTATTTGCAGTGATAGCACAGTATAATAGAAGATCCTGACTGTGATAAAGACTGTACAATGTTCAGATATCAGTGAATACAATGCTGTTTATGA
This sequence comes from Procambarus clarkii, assembly GCF_040958095.1. Taxonomy (NCBI): domain Eukaryota; kingdom Metazoa; phylum Arthropoda; class Malacostraca; order Decapoda; family Cambaridae; genus Procambarus; species Procambarus clarkii. The sequence goes on from NC_091235.1 coordinate 18,505,508, forward strand.
GGCAGACATTAAAAGCACTATGCCATTCTTTTGTGCATTTGAGTGTCTTCAAATGACAGCTCATGTTCCTTTACAAAATAAACTTGTGGAAATTATTAATTTTCAGGATTTAGTGATTCTGATGATAGCAGCATTTTGCCTAGAATTAGCAAAGTGTAGTATATTGGGAGAAAGAATTTTTGCCAAATGAAGTAGTATCGTGAGCCAATTAGTGTGTGATGGTGGCTCAATGCTGTTTGGACTCGATAGACCAGTTTAGTGGTTTGTTATGGGACACAAAAGTGTAATAACAGCAAAAAGTGTTTTATTGTTCAAAGAAAATAATAATTAACTCATATTAGTGACAAATGAGTGTGTGTACCAATATTCTACATGTTCTGTGATACAAATATTATTATTGACAGTCCATTACAACATTGCACTTGAATAAACATGTTAAAAACATTTAAAATATGAAGAAAATATATATTATTTTAATGCATTGTTATAACTTTGTTCAAAATATGCGGGACTAGGGTGTACTCTAATAATCAGCTATTAACCAGCTATAAGATTATTACACTCACCAGAAACGATTAGTGGTTCTTAATGCTGCAAAACAAATGTAGATTGTTATACATACATAAATAGTGTATATGCAATGTAATAACAGTAAAAACTGTAACTGTTGTACTATTTTTGTTCCAAGAAAATGTTTTGAGCATAGTGGTGTTCCACACATGTTGTTATATAAATTTATCAAATTACACACTATTAAATAATATTAATGCAAAAACCAGAGAAAAACGAATCAGAGATATTGAAATAATTAAATAAAAAAATCTTCATGGCAACTCCCTCCATTTGATGGGGCTGGAGCAGACTACTTTGGGCAACTGCTCTGTTGCTCTGTCAATGCTTGTAAATTGCTGGAATTCTTCATTCCACAACAGCCAAAGTAAATCACAAAAAAATAGTAAATAATCCCCTAATCAGAGAAAGCATTAAAAAAAATACAACATTTTTGTTTTGTTTTCCCATACACCAAGGGAATTGTTAGAACATAATAGGCATGCAGCCCAGGCATTAAAACACAAAAATGTTTGCTAACAACTTTGTTTAAAAAAAATACACAACAAATATTGATTTTTGCAAAGTTTATTGCAGGGTCATTGTGATGGTATCATTGAAAAGACTAAACACAGTTCTATAGTTCTATTAGAGGAAATTTCTCTTACATTTGTTTCCTAATAATAAAAAGTCATGAATCTAGTGTTTGAATATTTTTACCCAAAAAATTTCTAAGTTCATAAAAATGTATCAAAAACAGATCAAATACAAATGTAAAGTCTGCTGAGTTATGCATTGTGTGAAAATTTCATCAAAACCTGTTGATTCTAAGAATCAACATTTTTGCAGTCCACGCTCTGACCAGGCTTCCTGGTTACAGGTTTGATCAACCACGTTATTCGATGTGGCTGCTTGCAGCCTGATGTATGAGTCACAGCCTGGTTGATTAGGTATCCTTTTGAAGGTGTTTGTCAAGTTCTCTTTTGAACACTGAGAGGTTAACCAGTTATGCCTCGTATGTGTAGGGAAAGTGTTGAAAATAATTGGGCCTTTGATAAGAGTTCTCTCGGCGTGCCTATTGTCCCTCACCTTTTCAGTGGGGCTGTTTTGCGCATCCTGCCATGCCTTTTGGTCTCATGTGGTGTTAGGTTTGTGTGCAGGTTTGGAACCAGTCTTAATAATATTTTCCAAGAAAATTATGTATCTTATCTGCCTCATGAGCTATAGGGAAATCTGATTTACAAATTTTAGCCAATCACAGTAATTTAGATGTTTTATTAGTACTATATATTACTATATATTAGTAATATATTAATTATATTATACTATTATATATATTAGTTTTACAGTACTATAGTTTGTATCCTTCTCTATCTTATGTGGGGATGAGGAAAAAGTACTGGAGCAAGCACGGTACCTTCAGGGCTTGGCTTTTCACGGCTGATGATTCAAATTTTACTTTGTTGACTATTATGCTCTGGGTTCTGTTTTTTAGAAAGTTAAAGATCCATTTCCCTACTTTGCCAATTTCAACTTTATTATGCACCTCTTACCCATCCCATGGGTGGTAGTGGAAAGGGTTACAAAGGCACATAATCAGTTCCAGAACTGAACCCCATAGTTCATTTAGCTAAGCAAATGACAATCTTTTGAAGCTAGTTACACAATTATTAATGCTATATATATACAATTATTTACACAAATATATATACACATCGATAATCTATTTATATCACAAGTGATTCAACAAGAGGCTCACAAGTCGCTATACAAGGCACTTTACATCTATGGTGAGTCACACAGTTACTAGTCTTGCTCCGCACCCACCCAACTGGGCGGCAGCTTTACATTCATGTGCAGGCTGCACGTACAGTAAGCAAATTTTGGATACTTCGCTAAGATTCCTGACAGCACATCATTATGAATGAAGTACTTACACATTTCTTGGACTCCATTGATTGTGTTATCTATGAATTCCACAATTTTTTTTACATTCCATTATATAATGATGCAAAGTATGTGAAAAGTTCTGTTGACAGAGTTTACATTTAGTCAAATCTACATCAGCAGATGTTACAAACTCCCAGAGATACTTGTAGTAGTAATTCTTTTTGTGTATACTTTATGTACAATAACACCATGTCACATTTGTCGAAAGCTTTGTGAAATCCTTGTGTATTATATACTTGTTTTGTCTTCCATGGTATCTAAAGCTGTCATAATGGTCTTGGAATTGAGATGCAGGAATACCCTGTCCTGAACCCATGTTGCCCTGGGTTATGTAGACATTGTGATTCAGTGTGATTAGTGAAAGTACTGCCTATCTTTCTATAAAATTTATGAATTGGGAAGTTAAAGCTATCTCCTCTTTATCAGGAATAGCATCAGTATCTAGGCTCCATCTCTAAAAGATGTTTACGATAAAAATGATAAAAACTTAAACTGAAACAGAAAACTTAAAAGTTGGTGTTGTGAGATTTGCATTTTTCTTCCAAAAGTACAGCATCACAAATCTTTAACAATGTTAAAATTATACATAGTACTTTGTAATTCTTTCCATAGATTTGTATTTAATTAATCTGATTGTTTTAGGTTTTCATGGAAAATGCCATGTTATAGAATGTGGAATAGGAGAAAATACAACACACATCCTCCAAATTATGTGAAAAGCTTTAAAAAATTCTGATAAGAAATCTAGGAGTGGTTCTGGATATAAAACTTTCACCTGAAGACCACATAAATAATAATAAAAAATTCATTGTGTCGGGGGACAGGAAGACCAAGGGTGTGTCAATACATGTTAGGACCTTTATCGAAGTCCCTCCCCAAGCCGAATTACTGATTCTGCCCAGGATGCAACCCCACAAGCTGCTTAACTCCTGGCTACCTACTTACTGCTAAATAAAGGAAATGTGTGTGCAACCATTTCTGCCTCGCCCGGGATTCAAACCCGGAATTCTAGATTGTGCATTGTGAATGAACCTGGCTGTACTAGCAGGACCCCTCACAAAGAACATTGTGCGAGGCGCATGTACTACACTTTCCAACTTTAGAATTGCCTTTAAGTACATGGGTGATGAAATGTTAAAGAAACTGCTTACAACCTTTGTGAGACCAAGGTTGGAATATGCAATGGCTGTATAGTGCCCTTATCTTAAGAACATTAATAAACCGCAAAGGGTGCAAAGACATGTAATTAAATGGCTCCTGTAACTGAGTGTTCTATGCAGAAAAGTTAGAGGCATTAAATATACCAAAGCTAGAAGATAAAAGAAAAAAAAAAGGTGATATGATAAATATGTACAAAATAGTAAAAGGACTCAACAAAATTGACTTTTGAAAACTGCAACTTAAAGAGCAAGAGGACATAGGATCAAACTAAGGAAGCAAAGCTGCCAAAAAAACATCGGAAAGTTCACTGTTATAAACAGTGGTAAACGGATGGAACAAGCTACATGAGAAAGTTTGGAGGCCAAAACTGTCAGTAGTTTCAAAGCATCATATGATAGAGTACTGGGAAGACAGGACACAACAGTTGCAGGAGAGCATAGCTCTCATCCAGTAATTACACACACACATATGTATGTATACATGTATGTCATACCTAATGCCAGAACCACACTACTTGACCTAGTAAGCAAGGCCGAATTAGCCTAATAGGCAGAGCAATTTTTGTTACTTTCAAATATTTCTTTCCAGATTGGTTTTTAAACATTATCAATACTGTATACAGTACAGCATAAGGAACATGAATTCCTCAATTATGTTAGTTTGATCAAATTAAAATGAAAGTTTTTTTAACTCAAAAAAAAAAAAGTTAAATATAATGGAGACCTTTATAGTGTAAGTTTAAAAAACTAATAATTCCAGAAAATTGGGCTTGTTAGGCAACTTGGTTTATTAGGTACTACATGCATTTTATATATATATATATATATATATATATATATATATATATATATATATATATATATATATATATATATATATATATATGTCGTACCTAGTAGCCAGAACTCACTTCTCAGCCTACTATTCAAGGCCCGATTTGCCTAATAAGCCAAGTTTTCCTGAATTAATATATTTACTATAATTTTTTTCTTATGAAATGATAAAGCAACCCCTTTCTCTATGTATGAGGCCAATTTTTTTTTATTGGAGTTAAAATTAACGTAGATATATGACCGAACCTAACCAACCCTACCTAACCTAACCTAACCTATATTTATAGGTAAGGTTAGGTTAGGTAGCCAAAAAAAGCTAGGTTAGGTTAGGTTAGGTAGGTTAGGTAGACGAAAAAACATTAATTCATGAAAACTTGGCTTATTAGGCAAATCGGGCCTTGAATAGTAGGCTGAGAAGTGCGTTCTGGCTATTAGGTACGACATATATATATATATATATATATATATATATATGTCGTACCTAATAGCCAGAACGCACTTCTCAGCCTACTATGCAAGGCCCGATTTGCCTAATAAGCCAAGTTTTCAAGAATTAATATATTTTCTCTAAATTTTTGCTTCTGAAATGATAAAGCTACCCATTTCATTATGTATGAGGTCAATTTTTTTTTATTAGAGTTAAAATTGACGTAGATATATGACCGAACCTAACCAACCCTACCTAACCTAACCTAACCTATCTTTATAGGTTAGGTTAGGTTAGGTAGCCGAAAAAGTTAGGTTAGGTTTGGTTAGGTAGGATAGGTAGTCGAAAAACAATTAATTCATGAAAACTTGGCTTATTAGGCAAATTGGGCCTTGCATAGTAGGCTGAGAAGTGCGTTCTGGCTACTAGGTACGACATATATATATATATATGTATATATATGTCGTACCTAGTAGCCAGAACGCACTTCTCAGCCTACTATGCAAAGCCCGATTTGCCTAATAAGCCAAGTTTTCATGAATTAATTGGCTTTCGACTACCTAACCTAACCTAACTTTTTCGGATACCTAACCTAACCTAACCTATAAAGATAGGTTAGGTAGGGTTGGTTAGGTTCGGTCATATATCTACGTTAGTTTTAACTCCAATAAAAAAAAATTGAACTCATACATAATGAAATGGGTAGCTTTATCATTTCATGAGAAAAAAATTAGAGAAAAACAATTAATTCATGGAAACTTGGCTTATTAGGCAAATCTGGCCTTGCATAGTAGGCTGAGAAGTGCGTTCTGGCTACTAGGTACGACATATATATATATATATATATAATATGTTGTACCTAGTAGTCAGAATGCAGTACTTGGCCTACTATGCAAGGCATGATTTGCCTAATAAGCCAAGTTTTCCTGAATTTATATATTTTTCTAATTTTTTTCTTATGAAATGATAAAGGTATCCATTTCATTATATGTAAGTTAATTTTC